>NW_027528892.1:1998637-2006705 GCF_008692635.1 Crocuta crocuta
GCGGGCACCCGCCAGCCCCGGGCCGGCTGGAAGGCGCGTGTGGACCGTCAGCCTGGCCCTGGGAGTCTGGGGGGACGGCGGGAAGGAGAGCCTTCCAACCCAAAGCCTTCTTTGCCAACCCAAAGCCAACCCAAGCCTTCTTTGCCTTGGAAGGAGAGCGTCCAACCCGAATCCCGCCCCGCGACGCGCAGATCCGAGCCGCTTCTGCGATGGCCCTGCTGGTTGTGCTTTTCCTGGCACTGGCAGAAGCCTGCACTCCCCGTGAAGGTGATGCCTCCTCTCCGTTTCTGCTTGCAGCGGACAGGCCCGCGGCTGGCTCTGGGGCGCCTCCTGAGGTGCAGTCAGACTCCCTGCGTCAGGCGTCAGCGTCCTTCTCTCTCTTCCTGGTGGCGGTGGTGGGTGCAGGGCTGCTGGGCGCTGCAGCCCTGCCTCGGAGGCAGACTCCCATCTGAACCCTGGTTTTCTCAGGGACTCTGGGTGGCTTTGGCGTGGACACATTGCCTGACAAAGCCTGACTGTCCTCATCCAGCCAGTGGGCATCATGGTGAGAATCTGCAGTCCGTGGGATTTCTGTGTATCACGGATAGGGTTACAGGAGCATCGTGCCTGGGGTTGACATTGTTATGGTTATGGAGTTGTCCTGAAACCCCAGATCTTTTTGTCGTTGTTGTTGTTTAAGTTTTTATTTATTTATTTTGAAAGAGAAAGAAAGCCTGAGTAGGGGAGGGGCAGAGGGAGAGGAGAGAATGAGAATCCCAAGGCTCCGCGCTTACATCCCCGATGCAGGGCTGGAACCCGCAAACCGTGAGATCATGACCTGAGCCAAAGTCAGACGCTGAATGGACTGAGCCACCCAGGTGCCCCAAGACCCCAGATCTTTACAATATAAGGACACCATATATTAGAAAGAGGCCTTGAGAATCTTGTTACGAAGCTGAGTTCCTATTGTCTCATTTTGTCCAAAAACATTCACCGAGTTCCTGGTTTGTTCTTGTGCTCGATGCTGGGAATGCAGCAGATTAAAAAGACAGATATAGTCCTGTCTTTGTGGAATTCTCGTGTTACACAAATAAGCACCCCAGTGTGGCCGTTGAGAGAAGTCCTCTCTGGATAAGTGACATTTGAGGCAAGATACTGATGGCGGGTGGGAGCTAACGCCAGAGTTAGGGAGGTGGTCCAGGGTGGGGGGTTGGCACATGCAAAGGTCCTGGGTCCATTTGTGGATCTGAGAGGAGCCAGTGTGTCTGGAGAGTGGTGCACAGGGAGGAGGCATCGTGGAGGGGGATTGTTACAAAACAGAGTGGAGAAGAGGCAGGAACCAGCACACATGCAGTCTTGTGGGTCAGATCAGGAGTGTGGATATCAAGTGCCACAGGAAGGTGTTGAAAGGCTTTCAGAAAGGAGTGTCATATTTAGGGGTGTGTGCATGTGTGTGTGTGTGTGTGTGTGTGTGTGTGTTTAAATGATCAGTCTTGGTCCTGAAGAACAGATTGGGTAGGAACCAGAGTGGAAACAAGGACACCAGCTAGGAGACCATTCCGGTCATCAGGGTGGAGGTCAAAGAGTATGAGGTATCTAGGAGCAAGAGTTTATAGGACTGGAAGATGAACGAGGCTGGAGGCTAGGGAAAGAAAGAAGAAAGACTTCCATAATTTCATTCATTCATTCATTCATTCATTCATTCATTCATTCAGTTTTGCCATTGGGTAGTCGAGTCTGCCCTTAACCAAGATAGGAAAAGTTTGGGGCGCCTGGGTGGCTTAGTCGGTTAAGCGTCCGACTTTCGTTTAGGTCATGATCTCGCAGTTCGTGGGTTCGAGCCCCGCGTCGGGCTCTGTGCTGACTGCCAGCCCAGAGCCTGGAGCCTGTTTCAGAGTCTGTGTCTCCCTCTTTCTCTGACCCTCCCCTGCTCACGCTGTCTCTCTCTCTCTCTCCTAGAAATAAATAATTAAAAAAATATTAAAAAAAAAAGATAGGAAAAGTTCTATACAGTAACTGATTTTTTAAAACTGTATTTTGAAGTAATTTTAGACATACAGAAAAGTCACAAAACTAGAGTTCCCAAATACCCTTCTCCTAACCTCCCTTAACCCAACCCTCCCTAACCTCCCATCGTACCCAGCCTCGTACGGTGATCAAAGCCAGGAGCTCAACACCGCTGCAAAGCTACTGCCTAAATTATGGACTCTATTCATATTTCACTACTCTGCCCACACGGGAAGATCCCGTCCAGGAGCCCACATCGCACGAATTCAATGCATCTCCTTACTCTTGCCTTTAGTCCTTAGAGCTCACGGCTGACTTGGCCAATCTTCCGTGACCTTTCCAAGACGAGCTGTGCTCAGAGACTGTGAAGAATGTCTCTCAGTCTGGGCTTGTCCCAAGTTGTCTCCCGGTCACGTTGAGGTTATGCAGTTTGGGCAGGAAAGTCTCAGAAGAGGGGTCTGTGCCCTTCTCTGTGTGTCATTACCCGACATGTTAACCGTGATCACGTGGCTGAGGTGGTGTCTGCCAGGGTTCTCCATGGTCTCATAACTGTTTTCCCCTCTGTAAGTAATGAATGTCGTGGGGGAGATAGTTGGAGACTATGTAGAATATCCTGTTTCTCCTCTAACATTTACCCACCAATTATAACATCTGCCTGTGGCTGTTGCCTGCAAAAATGGTCGCTGTTGTAGTTGCTTGATGGTGATTTTCTATTTCTCTTATTCCTTCTACATGTATTAATTGGAATTCTTCTGTAAGGAAGAGCTGACCATGTGCTCTATTTATTCAAGGAGTTACTTACATCAGTGTGAACACATGGATATTTATTTTATTAACAAAAAATAACATTACTTTTTGATGGGTGGGAGAGTAATGACCACAAATTCTTTTTGGGACACACTATGTTGGGAGAGTCTACAAGAAGTTCAAGACATTCTTTTTGTTTTTTTTTTTAAATATTTTTATTGATTTCTAGGAGAGAGAGAGAGAGAGCGCGAGCAGGGGAGGGTCAGAGAGAGGGAGTCACAGACCGAAACAGGCTCCAGGCTCTGAGCTGGCAGTCAGCACAGAGCCCGACGCGGGGCTCGAACCCACGAACCGCGAGATCATGACCTAAGCGAAAGTCGGACGCTTAACCGACTAAGCCACCCAGGCGCCCCAAGAAGTTCAAGACATTCATAGGTCGCAGTTTCTATAAGAACAGGGCTTGAGGTGTCTTATTAACTCTGTCCCCAGCCAGTATTGCAAATGCCTACAGACCAGGGGCTGCGTCTGAGTCATCTACATCACCAACTCCAAACATACGGCAGTGGCCAGAGTCTGTGCCAAATCAGTGTTGGTTGGGTGAAGGATGGATGGAAGGTGGGTAGACCTGAGTAGCGGATGGGTTCCTTGTGTCTTTGATCATCACAGTGATATAATGCTCAATTGTCTCCCTGCTTCCTGCTCCTTTTGGGATCCAGATGGCTGACACTTTTGCTTCCAGTCACCATTGAAGAAAAAAGTAAGAACTGTGTGAACCCCCAAGTTTGTATTCCCGTAGCTGGCCAGCTCCTTTCAGATTCCTTCCGATGTCAAGACCCCTCAGGGAATGCTGGGGAAAGGTAGGACTTGGGTCTGACACACAGGCTTTGTCTTGCGCGCGGGGCATAACTCTAAGTAGTAAAGGCAGGTAAATGCTCCCTCCATGAAGGAATAAATAAATTAACTGAGATGGGTGATGTTAGCATTAATCCTGTTCTCTCCCTTGCTTTTATTTTCCATGTCACTTCACTGACTCCCGGTTGCCCTTCCAGTCAAACGTAAGTAAGTACTGTCTCCTTCTCCCTCCCTAACTAGGGAGCCCTTCAACCCAGAGAAGGGGACTAAAGGACAAAGTTCTGAGCACCATGTCCAGCCAGGGCAGATTCTGGGAGATCCTCTCGGTCCTAACTCAGGCACCAACCCCAGAATCTGCAGATCCCAGGGGGCAAGTAGATGGACTTCAGAGAGGTCAACAAGCCTTTGTGATCTTGCGTAAAACTGAGAGAGAGAGAGAGAGAGAGAAGAGGCAGGGAACTGGTGTTTCTGGGAATGTGGACTTCATAGCTTTGATCAGATTTTCAGTAGGATCAGTAACCTGCTCTAAAAAGTACAACTGGATTGGATTGAATTGCATGTATTTATTTGGTGGGTTTTAGACAAGAAAAGTATGGTGCAGGGTAGCTAAGCCTCCTTCTTTCCCAAGCATTAACACTCCTGGGCTCCAGTTGAAAAGGGGCGCCTGGGTGGCTTAGTCGGTTAAGCGTCTGACTTTCGCTTAGGTCATGATCTCGCGGTTCGTGGGTTCGAGCCCCGCGTCGGGCTCTGTGCTGACTGCCAGCTCAGAGCCTGGAGCCTGTTTCAGTCTGTGACTCCCTCTCTCTCTGACTCTCCCCTGCTCATGCTGTCTCTCTCTCTCCTAGAAATAAATAATTAAAAAAAAAAAAAGAAAAAGAAAAGCGGGGATGATAACTGGTTGTTATGGAGACAGACCTTCCTTCTGCCAGCCTCCCGAAACTCAGGTGAAGGGGGAGAATTTGGATGCCCCAGGCAATGGGGACCCCTGGGGGGTCTGACTTTGGGGTAAATGTGTCTTCAGAGGGTTCCAGGGCTCTTAGAATAGGTCACAGCTTCTCGTTCTGGTTCCCTATCCCTTCTCAGGACCTGTGGGGTGCCGTGAGGTGCTCAGGACAACTTGACTGATTTCATGTTCTCTCTGAACCTTTACTGGGAAAATGATCCCTGCCGGCCACCATCGGACCTCTCCTTCCGCTGCTTGACATCAGCAGTGCTGAAAGGTAAGACTCTTGTTCCAGTCTCTCCGTGTGGTTTGACTTCCTGTGTCACACAGGGGTCGTTTCTGCTGACCTGCGAAGGGTCTTTCTTCTCCTGGCTGTCACAGCCTGGCTCCCAATCTAGAAACATAAAACTCCAGTACAAGAATATCTTGAAAACAAAATACCACATCTCTTCCTCCCCTCCCGCAGCCAAAACAAAAAAACACACACACACAAAATATCATAGTTGGCCAGAAATTGAGCCAATTTTCATGGCTTACATGTGGCTGAAGGGAAGCCATCAGGCCATGGAGCTAAATTCGAGTCTACCTGAAATCTAATATTTGGACACACAGATTGGTTTCCATCTCTGCTTTCTGAGTGAGGTAGAGAGGGGAGCCTTAGGCCACTAATCCCATCGTGGGACTCCTGCCCTCCCAACCTCATCTAAACCTAGTTACCTCCCAAAGGCCCCACCTCTGGATGCCATCACATCAGGGGGTAAGGTGAACTGGGGGGAAACACACACATTCATTCGATAACAGATAGCAATCTGGAGCCATTTCGGGGAGATGAGACCCCAGCTTCACGGCGGCGGAGCCTGCAAGCTGAGGAGGCAGGAGGCTGAGTCAGGAAGTGAGGTGAGAACCGGTGGGAAGGGCTCAGGCTCAGCACCAGCCACCACTGTGTTCAGAGCCTACATCTGTTGCCTCCTCGCTGGACAGCCTTGGAGAAGTCACTTCACCTCTCTGTGCCTACTTCATGTGGTTAAATGCAGTCACAGATGTGAAACACTTTTTAACGCAACCTAATAAAACCCACTCAACAGTTCTCTTTGCTTCCATCTACCCCTTCACCACACACACACACACACACACACACACACACTCATCTCTAAGTACGAATGCAATTATTATTATTACTTACATCATATTACTATTTCTAACATTTACTGAATGTTTGCCTTGGGCCAGGAATTAGGCTAAGTACCACCACCCCTCTTCCTTCATTATTGCTACAGCTCCAAATGGGACGTGATAGCTGCATTTTGCAGGGGGATGGTGAGTTCAGTGGCCAGCCCACGATCACCCGGGATAGCCAGATGTCACATTCAACTCCCATGCCAGTAATACTGACGACAAGCCACTACCCGATTACTTTAAGTGATACAGAGGATGGTTTTGTGCGCTACTCGAATACAGAAGTCTCCACCAACAATCAGTAGAATTCCTCAGTATGCAGGAAGCCTCACCCCAACCCCACGATGGGTATTAACGTTCCCATTTTGCGGATGAGGATGTAGGAGGTTTACACAGGGGGTTGGGGAGGCGGGCGCTGAATTCTTGCAGTCACTCATCAGCAACACGAGGTGTCAAAAATTATGTGATTTCTCCTGAGCCATCTTCACTGGCAATACGGGGCCGATGGTCTGATCTGAGGGGGCTGCTGTGAAGTCACTGGAAGTGCAGACTGGGCACTTCTTTCTAGAGTCAGTAACAGGTTGTTCCCCCCTCTCTTCCTACCATGGCTGAGGACTGGTCCCTGCCCCTTCCCCAGCTCACTGAAGCCCCCTCCACAGTCAAATGATGAGACTCCAGCATCTCACAGAGGTCTGGGCCTCAGCCTCTAACTGCCCACCACGACCCAGAGTTGACCCTACTTCCCAGCCTGTTCCTGACCCCCAGTATCTCATCTTGTTTGGTCTCCCACCTGCGGCGCCATCTCCGCGACCCCACCATTTTGACCGTGTCTGTGGACCATGCCTGGCATGTCACCATGCCAACTCCTCTTCTGCACGGGCTGCTGCCAGGAATCCTAGGTAAATGCCATGCCACACTCGGGACGGCTTTGGACTCTGAACTTTGGTGGGGGAACTTTGAGCATGAATTTCTGAGCATCAACTAGGAGCCTCGACCCATGCTTGGGTGATGGGAGCCCAGAGATGGATCAGATGCGCTCATCCTTGGGAAACTCAGGTGCTAGTAGAGAACAGAGACAAATAAACAGAGATTATAGTAGACATGCAGGCTAGTGAGGACGGGGACAAGGGACAGTGGGGGATGCAGGGGGAACCCGTAAAGCGTGCCTGAGGCACCATAGCCACACTTCCCAAAGAAGAGAGGTTGTTGAGCTGGAGAACTCCATTCATTAAGAATATTTCTTTGTCTTGTATTTGCATACCACGTGGTATATCTTCTTCCCCAGGTATGATGAGCAGATTGTCAATGGACGGTAAGCAGGAAGCATATATCCTTACGGTGTTTCTCTTTTCTTGTCTACAAGGTCATGCGGACTTAATGGAGTCACTGCCATTATTTATTTACTTGAAATAAGTATATGATTATTAATTTATTTTTTCATGTCCTATTCGTTTGGGAAGAACCATTCAGAGAGCATCCAGTCCCATTCTGTTTCTCTGAGTTTTAAGGCGATAGAAATTTTGGGGCACCCGGGTGGCTTAGTCAATTGAGCGTCCAGCTTCGGCTCAGGTCATGATCTCATGGTTTGTGGGTTCGAGCCCCATGTTGGGCTTTGTGCCGACAGCNCCAGGAGCCCTGTGCTGTCTTCTGGTGGGTCAGGGATACTTCTTTGCTGGTGTCCAGGATCCCAGGCTTAATGCCTGTGCCTCTTTCTACCCTGCACCTCCATTGGAACCTGGCTGCCTGCACTCTCCCCTCCAGAGAGGACAGAAGAAGAAAGTGAGTACTGTGACCTTCTTGACTTTGTAGCCTTGAGATCACATTCCTGGGACTTTCTCTGGGCCTTGAAATTCCCAAAGAATTCTGGGAAACGGTGGGTCCAGACCCTGGCATTTAGCCATTGGCCTGGGGTCAGGAGCATTGTCAGTACAAACAGATTCCGCTGAAGGATCTAAGTGCCATGTCCTGCCAGATGTTTAACAGCCCCTTGGGGGAAGGATGGGTGGGGAAGGAACATCTCTACTGCTCAAGGGAAAGAAGACTTGTCCTGTAAAAAGGTCTGGGACACAGTTGGGCTACACAAATGTTCCTTAAAGGAAGAGAGTGTTCCCTACAACTGCTAATGCATGGCATTTTTGCGCATTGGAGGGAGTCGGAGAGACATAATATTGGAGCATCTATCTCTGTCATGTTAGTGAGTTTTCATAACGGCACTGTGAGCCAGATGGAGCCTAGGTTAGAAGATGTGGTTCCCCGGGGCGCCTGGGTGGCTTAGTCGGTTGAGCGTCCGACTTTCGCTTAGGTCATGATCTCGCGGTTCGTGGGTTCGAGCCCCGCGTCGGGCTCTGTGCTGACTGCCAGCTC
>NW_027528892.1:2006937-2012884 GCF_008692635.1 Crocuta crocuta
TTCTCCCCTCCCTCCAAAAAAAAAAAAAAAAAAAAAAAAAAAAATTTAAAAAAAAAAAAAAAAAAAAAAAAAAAAAAAAGAAGATGTGGTTCCCCAAACAACCTGAGCATCAGAAACTTGAAAAAACAAAACACAAATTTCTGTTCCACCTGCATTTTTGGCATGAGACTACCAAGGGGAGGGGTCTCGAAATCTGTTCTTTCAAAAGGTTTCTCAGGTGATGCAATTCAGATGGGGTGGAAAACACTGAGCTAGAGTGGCAAACTAAACCTGGACTGCTGCCTGTTTTCTTTTTAAATAAAGTTTTATTGACACCTAGCCACACACATTCATTTTTGTATCCTCAATGGTTGGTTTCTTGTTGGCAGAGTAGTTGAGTAGTCATACTAAGATTGTGTGACCTGCAAAGCCTAAAATAGCTACTACCTGGCCCTTTATAGATGTTTGTTGACCTCTGAGCCTTTGTTTAAAATTAGAAGTCCACCTCAGATCTTTCTAAGGAATCAGGACATCTGAGGCTGAGCTTAAGTCTCCTTGTTTGTAACAAGCTTCCCAGGTGTTGATTCTTAATACACACATGGACCCACCAACTTCAACTCAACAAGCAGATTGTTTAGTTGGGGCCCATCATGATTTACGGGGATGAAATGGACAAATAAAGTAGTGCCTTCCTTTCCATTTCCAGTATCAGTCTCATGTCCCACTTCTACCCTCCCCGTGAGATGCAGAGGCTGTGATTCACTGGAATCCGCATGTTTTGGGTCACTGTGTGGCTCTCAGACTGGCACCCGTAGCAACTGTATGAATCTCCCTTCTTTCACTTATTTTTTTTTTTAATGTTTTATTTTATTTCTGAAAGAGAGAGAGACAACGTGAGCAGGGAGGGTCAGAGAGAGAGGGAGACACAGAATCTGAAACAGGCTCCAGGCTCTGAGCTGTCAGCACAGAGCCCGACGCGGGGCTCAAGCCCACAAACCGTGAGATCATGACCTGAGCCGAAGTCGGACGCTTAACCAACTGAGCCACCCAGGCGCCCCCTCCCTTCTTTCACTTATAAAGCAAGGTAATGATATCCTTATTATTTTATTTANACCTAAGCGAAAGTCGGATGCTCAGCCGACTAAGCCACCAAGGCGCCCCGATATCCTTATTATTTTAAGATAGCTTCCCTATGACTGTGAGATAGATGTGTTTCATAAAATACAATTAAAACAAAAAAGAGTGCACAAAAAAAACCCTGGTGAAATCTGAGTATTTTCTACATTCCAGTTACTGATACTGTGCCAGTGTGAACTCACTGGTTTTGATAAAGGATTGCAGTCATATAAGTTGCCGCCATGGGGAGAAGCTGGATGGCGGTTACACAGGAGCCCTCTGTACTATGTTCGCAATAGTTTGTGAGTCTATAAAGAGTACACAGTAAAAAGTTAAAAACAACTTTAAGTTTATTTAATGAAGGAATAATGGAGCGTGCTTGGGAAGGTATTAATGTTATCCTACTCTCTCGCTGGCTCTTTTCCATATTGACATCCTGACTTCTATGTCTCCCTCTCTCTCTGCCCCTCCCCCTTTCATGCTCTGTCTCTCTCGCTATCAAAAATAATGTGCACAGGCCACAAAGGAGGAGAGTGCCTGGGGACCGAGGGACAGCAAGGAGACCAAGGAGGTCACTACATCCCCCTCCTCAGGCACTCCAAGCACTATATCCATCCGTTTCATGCTTCCTTAATGATTTCCTCTCCTTGTTCTCCTCCATGTTCGTCTTTAGAAAACAAATGATTGCAAGGAAGAAGGTACGTCATGGATCTGCGCCCCATGAAGAAGACCCCAGGTAAGCGTGGACCCAGCTTCCGTACCTGCGAAGGTGTCCTTCTGAAGGGCATCCAAAGCCTTCAGTCCACCTTTTTTTTTTTTTTAATTTTTAAACGTTTTATTTATTTCTGAGAGAAAGAGAGACAGTGTGAGCAGGGGAGGGTCAGAGAGAGGGGGACACAGAATCCGAAGCAGGCTCCAGGCTCTGAGCTGTCAGCACAGAGCCCAATGCAGGGCTCGAACCCACAAACCGCGAGATCATGACCTGAGCCGAAGTCAGACGCACAACCAACTGAGCCACCCAGGCGCTCCAGTGTTCAGTCCACCTTGCCCCTTTGTGCTGCCCGTTGGTACCAAGGAGGCCCAACACACTGAGGCAGGCGTGGGAAACATTCCTGTTCCCCTGGAAATGACACGTAAGTCCCGAGTGTCAGGGCTGCATGGCCAAAAACCAAGAGGAAACCAGGCAAGAAGGGCGAGCCTCCAGGTGGCCCAGAGATAGGCCATAAGCACTTTAAAAAAGCTTGTAATTATTAAGTCCACAAAAATAGATGAGTGATTTCACCAGAGAGTTACAACTTGTTTAAAAAGAATAGTCAAATGGCCATTCTAGAATTGAAAATATGTAACTCAAATGAAGAGTTCAGGGGTTGGGCTGAACAGAAAGCATGACTAGTGAGCTAGAAAACGGATCAAGAGAAATTATTCTAAGTGAAGCACAATGGATAAAAGAATAGAAAAGTATAGAAAAGGGGCTCTCGGGTGGCTCAGTCCGTTAAGCCTCTGACTCTTGATTTTTGCTCAGGTCATGGTCTTGTGGTTCCTGAGTTTGAGCCCCGCGCCCCGCGGCAGGCTCTGGGCTGACACTGTGGAGTTTTTCTGCTCGGGATTCTTGCTCTCCCTCTCTCTCTGCCTCTGCTCTGCTCTTTCTCTCTCAAAACTAATTAGTTTGAAAAAAAAAAAAAAGAAAACAGAAAAAAGCATAAGAGACTTAAGAGACCCAGTGAAAATTTGTGACATAGGTGAAATGAAAATTTAAGAAGGAGAAGCAAGAGAAACGAAGCTGGTCATATTTCAAGAGTTAATAACTAAGAATTTTGCATCCTGATAAAAATAACCATCAAGCAACAGATTTTAAAAGTTCTGAGAACCCCAAAGGGAATAAGTATAAAGAAAACCACTTCTAGGAACACTGCCACAAAATAGTTTAAAACCACAAAGGGAACAGTTTTAAGGTCCCCCTCCCTCCATAAGAGATCTATAAGAGAGAGAGAAACAGATCTAATTTGAAAGAAAAATAATGAGACTTAAATCATAAAATTATATCCTTGAGCTGCTAACTTAAAGGAAGCTAGTCTAATTATTCTGACACCAGACACCTCAGGTTCTGAGTCAAGATGTGTTCCCAGGGGTGCTTGGGGGGCTTGCTCAGTTAAGCATCCAACTCAGATCATGATCTCACAGTTCATGGGTTTGAACCTCACATTGGGCTGTGTGCTGACAGTGCAGAGTCTGCTTGGGATTTTGGGATTTTCTCTCTGCCCCCTCTCTCTCAAAAAAAAAAAAAAAAAAAAGAAAAAGAAAAAGAAAAAAAGAAATACTCCTAGAGATGAAGAGCGACATTGAAATTGATAAAGGGATTAACCCATCAGGAAAATATGACAGTTCTAAATCTGTTTAGAATGTTTTTGTTTGTTTGTTTTTACAAAAAATGAAAACTGGCAAAATTAGAAGAATAGATGCACCCAGGATCACAGAGGGAGACTCTAAAACCTCTCTTAGCAGATGATAGGAGTAGATAAAACTTAGTGAGAATATAGAAGGTCTAAAGAGCCATGAACAAACATGACATAATTGACACAGAAAACCCTAAACCCAACACTGATGGGAAACACAGACTTTTCAAGTGAACATGGGATTTTTTTTCTTACCAAAATTGGCTGCATGTTGGTTTATAAAGTGAGCCTCCATCAACTTCAGATTGAAGTCATTTCAAGTAAGTTCTCTGAGTACAGTGGAATTAGGCTGTAAATCAGCAATCAATGTGTTAGGAAATCCAAACTTACAAATGAATAGATATACTTCTAAATAATCCATGGGCCGAAGAAGGAATCACAAAAACGATCGGAATTTTGAATTGAATAACATTAAGGAAGCTTTGCTTAGAGAGAAATGTATAATTTTAAATGCATACACTAAGAGAAAGAAGGGAAGGAAAGTGAAAATCCAGAAAACCAATGATTTGAGTACTTATTTAAAGGATTTTGAAAAAAGAGACACAGATTAAACCCAAATTGAAGGAAGGAGGTGATCAAAACCCAAAGGAAAAAGTGTACAATAGAAATCAACAACGCTAACAGTTAGTCCTGAAAAGACTAATAAAAATGTAGTATGTAGTTCTCTGGCATTGCTGATAAGAAACAAAGAGAGGAGAAACAAATTACCAAAATTAGGAGGGAAGAGTTCCTGCAGTTATGAAAAGAGTAATAAAGATGATAATTTGAAAAACCTTATGCCAATAAAATGGCATAAAAAAATATAAACAAAATGGACCAAATCCTAAGAAAACTCAACTGACCAAAAGTGAAACAGAAGGTGGAATATCTGAATAATCTTTTATCAAAGAAATTTAATCTATAATCAAACAAACTCCCCACAAAAACAAATTTAATCTGTATTCAAACAAATTTCCCACAAAAACAAACTCCCAGGGTCAGATGGCTTTAATGGTGAAATCTTCCAAATACTAATAGAGGAAATCACACTGATTTTATATAAAACCTACCATCAAATTAAAAACAGGCATCTAGCAACTCAGTGTTTTAAAAATTTTTTAGTTCTATTTATTTATGAGAGAGAGAGAGCACAAATGGGAGAAGGGGCAGAGAGAGAAGAACACACAGTCCGAAACAGGCTCCAGGCTCTGTGCTGACAGCTCTGCGGGGGCTGAACCCACAAACCGTGAGATCATGACCGGAGCCAAAGTCAGAGGCTTAACTGACTGAGCCCCCAGGTGCCCCTGGATCCCCACGGTATTAACATAAAGAGGGGAAAAATCATATCATCTCAACAGATACAGAAAAAAAATTTGATAAGATCCAACAGTCCTTCCTGATTACAGAATAAAGCCCCAGCACACCAGGAATGGAGGGAACACCCCCGTATGACAANAGCGGGGGCTGAACCCACAAACCGTGAGATCATGACCTGAGCCAAAGTCAGAGGCTTAACTGACTGAGCCCCCAGGTGCCCCTGGATCCCCACGGTATTAACATAAAGAGGGGAAAAATCATATCATCTCAACAGATACAGAAAAAAAATTTGATAAGATCCAACAGTCCTTCCTGATTACAGAATAAAGCCCCAGCACACCAGGAATGGAGGGAACACCCCCGTATGACAAACAGAAGCTCCCCAAGACTTGCAGGGAACAGCGTGTTCACTGCGGACGTGGTGAAAGCCTCCCAACCCCCAGCGCGGGCGTGAACGGTTCTCGGGGAACCCCCTCTATTGCCCAACCTACTGGATGGATGTTCCATCGGGTGCAAGTCCTATCCAGGCAAGAGAAAGGAACTGAACGTCAGAAAGAAAGCTCATTTTACGTAGATGTTACTTTGCTCCTAAAAATGTGAGGCGTTCTGAATGTAACCCCTGAACAAAATGCTTAGGATGACCAGGGCGGGGAAGGGCGGGCGGGGAGGTTCCACCGGGAAACTGCCCACGAAACGGACCAGATGGAACATGTCGAAATGCAGTTATATGATGGTCACCTTCCTGTTTGTGTCCCACAACAAAGGAGACTGGGAAGGAGCCTCTGTCCTTTGGGGNGGGCAGGCAGAGAGAGAGAAGGAAGGCACAGAGAAGGGAGGGAGTGAAGGAGGTGCAAGCAGGGGAAGGGGTAGGAAGGAAGACCCTCCTTTGTAAATTGAATCACTCCTCCCTCCGTGTCTCTCTCCAGCCCCCACCCTCACCCCTCCACCACCAGGCTTGGCTGGGAAACACTCCCTTCTGTACTAACACAGCCCCAGAGATTCCTCTGAAATACTACCATTCATTCCTTCTCTCCGTCTCTGACTCTACCTCTTTCTCTCTCTCTCTCTCTCCCAGTAAATAAGGTAGGTTCCTTTTTTTTTTT
>NW_027528892.1:2012903-2015607 GCF_008692635.1 Crocuta crocuta
TTGGGAATAATACCTGCAAGAAATGACCAGTAACCATTCATTTCATCCATGCATTCAAATATTTATACACGCAGCAGGTCCCTTGCTGAGCGCTGGGACCCCACAAGGTCCCCGGACCCACGGAGCTCACAGGACAGGGGCAGGACGGGAACAAACAAGCGGTGAGCTCCAGGAAAGGAAGCAGGTCAGGGGACCTGTCCGCGCATGCAGGCCAGTGGCCGCTTTGCCGAGAAGGCCAGACGAGGGAGTAGAAGCGGCCTGCCTTGGGGACCGCAGGGACAGCCGTGGCCGAATTGCACTGTGTGCCTTTGAGGGACCGGAGGAAAGCCTGCACCAGTTGGGAGAGCCAGAGGGAGTCCGGGGCACAATGGGGCCCTCTACACCTTGGCTAGAAGGAAGTTTTATTCTACGTTTGCTGGAGAGCCATCCGCAAGATCTGATGTGAGGTAGGAAAGGGTCACCCTGGGTGAGGATGTGGACAGTGATGTGGCATCAGGGCAAGAGTGGAAGCCGAGGGACGGAGAGAATGAGGTCCGGAGTGGCCCAGGCACGATACTTGGTGACCGCAGTGGAGATGGGGAGGACCTCGTAGTGGTTCTATAAGAAGTGTTAACTGGGGGGTGGGGAGTGGGGGGGCACCTACGTGGCTCTTGACCGACTTCTTCTCAGGTCATGATCTCACGGTTCGTGGGTTCGAGCCCCGCATTGGGCTGTGTGCCGACAGCTCAGAGCCTGGGGCTGCTTCAGATTCTGTGTCTCCCTCTCTCTGTGCCCCTCCCCTGCTCTTTCTCTCTATCAGAAATAAACAAACATTTAAAAAAATGGCATCTGCTTGGGGTGCCTGGGTGGCTTAGTCCATTAAGCATATTGGACTCGACTTTGGCTCAGGTCATGATCTTGTGGTCAGTCGGGCCTTGTCCAGTAGGATGAAACACTTGCCCCCAGGCCAGTCCGAGGAGCCAGACGGTGTCCCGCAGCACCAGCCAAGAGGGTGCTTGGCTGTGCACAGGAGAGAAATAAAATGTGAGCTGGCAGGCCGTGAGAGCAGAGTTTATTGAAGGTACAGAGAGAGTGCAGGTATAGACAGCGTCCGGGAGACTCAGAAAGGAGAGAGCCTTGGTTTTGCCTGAGGTCCAGGGGCTTTTACTGAGGATTGTGGTCTGGACTGTGAATCCTCTCAGGCATCCAGAAACTGGTTAGAGCAAAGACAAGGGCCCAGGTGTTACTCCTTGGAGCCAGGTCTTGACGTGGAGGGGTCGAGCTCTGGTGGTGGAGGTCTAGAATGCACATATGATGGCTTCATTCGATCATTTTCCCCTGGTCCTTCATTAGATATTGCCTATTCTAAAGAAATCATTATGGGGCGCCTGGGTGGCTTAGTCGGTTAAGCATCCGACTTTCGCTTAGGTCATGATCTCGCGGTTCATGGGTTCGAGCCCCGCGTCGGGCTCTGTGCTGACTGCCAGCTCAGAGCCCGGAGCCTGTTTCAGTCTGTGACTCCCTCTCTCTCTGACCCTCCCCTGCTCACGCTGTCTCTCTCTCTCTCTCTCCTAGAAATAAATAAAAGATTAAAAAAAAGAAAAAGAAATCATTAGCTCTTCGCCCCCTACAAGGGGGACATACATTATTTGCATCATGAGGTGTGTGTAAAGTTGGTGGTGCAGGCCCTAGAAAGAATAGAAGCAGGAAAAGGAGCAAGAAGCAGGTTTTTATGGAGTTCTTCTGTCTATTTAGATAGAGTTTCTCTATCTAAAAATGTGGTTACTTTTGTTCTTGGCAAATAGGACGCTATCTTTCAGGTCAGGCAGTCAGTAAGGAAACAAAGGTTTTACTATACTCTTTAGAGGGTGATCGCACACACCGAGAGTAGTTTCACATGCTTGAGCTCCAATGACTACTTGAGAAGGTAAAATTAGTTTCCCAAGTCAACTAAAGTCCTGAATTAAATGGGTTGGGGGTGTTGCTGTGTAGGCACAATTGTGTCTGAGCTCAAGGAAGCTGTCATCATTTCTTACAGCAGTTTGCATATAAATGAGGGGGAGAGCATGAGTGGGAGAGAGGCAGAGAAGGAATCCAAATCGGGGGTCTGTGCTCACAGCAGAGAGCTGGATGTGGGTCTCACGCTCACAAACTGTGAGATCATGACCTGAGGTGAAGTCAGACACTCAAACAACGGAGCCACCCAGGCGCCCCTAGGAAAGCCCCTTAAAAAGCAGTAGTTCTTCAATGGGGCTGAGTTTGCCTCCCAGGGGACATTTGGCTGCGTCCAGAGACATTTTTGATTGTCAAGACCGGTGGGAAGGCTGAGGGTGTTGCTCTTGGCCCCTAGTGGGCAGAGGGATATTGCTCAACACCCTACAATGCACAAAACAGCCCTCACCCAAGGAATAATCAGACCCGAATGTCAATTATGCCCAGGCTGAGAAACATGGGTCCACTTCTTCCTATACTCGCTCAAAACATGCAGTCTGTGGCCAGCCCCTGTTAGATGAATCAATGGACAGCACGAACCTGTCCTCAAGGGCCAGAGCAGGTAGGGGGAGGTGGGATGCTCCTTTGGCAGAAGGCAGGCGTGACACGTAAAGTCTGTTTCCAACCAATGCGGAGCAAACTAAACAAATGAGCAAATAAAAACGAGTGAAGGACCTGCAGCAAAGACTGAGAACTTTCCGAAGGGGGGCACTGTAAGCTGACCAGCCGGAGG
>NW_027528892.1:2015715-2034442 GCF_008692635.1 Crocuta crocuta
CGGCCCGCTCAGCTACGCCCACCGTGAAGGCCGAGCCCCTCGCAACCCAACCCCAAGGCCCGCGAACGGGTCGGCCACTCTGTCAGGACCTGGCAAGCGGAGCCAGGGACGCCTGCGTCGGAGACTTTTCTCACTCCCAGGCGCCTCCCGTTTCTCTGCTCCTTTCAGTCCGCGACACCCAGAAGTTTCTGGGCCTCGCTTTCCTAGGCCGTCAGTCTGACGGTTGCCCTGGAGACTCAGACGCCGGAAGCTTGACGAATGAGGCGGGGCCAGGCAGGAAGGAGGATTCCTATTGGCAGAGTCGCCACACCTCCGCCTTTGAGCGACAGGTCAGGGGCGCACATGCGCGTTGAGCTGGCCGCGCACATTCGCGGCCGGTGGCGTCCAGGGGTCCGCGAGCCTCGGTTGCCGGGGTAGTGTCGCGGGTCGTGCTGGCGGAGGGACGCCGAGGCTGCGCATGGGGGGCGCTCCGGGACTCGGTCCCGAGTCCAGAAGTGCGGGCTCGGAGGAAGTGCCTCCGGAGGTGAGTGCGATCCCCTCAGGTTTCCGAATGGGATGCCCAAGCTCCTGGTGACAACTCCCACTCACCCGCCTGTGACGTCATAACTCCCCAGCGAGGGGGAGAGGGCAAATTTGAAGGTGTGGATTCTGAGTCGCCCACCTTGTACTCACCCTTCTCACCCCCGCGACGGGGAGTTGGGGTCGGGACCCTTTCCTCCTCTGTAGGCCTCAGTTTCCCCTTTTATGAAATGTTCTTTGGAGCTCCTCTGCCCCTTACTGGCTCTGACACCCCGGACGAGGTGTACACACTCTGCCTCAGTTTCCCTAAAATTGAGGGTGATGATAGAATTTGACTGTCTAATGGAATCTTAGGGCAGTGCCCCGCACACCGTGACCTCTCAGGTGTTAGTGTCTGATTGTCATCGTCGTCATCTTTTATTTGGGGATTTGGGTAAGTCCCTCCCTTACTCTGGAGTCTCGGTGTGTTGATCTGAGAAAAGGACGTAGTGGGTTTTGTAGCGTTAATCTTGCTTCTCAGCACACAGCCAATGACTGTGCTCCCTGATGGATGCTACAGGGTTTGGTGGCAGGACCCTGGAATTCCAGAAATCTGCCTTGTCACCTCCACTGCTGCGGACCATGATCAGTTCTCATCCTTGAGGAGCTCTGAGTTTCCTCAAGTGGAAAATTATGGGGATGGATTCTAATTCTCGCTCTGGGCCAAGCACTGGCCCCAATTTTGCTTAGGCAAGCTGTCCTGTCCATCACTGCACCATCTGTAAAATAACCAGGGGGTATTCAGTTGACTTGAGGTCACGTTCAATTGCAGTCGGAAGATCTGGTGCCCCCTCCTCACCCCACCTTACCCTCCCTTTGTATTATTTTTTTCTTAGTATCAGATATGCCTTCATTGCTTATTAGTTGTGTATTCTTTTTAATGTTTATTTATTCTTGAGAAAGAGAGACACACAGTGTGTGAGCAGGGGAGGGGCAGAGAGAGAGGGAGACACAGAATCTGAAGCAGGGTCCAAGCTCTGAGTTGTCAGCACAGAGCCCTATGCGGGTCTAGAACCCACATACGGCGAGATCATAACCTCAGCCTAAGTCCCACGCTCAACTGACTGAGCTGCCCAGGCAGTCCAGTTTTTTTTTTTTTAATTGTCTAGCAAAATTGGGCCAAATCATGTTTCCCTCACCCTGTCCCTGAAATCAGGATTTAACTAGGTCAGTGCCCCTCATGACCTCTGGAGGCATAAAGCATGGCAACACCGAATCCTGTGGTCAGGAAGATTTTTTTTTACAGTTCTTTTTCAGGCTTTCTCAGTGAAGAAGTAAGTGTATCAGTAACAGTTTAACACTTACCAATCCCTTTTATCAGGTTATATCCGTTTTTATTGTATTCACTGTTAGAACTATCTCTGGCAAGTGATACTGGGTTTCCACATGGGGCAGTACAATGAAATTTCATCTTAAAAATGAACTTAGTACACAGGGGCGCTTGGGTGACTCAGTGGGTTAAGCGTCCAACTTTAGCTCAGGTCATGATCTTGCTGTTTGTGAATACAAGCCCCTTGTCTTGCTCTGTGCTGACAGCTCAGAACTTGGAGCCTGCTCTCTCTGTCTCTCTCTCTGCCCCCTCCTGCACTTACTCTGTCTCTCAAAAATAAATAAACATTAAAAATATTTTTAAAAATATTTTGAGAAGTGAACTTAGTACAGGGTGACTGGCTGGCTCAGTTGGTGGAGTGTGTGACTCTTGATCTCGAGGTTGTGAGTTTGAGCCCCACGTTAGGTGTAGAGAGCACTTAAAATCTTAAAAAACCCACAACTTTGTACATTCATTGGTTCTCAATCTTGGTTGTACATCAGAGCCACTTGGGAGCTGTAAAAAAAAAATACAGCATGGGGCATCTGGGTGGCTCAGTCAGTTAAGCGTCCAATTTCAATTTAGATCATGATCTCACAGTTCATGATTCGAGCCCCGCGTCAGGCTCTGTGCTGACCGTGCAGAGCCTGCTTGTGATTCTGTCTCTCCCTCTCTCTGCCTCTCCTGCACATGCACACTGTGTGCACGTGTGTGTGTGTGTGTGTCTCAAAATAATAAATAAACTTAAAATAATACCATGCTCAGCTCCATGTCTGAAGGTCAGTTGAAATTGTGGTGCACTATGTTTTAAAACTCCTCAGAAGATTCTACGTATTAGGATGGAGAGACACTGACTAGACCATCTATAAAGGTCTTTTGTGCTCTAATGCTCAGTGATGTTTTCATTCCTAAGTCCTGAAGAGGTCTTTGTCCTACTTTGGCTTCCTTCCTTCAGTCACTAACCCCTTCATCTAAATAGTGGTGAAGGTGATCAGTGCAAGTCTCCCCAAAATGTGCCACTTTGGCATGTGAGCACAATGGAGACCCTTCAGGCTCAAGAGAAACTTGCCCCTCTTTTAACTACTTAGAAGAATCTGAATTGGGGATCTTTCCTGAGTAAGCGTTATTACCAGATGTAAATGTTACCTGAGTGACCCATCTGTATGGCAGGGTGAACATCTACTTATCAAACATCTGTTCTTATTCCCTTGCTCCCCTTTGAGGTGCCAGCCAGCCGCCCCCCCCCACTCCTTAGTTCAGGGTGGCGTGGATACTTCATCTTACTTTCTGCCTTGGAATCTCTCGTGTATGTGTGTGTACAAAATTAAATTTGTCTCTCTCCTGTTAATCTGTCTCATGTCAGCTTAATTCTTAGACACCAGAAAACCCTTTGAAGGGTAGAGGAAACTTTTTCCTCCGCAACATATCTTTTATAATAAAACTGTAACCATAAGTATGGTACTTTCCAGAGTTCTGGGATTCTTCTAACCCCATACTAGTGGGACGCTCTGACTTTGTAGCCAGCCGTGCAGAAGCCTGGAGCCCCGACGTGGGGGCCATGTTGTGCTCTCAACCTATGATGTCCAGCCCCAAATAATCTAATTCCCTCTAATGCTATGATTTATCCCCACCTCTCTATTAGGTCTGATCTGGAGTTAGGCTGATAGCATTCCAGCTACAGCACTCCTGTGGAGTGTGCGCTGGGGAAGGTATTGAAAGAGCCTGGTGTTACCCCGCCCCCCCCAACCACCTCACTTAAGCAAGATGCCATTTGATAATGGTTGGGCTGCCTTTTTTTTTTTTTTTAGAGAGTGCAAGCAGGGGAGGGGCGGAGAGAGTGGACAGAGGATCTGAAGCAGGCTCTGCGCTGACAGGAGAGAGCCCTAAGTGGGGCTTGAACTCACAGACCATGAGATTGTGACTTGAGCCAAAGTCAGATGCTCAACCAACTGAGCCATGCAGGTGCCCCCATAATAGTTGGGCTCCTTAAAAAAACAAACAGACCACTGATTTAGACCACGGCCCTGCTTTATCAATGCTGATGTGAGCTGCCGTTTGGAGTGTTTCTCACAGACCAAGCAAAATACTGAGACCCAAATGTCACTTCACTCCCCAAGCAGCCAACTCAGAGCAGGAGGGTGTGGGGGTGGAAGAAGCGTGCCCCTCCCCCGTAGTTTCTTTGGCTGGTCTAGTAATTAAATGGATGTAAGACAGATTAACAGGAGGAAAAGACAAGTTTAATAACACACACACCTCCTGTGCACAGGAGACAGACCTTGGTAGAAGCCTTCGCCTTCAATTCCATCTACAACTGGGACAAAAGATTTTGATGGGAGTTAGTTACGGGAGGTAACCAGGGAGAGCGAAGTCAGCAAGAGTGGGTTGCAGTGTAGACTGAAGTCCAGCCTTTCCCATTGGTCCAGGGTTTCCTAGAGATTTAGAGTCCTCCCGTCTTCAGGCAGCCGCCCCTACAAATGGAGATTTTCCTGGTGAGTGTGAACGGCACTTACAAAAGGGTGTCTCTACTCCATTCTTACAGCTTGTCTGGTGTCTGCGGTGTCAAGGAGGCATATCTTGAGGTGGCACCGTTTACCCCCTTCCCTGCTCTCTTTCCCCTCCTGCTCCTTGATCTGATGCATCCTGTTGTGAGTCCGCATAGTGCTTGCCAACCTGCGTCTTGGCTCTGTAGCGGCCTGGCTATGGAGGTGATGGTGAGCATTTCCAGTCCCCTCGTGTTAGGTGATGGGTTATGTCTCCTCCCGGGGTGTTCACGAGCGCTCACTACAGCTCTGAAAAACAGCGCCCGCCGCAAGAGTCCGATAATCGTTGGTGGTTGTTTCACTTGTTTTTCTTCTGACGGTACATGTGAAGTGGCTGGGGCCTAACTGCTTACCAAGATGATACATATTATCTGCTTAATAGAATTCATATCCTAATAATAGCTGCCTCATACTGAATATTCCCTATGTGCTAAAGTGGGTAAAGCACTCATATTACTGAACCTTTGCTCTAACCCCATGAATGTAGTTTACTCTCGACGATCCCTGTTTCACCAACAAGAAAATCCAGCCCAGAGCGGGCTGTCCTATGTGGGCAGGGCCACAAAACAAGTCTGTCGCCCGCTCCTCTGCTGACTGTCAGAATCTCCCCTGTTAGCCCTGCTATAATCGCTATAATCGATGTTATAGCGATTACATAGCGATACACATGTGTGATTTGTAATAACTAATATTTATTTGGTTTTCATCCCCATTTCTGGCACAGAGATCCTAAGACCTTGGAATTTCCTTGGAATTGAGTGATGAACGTGCCTTGAACATGTTCATGAGGTGACTTTCGGAAAGCACTTAGGGATGGGCTAAGGGAGCTGACCAAGTCCTGGAAGGCAGGAACTTCTAGTACCCCCCCGCCGACCTCTGGGGTGGGGAGAGGAGCTGGTGGTTGAATCAAACACCAAAGACCAGTGATGTAATCCATTATGTCTATATAATGGAGCCGGCATAAAATCCCCGAAGCCCGTAGTTCTGAGAGCTCTCAGGTTGGCGAACATGCAGACACGTGGGAGAGCCCCACACACCCTGTGTCCGTACCTGGTCCCAAGCATCCCTTACATCTGGCTGTTCTCGAGTTCTGTGCTTTTATCATAAACCACTAATCTACTGGGTAAAATGTTTCTCTGAATTCTGTGAACCCCTCTAGCAAATTAATTGAACCTGAGGAGGGCGTCATGGGCACCTCTGATTGACAGCCGGTTGGCCAGAAGCCCCGGGGCGACCTGGATTGGTGTCTGGAGGCTGGGGGGCCAGTCTGGTAGGACGGAGCCCTTCAGCTGTGGGATGTGATGCTCTGTCTGGTAAGGTGTCAGAAGTGAGTTGAATTGTAGGACCCCCGCTGGTGTCCGAGACAGAATAACCAAGGGTCTGCACAGCACCCTTATAACATTTACTGCACCTCATGCATTTTGGAATCAGCTGAAGGGCTCCATCCCAGAGAATGGGCTTAAACGACGGCATTGGTGGTTCGGTGGTAGAATTCTCACCTCCCAGAGACTGGGCTTCCTTTGGCCCCAGGTGGTGCTGCTCCAGTTTCTTAAAGAAATGGTATTTGTGTGACTGGATGGGGGTGTTAACTAACAGTGGTGTTAATCATTTTACAATATAATAGTATCAAATCAACACACTGTGCACCTTAAACTTACACAGTATTATGTATCAGTGATGTCTCAATCAAACTGGAAAGAAGAAAGAGTTTCTCAGGTGCTCAGTCCAGATTGGGAGCCACAGGGCATTTTACCCCAAGAAGAATTTCCTCATTTGTTTCTGCACCTCAGAGTCCTTTGGGGCGAGGTGGTGTGGGCAGCAGTTGGGCAGACAAATGAATGGGCAGCCATGAGTGTGGAAAGCGCTAAGATGAGGAAAAGTACAGGATCCTGAGGGACTACAAGCTAGTAAATACTTCCTCCACCCAAACAGGGTGGGGGTTACCCCAGGGAGGACTTCTGGGAGGAAGTGCAGTGCAATCTAAAGGAAGGGAGAGATCGGATGAAAGTGGGTATAAAGGGGATACATCACTCTGCCCGTGTTCCATTAACACTGGCTGTAAAGGAGGCAAGGAGGGTAGCCTTGAGTCCGGGTGGCTGTGGACCAGTTCAGTGTCGGGGTTCCTTCACTGTCGGGAGCAGCCAGCAGAACGGACGGTCAGATGCATCTGATAATAACAACCAAGCAACTGTGATAATGAAAGCAACTAAGTGCCCTTTGCAGCAGAAGTTCTGTCAGACACTTGACACATAGTATGTCCTTGAACCCTTCTGGCAACCCAGAGAGATGCTTTTCCTGGTCTTATAAATGGGGCCTCTCTCTGAGCCTCAGTTCCCCCCACTGCCATGTAAGAGACACAACCTCTTATGGGCACTTGTGAGTATTTAAGGAAGTCACACCTGATGCTCACAGCACACAGTGGGAAATCAGCAGACTGGAGTTGCTTTTCTTTAAATTTTTTTTTTTTTATGTTTTATTTATTTCTAGGAGAGAGAGAGACAGCGTGAGCAGGGGAGGGTCAGAGAGAGAGGGAGTCACAGACCGAAAGAGGCTCAGCACAGAGCCCGACGCGGGGCTCGAACCCACAACCGCGAGATCATGACCTAAGCGAAAGTCGGACGCTTAACCGACTAAGCCACCCAGGCGCCCCTGGAGTTGCTTTTCTGAAAGCTGTGTGGCCCGTGAGAATACGCGCGCGCCATCTAGTGATTGAGCGCCACACAGCCACGGTGCCACCTGGTGGCCGGGCCCCGCAATTGCTCGGCCGGGCCGAGGGATGTTGCTTGCGCTCAGGGGCTCTCAGACTCGGCTCCCTGTGAGGGGTGCTGGCAGGGTGTGAGACATAGGGAGCGATGGAGATCGTTGAGGACAGAATCCATCTCAGATCTCCAGCAGAGGGCTGCCATGTGGGGATGCAGACCTACCTAGAATTTTCCTAAGTTGTGATTTTTTTTCACCCCAAGAAATGCCATTTCATGTGGAAAGAGTCTCTATTTTTAGAAATGGGCACTAATAGCAATTGTTTTGCAAACACGATGTTGGCCAAACATCTAGAGGTTGACTACAGCCCATGACCCATCCCTTTTGTCACCTGTGGTCCTATGGTCTTGGATGATTTTTAAAATAAATCTTACCCTCTCCTCCATTTTTGGTGGTTGTGGTGGTTAATTTTATGTGTCAGCTTGACTGGACCATGGGCTGCCCAGATATTTGGTTAAAGATCATATCTGAGGGGCGCCTGGCAGGCTCAGTAGCTGGAGCATACGACTCTTGATTTCAGGGTTGTGAATTCGAGCCCCATGTTGGGTGGAGATTACTAAAAAAGAAAAAAAAAGATGATTTCTGGGTGAGTCTGTGAGGGTGCTTGCAGAAGACATTAGCATTTGAATCAGTAGACTGAGTAAAGCTGAAAACCCTCCCCTTTGTGGTGGCCATTTCCCAATCCACCATGGGCCTGACTAGACCAAAAATGGCTGAGGAAGGGCAAATTCTGTCTCAGACTGACCCCTTGGTCTGGAATTTACAACACTGGCTTTCCTGGGTCTCCAGCGAGCAGACAGCAGGCTCTGGGTCTTCTCAGACCCCATAAACACATGAGCCAATTGGTCATAAGAAGCACTGGGTGTTGTATATAAGCAATGAATCACAGGAGTCTACCCCCAAAACCAAGAGCACACTGTACACACTGTGTGTTAGCGAATTTGACAATAAATTATATTAAAAAAAAGAAATCTCTTTAAATGTATATTACTGGTCTGTTTCGCCGGAGAAACTTAACTTGTAGTTGTTTGTTATTAATTGCCTATTATGTGCCCCATGCTTACCTGCATTATTGTCATATAATTTTCCCTGAAACTTAAAGGGTAGCAATTATTAGCTCAACTTTAAAAATCAATCAATAAAAAAAGTTTTAATGTTTATTTTTGAGAGAGAGCGAGCAAGAGACAGAGTGCAAGCTGGGGAGGAGCAGAGAGAGGGAGACACAGAATCTGAAGCAGGCTCCAGGCTCTGAGCTGTCAGCATAGAGCCCAACGCGGGGCTTGAACTCACAAACCACAGGATCATGACCTGAGCCGAAGTCGATGCCTAAGCAACTAAGCCACCCAGGTGCCCCTAAAAAAATTAATAATTTATAATAGGAACCTTTATTTAGCTCTGAGCACATGCTGGAGATTTTTCTAAATGCAATATATAAATGACTTCATTGAGTTTCTGTACCATGTCTTTCAGGTGAATTCTGTTGTTATCCACATTTTGCATAAGAGGAGACAGGCACAGAGAGGTTGAGTACCCTCATCCCCCAAGGTCACCTAGTTTTAGATGGTCTTTTATTGTTCATTCACCATAAGCCTTACTTAGCATCCTTCATGTATTGATCCTGTGTATGTCTAATGCCTCTAAATATTTTCTACCTCTAATATAGACCCTTACGATTGATGCATAATCATACAACAATTTCGGATGTTTTACCTTAAATAGACCATAGTTAAAACTAAACCAGTCACAGGGTGCCTGGGTGGCTCAGTCAGTTAAGCATCCGATTTCCACTCAGGTCATGATCTTCCGATTCGTGAGTTTGAGCCCCGCATCCAGCTCTGTGCTGACAGCTCAGAGCTTGGAGCCTGCTTTGGATTCTGTGTCTCCCTCTGTCTTTGCCCCTCCCCTGCTCATGCTCTGTGTCACTCTCTCCAAAATAAAACATTAAAAACATTAAAAAAAAAACCAAAACTAGACCAGTCACCTGATTTGACAGATGAAGAAACTGAATTCCATAAAAGTTATTTGGGCCAAATCACAATAGTTCTGATTGTTTCGAGTAAGAAATTATGATAGAGAATTTAAGAAGTATTTATGGAATCTACATGAACTTGAAAATATACATTGATATATGGCAGGCTGGATACAGGTGGCAAGAACAGGGTGCATTGTGGCTAACCTCACCTGGAGGACATCAGGGATGTGGGGCTGACCTGGCAGAATGAGGGAGAATTGGGGAGGCAGAAAGGGCCAAAAGTGATTGTTTGGGGACCCAACACCACCTCCAGATTTGGTGATTCTCTAGGAAGATGCATAGGACTTAGCCTGTGGTCCAGCCACGGCTGATTCATTACAGCAAATGGGTACAAGGCAGGCTCAACACAGTGAAAAGACACAGGGGCTTCTATTTTAATAGGGTGTGTTTTGACTCGTTTTAAAATTGTATTTTGTGTTTGAACATGTACAATGTTCACGATTCAAAAGTCACATTTTTTTTTAACATTTTTTATTATTTTAAGTAATCCCTCCACCCTACGTGGGGCTCTGACTCATTACCCCAAGATCAAGAGTTGCATGCTCCACCTAGTCAGCCAACCACCCCATCTGACACTCGTTTATACCTTCTTAATTTTAAGAATTCATCCTGAAAATATTCCTTAATAGGTGCCAAGTTTATCCAGTCCTTTGTGTGTGTGTGTGTGTGTGTGTGTGTGTGTGTGTGTCTACGTCCTGGTGAACAGTGATTACAGACTTGTAGTTTTTGGCATTGTCATGAGGAGTAATAAACTATGGTGGTTTAAATTTATTTTTGATTACGAATCAAACTTAGCAGTTTTTTATTAATCATTGATGATTCAGGTTTTGCTTCTGTAAATTGCCTATCTGTATTTGATTACCATTTTTTTTTCCAAATAAGTCATTTATTTAATTCTTATTGATTTCCAGGGGTGTTTTATATAGTCAGGTTACAATTTTTCTGCGACAAATAGGCTATGTATGATGGGGTCATCCATCCATCCAACCCATCCATCCCAAGTTAACATATACTCTAATAATGATTTTGGGAAGAGAACTTAGGGATTCATCACTTACACATGACACCAGTGCTCAGCCCACCCAATGTACCCCTTAATGCCTTCACCCTCTGAGCCCTTCCCTCCGCCCAACACGCTGCCAGCAACCCTCTGTTTGTTCTTTGTATTGAAGAGTCTCTTATGGTTTGTCTCCTTCTCTGTTTTTATATTATTTTTGCTTCTCTTCCTTTACATTCGTTTTATATCTTAAGTTCACATGAGTGAAATCATATATTTGTCTTTCTCTGATTTATTTAGTGTAATACACTCTAGTTCCATCCACAGTGTTGCAAATGCCAGGATTTCCTTCTTTTTGATCACCAAGTATTATTCCATTGAATATATATACCGCATCTTCTTTATCCATTCATTAGTCAATGGACATTTGGGCTCTTTCCATACTTTGGCTTGCCAATATGCTGCTATAAACATTGGGGTCATGTGCCCCTTCAAATAGCACTCCTGTATCCATTGGATAAATACCAAGTAGTGCAATTGCTGGGTTATAGGGCAGTTCTAATAGTAATTTTCTGGGGAACCTCCATACTGCTTTCTAGAGTGGCTGCACCAGTTTGCATTCCCACCAGCAGTGCAAAAGAGAGCCTCTTTCTCAGCATCCTCACCAACATCTGTTGTTGCCTGAGTTGTTAATTTTAGCCATT
The DNA here is from genome assembly GCF_008692635.1 of Crocuta crocuta. Classification (NCBI taxonomy): domain Eukaryota; kingdom Metazoa; phylum Chordata; class Mammalia; order Carnivora; family Hyaenidae; genus Crocuta; species Crocuta crocuta. The sequence continues at coordinate 2,026,616 of NW_027528892.1, forward strand.
CTGACAGATGTGAGGTGGTATCTCAATGTGGTTTTGATTTGTATTTCCCTGATGATGAGTGATGTTGAGCATTTTTTTTCTGTGTCTGTTAGCCATCTGGATGTCTTCTTTGGGAAAGGGTCTATTCATATTTTTTGCCCATTTCTTCACTGGATTATTTTTTTGGGGGGGTGTTGAGTTTGATAAGTTCTTTATAGATTTTGGGTACTAACCCTTTATCTGACATGTCATTTGCAAACATCTTCTCCCAGTCTGTTGGTTGTCTTTTAGTTTTGCTGATTGTTTCCTTCACTGTGCAGCTTTTTATTTTGATGAGATCCCACTATTTTCATTTTCGCTTTTGTTTCCCTTGCTTCTGGAGACATGTCAAGTAAGAAGATGTTGCAGCTGAGGTCAGAGAGGTTGTTGGTTGTTTTCTCCTCTAGGATTTTGATGGCTCCTGTCTTATGTTTAGGTCTTTCACCCATTTTGAGTTTATTTTTGTGTATGGTGTAAGTGGTCCAGGTTTGTTTTTCTGCAAGTTGCTGTCCAATTTTCCTAACATATTTGCTGAAGAGACTGTGTTTTTTCCATTGGATATTCTTTCCTGCTTTGTCAAAGATTAGTTGGCCATGTGTTTGTGTGTCCATTTCTGGGTTCTCTATTCTGTTCCATTGATCTGTGTGCCTGTTCTTGTGCTAGTACCATAGTGTCTTGATGATTACAGCTTTTTTTTTTTTTAAATGTTTTATTTATTTCTAGGAGAGAGGGAGACAGCGTGAACAGGGGAGGGTCAGAGAGAGAGGGAGACACAGACTCTGAAATAGGCTCCAGGCTCCGAGCTGACAGTCAGCACAGAGCCCGACGCGGGGCTCGAACCCCCGAACCGGGAGATCATGACCTAAGCGAAAGTCGGACGCTTAACCGACTAAGCCACCCAGGCGCCCCAATGATTACAGCTTTGTAATGCAATTTGAAGTCTGGAATTGTGATGTCTCACCTTTCATTTTCTTTTTCAGAACTACTTTTGCTATCTGGGGTGTCTTCTGGTTCCATACAAATTTTAGGATTGTTTGTTCTAGCTCTGTGAAGAATGCTAATGTGAAGAGTGAAAGTTTTTCCTCCTCCTCCTTGCCAATTTGGATGACTTTTATGTCTTTGTGTTGCTTGATTGCTGAGGCTAAGATTTTTTTTTTTATGTTTTATTTATTTCTGAGAGAGAGAGCGAGCGCATGAACAGGGGAGGGTCAGAGAGAGAGGGAGATACAGAATCCGAAACAGGCTCCAGGCCCTGAGCCAGCCGTCAGCACAGAGCCTGATATGGGGCTCGAACCCACGAACTGTGAGATCATGACCTGAGACGAAGTCGGAGACTTAACTGAGCCACCCAGGCGCCCCTGAGGCTAAAATTTCTAATACTATGTTGAATAACAGTGGTGAGAGAGTTCTCACTCCTGCTTCCTGGATAGACAAGAAGAAAAACACAAACAGAAATGGCAGTTGCTTACCAGATTTATGAGGTAATGACAGTATATTTAAAGGAGAAAAAGCACGAATGGTTAAGGAGATTGGCTAAATTAGAGTATATATGCAAAATGCAGAACTATGAATCCATTGAAAAGTTATATAGAACATAAGTTTATAAATATAAAGCAGGGCTGTGAGCCTCCCCTGTAACTTCAGGGGAGAGCTGTCATGTCCATTGTAGGATGTTTAGCAGTACCCCTAGCTTCCACCCACTAGAGGCTGTAGAATAGTAGAACCCCTCCCCAAACTATGTCAAGCAGAAGTATCTTCAGATGTTGCCTCGTGGCCCCTGAGGGTTAGAACCACTGGTGTATGATACATCTATACATCCACTTTGGCTCCTGGGCGCCATGAACCCAGGAGTCAGTCTAGTGCTAGTAATGTGATGTAATGTGCTACTAATGAATCACACACATAAAAATGGCAACAGTTAATAAGAAGTCAGTTATTAAACTATGCACAACAAATGCAAATTGCCTATTATTCTTGCCATCAGAAAAATAGTACTGCAAATACCGTCTGAGCTTGTTCATTCCCTCTGGAATCCATTTCATCCTTCTGAATAAAAAGGGTGCTATTGTTGAATCTTTCCTTTGGAGAGCATGGGGAACTGGGCCATCTCTTTCAAGTTCCAGAGAGATGAACTCATGCTTCCTGAATACCCAATTCTCTGCTTGCGTGTTCCAGTAACATTTGAGGATGACACTGAATGGTGGGTCTCCCCGTGCTTTGCCCCCCAGACACTGGACTGGAATGAAGGGTGTCCTGATAAGAGCATGTTCTGCCTCCTTTGCCACCTGTTGACTTGCCCTGCACTCCCCAGAGCTGCGGTTGCAATTTTAACCACTTTCTCCAATAACTGGCTCCTTGCCTGGGGCTGCCTGGGTGGGAGCAGCTGGGAAGTCACCCTGATTGCTCCAGCAGGGCTAGGCTTGGGAGAGAAGCCCAGGTCTGTACCTGGGGCATCTCTGGGTTCTGCAGGAGGGAGTCCAGCTGGAGAAGCTGAGCCATCATCAGTGATTAGGGGACCCAAAGCTCTTAAATGGTTCCAATCATTTTCACTTCTGCTAAGATTACACTTAGAGGAAAGGCAATTTATTTATTATCATATAGAATTGTGGTAAATCAGTAAGTGTGACTTCCCATTACTTACCCTGAATAATGTGGTCTGGCTTTACCATTGGGAAGAGTGATGACTGCTCATTTTATTTAAATGTTTATTTATTTTTGAGAGAGAGAGAATGAGAGCAGAGGAGGAGCAGAGAGAGAGGGAGACAGAATCCCAAGAAGGTTCGGTACTGTCAGTGCAGAGCTGGATGTGGGGCTCGAACTCACATACTGTGAGATCATGACCTGACCTGAAACTAAAAGTTGTATGCTTAACTGACTGAGCCACCAAGGCACCCGGATAACTGGTTATTTNCTGAGGATGACATTGAATGGTGGGTCTCCCGTGCTTTGCCCCCCAGACACTGGACTGGAATGAAGGGTGTCCTGATAAGAGCATGTTCTGCCTCCTTTGCCACCTGTTGACTTGCCCTGCACTCCCCAGAGCTGCGGTTGCAATTTTAACCACTTTCTCCAATAACTGGCTCCTTGCCTGGGGCTGCCTGGGTGGGAGCAGCTGGGAAGTCACCCTGATTGCTCCAGCAGGGCTAGGCTTGGGAGAGAAGCCCAGGTCTGTACCTGGGGCATCTCTGGGTTCTGCAGGAGGGAGTCCAGCTGGAGAAGCTGAGCCATCATCAGTGATTAGGGGACCCAAAGCTCTTAAATGGTTCCAATCATTTTCACTTCTGCTAAGATTACACTTAGAGGAAAGGCAATTTATTTATTATCATATAGAATTGTGGTAAATCAGGGGCGCCTGGGTGGCTTAGTTGGTTAAGCGTCCGACTTTCACTTAGGTCATGATCTCGCGGTTCGTGGGTTCGAGCCCCGCGTCGGGCTCTGTGCTGACTGCCAGCTCAGAGCCTGGAGCCTGTTTCAGTCTGTGACTCCCTCTCTCTCTGACCCTCCCCTGCTCACGCTGTCTCTCTCTCCTAGAAATAAATAAAACATTAAAAAAAAAAATTAAAAAAAAAAATTGTGGTAAATCAGTAAGTGTGACTTCCCATTACTTACCCTGAATAATGTGGTCTGGCTTTACCATTGGGAAGAGTGATGACTGCTCATTTTATTTAAATGTTTATTTATTTTTGAGAGAGAGAGAATGAGAGCAGAGGAGGAGCAGAGAGAGAGGGAGACAGAATCCCAAGAAGGTTCGGTACTGTCAGTGCAGAGCTGGATGTGGGGCTCGAACTCACATACTGTGAGATCATGACCTGACCTGAAACTAAAAGTTGTATGCTTAACTGACTGAGCCACCAAGGCACCCGGATAACTGGTTATTTTAGAAAGAGAAGTGGAAGTATAGTAAGATATCAAGATAAATACTGAAAATAATTGATTTTTTAAAAAGCTTATTTGTTTATTTTGAGAAAGGTAGGGAGGGTCAGAGAGAGAGGGAGAGAGAATCTCAAGCAGGCTCCACACTGTCAGCACAGAGCCTGATGTGGGGCTTGGTCTCATAAACTGCAAGACCCTGACCTGAGCTGAAATCAAGAGTCAGGCGCTTCACCAACTGAGCCACCCAGGCACCCCGAAAATAACTGATATTCTAGATAGATGGCCACCGTTAACAATTTGGTCTGTTTCTTCTCAGTTCTGCTTTCCTGAGCAAGTTTGTATTGAAGGGTGTTCGTGCAGGCCAAAAGGTGGAGCCTGGCTGGGCAGCCATGATTTCTTCTGATTCCCTGAGATTCTGACCAAGGAGTAATAGTCTTTCCAGGGAGACCTTTGGGGCAGCCTATCTCAGCCTTTACTTCCTCAAAATTTTCCTATTCAGGGCAAGGAACAGAATCTTTTTTAAATGACCATATATTCAGTCAATTATGTCCAAAAATTGAAATGACAAATGTCATTTATGCTCACAGTGCAAGAAATGAAGAGATTTAAAGGAGAACATGAAAACATAAAGGATGCTTACAACTGGAAATTATAAAACATTTCCATTAAACAATTCTAGGGTAAAAAGGAAAATGTAAATGAAAATTATGAAGTTTATACAGTTTCAAAACAAAGTTAAATATGAACATAAAAATTTATAGGGGTGCCTGGGGGGCTCTGTTGGCTGAGGATCCGATTCTTGATTTTGGCTCAGGTCCCGGTGCCAGGGTCATGGGATGGAGCCCCGCGTCAGGCTCCCAGTGCAGAGCCTGCTTGAGATATTCTTTCTCTCTCTCCCCTAAAAAACAAAAACCCATATTATCTAAATTACATGAAATTCTCTTGGGGCGCCTGGGTGGCTTAGTCGGTTAAGCGTCCGACTTTCGCTTAGGTCATGATCTCGCGGTTCGTGGGTTCGAGCCCCGCGTCGGGCTCTGTGCTGACTGCCAGCTCGGAGCCTGGAGCCTGTTTCAGTCTGTGTCTCCCTCTCTCTCTGACCCTCCCCTGCTCACGCTGTCTCTCTCTCTCTCTCCTAGAAATAAATAAAAACATTAAAAAAAAATTTAAAAAAATAAATTACATGAAATTCTCTCAAACCATCTTATGTGATGACACAGTGGATAACTATCAGAATATTCTTAAATTGCAGTGTGTTGTATGACTGTTGTACTCTACTTCTATTTGCTTATTTACTATAAGAGTTATTTACTTGGCTGTGATCATGACTTTGGAGATCACCTCTATTTTGTTATGATTCTATCATTTTATATCAAGTTGGCGAAATACTGGTACATAATAGAAACTAAATATTGGATAAATAAAAGAATAAATGAAGTAGACAAAAATGGCTTATCAAGCTCCAGAATATCATTCGGAGTTTGTGTCAGAGATTTCTGGTTTGAACCTGGCTCACAAAATTTCACTTGTCAATATAGTATCTTCGAGCTTCAGTGCTGTGCGCCTAAACTAGCAGTATTCACTTATCCATGCATTCATTCCTGCATTCACGTAGCAGCCCGTCAGCCGGTGGATGCCCACCCCTCNGCTGGCTCACAAAATTTCACTTGTCAATATATCTTCGAGCTTCAGTGCTGTGCGCCTCAACTAGCGGTATTCACTTATCCATGCATTCATTCCTGCATTCACGTAGCAGCCCGTCAGCCGGTGGATGCCCACCCCTCCGTGAATTCTGTAGGGAAAGCACCTTCCCAGACAGCAGGTGCTACTTCCAGGTGTCAGCAGAGGTACCACCAGGTACTTAGAAGACTCTCCCAGTTCAAGAAGCAGTGTGCTCCGGGGGAAAAACCCTGACGGGGTGGAAACAGCAAGTGTTTTGGAATCAGCAAATACCCGGGTTCAAAAAGCCGCTCTGATTTTTACTAGCTGTGTGACCTTGGTGAGTTAACCTAATCTCCCTGTGCCTCCGTTTATGCACCTGGAGACCAGAGAGCTCCGTACAAACAACTCTGAGTAGGATTAAAAGGATTTAAAAAAAACTTTGTGGAACTGACACTTTTGACCCGGGGCAGCAAAGTGCTAGCGGCTAGCAGTGGTGGTAGTAAAAGTCCTATTACCCGTTAGCTGCTATTTTGATGATTACCACCTTGTCACACAGCTGGAAACCCCAAAACTGGTTCCTTATACATTTACTCTTAATACCTAGTCCCAGGCGGCACCACCGCAAACCCTGGGTTTCCCCCACACGTAGTGCGGTGCTGTGTTTGGTAGTAAGAAACACGTATTTGTTCTTCGCCTCTTCCCGGCATTGAGCTCCCCAAACCCTAGGAATTTCCTAAGAGCTGAGAGGGAAGGCTGTCGTTTGTTATGCTAATGAGCAGGAAGCCGAGGAAAACGCCTAGGGTGGGGCCGGTTGCCCGGGGAACGAAACAAGTGCTAAGCGGGTTAGAACTTTTAATCCCACCCCCTGACCCCTGTGGAGCGGAGAGGGCTGGAAATGGAGTTCAGTCTCTAACGGCCAATGGTTTCATCCATCTTGCCTCTGCAATGAAGCCTCTTCCGAAAAAGGACGCGGGTCAGAGAGCTTCCGGGTCGGCGGACACGTGGAGGTGCTGGGAGGGTGGAAGCCCCCGGCCCTTCCCAGACGCTTCTCCCTGTGCGTCTCTCCCGTCGGCCGATCCTGGGCCCCGTCCTTTCATAACGCTGCTGCCTGGTAAGTAAAGTCCGTCTGAGGTCTGCGAACCGCCCCCGCCATGTTAAGCCTTAGGAGGAGGGTCCCTGGAGACTCTGCCCTACAGACTTGGGACTGGGGTCCCGTGTGGGGGTGGGCGCCGCGCTGGGGACCGAGCCGTCGCCAGCGAGCTGCTGTCGGAATTAGGCTGGATTGTAGGACACGCCGATGGGCCCGGAGAATTGTCTGACGGCGGGGAAAATCCCCAGACTGCGATTGCAGTCAGGACTGTACACACACGCAGAAACAATCTCCATAAATATAGTCACAGAGGTGTCACGCACACACATGCGCTTGCACAGACGGTAGTTTCTGTGCACACACATTCGTTCTCTATGGTTCCCTACACACACACACACACACACGGATCCAGACGCGGACGGTAATTTAAGTTCTGGGGGCTCACGTCTGCCGTGGTGCCAAAGCGGCGAGACGACACGCCTGCGGGCACGGGCACACACACACACAACGCCGGTGTTTCCCCCTCACAGGCGCGAAACACAGTCACAAACACAGGGCCTCACAAGATACAGTGGCACAAGCTGGACCTCACGCACTCAGACGTACCATCACAACCCGGGACCCACACGCCCAGGCGGCAGCGGCGGGTCCACACCGCACACCTCTTAGAGAATCCGGAGGGCAGGGCGGTCACTTCAGGTGCCGCCACAGCGCGCGCCGCCGCCGCGTCCCCACGCGCCGCAGGGGCTCCCGGGAAATGTAGGCTGCGAGCCAGAGAGGCGCCGCTCACAGCGGCTCTGGGGAGCTTCCTTCTACGTAGGCGCAAACGAGATTCTACTTCTGGCCTAGGAGCATCCCTCGGCCCCTTCCCAGGTCATTTCGACTCCGGGCCGGACAGATCTCGGCCCGCGCAGACCGGGGTCCCTCAGCCCCACACTGCGGGCCTGGGCGCGCCCGGCGGGCTCCGGGGTGTTGCGGACTGAATTCGCAGTGCGCAGGCGCGGCCGCGGAGAAGCCCCCGCACAGGAACCTGCGGGTGTGCTGGCCGATGAGGGCGGCCTGCTGCGGGGGCTGGGTTTGGTCCAGGGATCGCGGGAAGTCCCACGCGCCTGAACGCGTCCACACGATGTAGCAGGACGAGCGTGGCCCCGGGAGCGCCGGCTACGCTCCGTGCGTGCGCGCGCGCC
>NW_027528892.1:2034903-2035724 GCF_008692635.1 Crocuta crocuta
GGAGGCCCCCTCCCGGGAGAGTGAGCGCGTGCGCCCCGCGTGGCTTTGTTTAGGGGCGGGGCCCGGCGCGCCTGGGGTAGTCTGGGGGCGGGGCAGCGGCCCGCCTACGTGTTGCGCGTGTGAAGGGGTGGGGCCGGCGGTTGCTCTTAGGGTCTCCGAGGGGAGTGCGCAGGCGCGGGGGTACTGGGAGCGGGGCCGGGGGGTGCCGCACAGCTGTCTCGAGTGGGGCCCGCCGGGACGCGACCGGGAGGACTGAGGTGAATGTGAGCGTGTGTCTGTAAGGTTGTGAGGTCGTGAGTCTGCGTGCGGGCGCGAGGCGGCGGGCCCGGGGCTATGCGGGTCGTGACGCAGTGTGGATTCCTGATGGGGCTGCGCGGGTCGTGAGGTGGCGGGGTCGCGCGGGCCCGGGCGGCGCACGCCGACGGCAGCGCTGAGGGAGCAGTGGGTCTGGGGCGTGCGGTGGCCGGCGTTCCGCGCTGAGGGGTGACGCGCGTGTCGGCGGCCGTGTGTATGTGTGAGCGACTGTCGGCAGGTGGGCGCGCGACCGAGGACCGTGTGTGACCCTGCGCCGGGAAGGGTGCTGTGCGCCCTAGACCGCCGGGGTCGTTTCTCGCTGACGGCCGTGCGACCTGCGCGGGTGAGAGTGCGTGTGCCATCGCCTCTCCTTCCCTGTGCAGGGGCTTCCCTCGGGAAGGGGGGCTCCCGTCCCCGCGCCGGGAGACGTGCACGCGGTGACGCAGGGGAGACACCCGCCCGGCACCTGGGCGCTCGGCAGGCCAGCCCCGTGTGGGGGCAGAGGTAGGGGGGGGGTGGGGAACGGG
>NW_027528892.1:2035843-2077661 GCF_008692635.1 Crocuta crocuta
AGCCCGCCTGCGTGGCCCTGCCGGCCTCTGGGACCTGTGTCCCCTCCGGCGGCTCTGGGACGCCAGGTTCCGTCGCTCACTAGTCACGTGACTGGGAGAGGTCACTCCGCTGCCCCTCAGTTTCACCTGCAAAACAGGGATGGTTTATAAAGGCGGGCTTGGGGGGAACCTTAGGACGGTGCCTGACCCAGGTTAGCCCCACGTGGACGATAACTGTTGTTTAATGTAATGACAGCAACACTCCCACACCTGGAGTAAAATCCAAGGGAGGAAACAGAAGTTGAGCCTTGGAGTAAAGGTTTCAGGCCAACATAGAAAATAATCCTGAAGTCTAGGTTGCAGCTTAGGTTCGGAGTCTTCTAGTCGGGGGCTTGGGAGGGCAGCAGCAGGGTGTGTGAGGGGAGACCGAGAGTGCAGGGCCTTCCAGGATGGAGATGTCCCTAGGGAGCCTGTGGGGTGAGTAACCTGGGTTCCGAGGTGACAGAGCCTGAAGGGGAAGGATTTCCTGATGACAACAGGGGTCTGGACCGGGTTTCTCATTCTTTGCATTGTGGATACTTTGGGCCAGAGAATTTTTTGTTTGAGGCGAGACGGGGGAGGGTCGCTGCCCAACCTATTGTAGGATGGTTAGCATTATCTCTGGTCTCTGCCCATCAGAGGCAGTACCGTATCCCCCTTTCCCCATTTTGCTTGGGGAAAATGTTTCCAGACGTTGCCAGCTGTCCCCGGAGGGCAGAATCACCCAGCTGAGAATCGCTGGTGTATAGAGAGAGCCGTGATGAAGGCACACCATGGACTTTCTCCAGGTGTGAAAATAGGGAGGAGAGCGAGGGGCTGGAGGAAAGAGGTGATGATAAGGGATGAGAAGAGAAAATGTGGTCTGCGGGCTTCACTCATTGTATGGTCTGGTGGCCTGCCATGGGTCAGGCACTGTGCTAGTTAATTGACAAGACAGAGGTTACTCTCCATCTGGGATTGACGTTTAGAAGGAAGACAATTCAGTTTGTAATAAGCAGTGGTAAGCGCCTTGAGAAGTCAAGCGCGGTGATGGGATTACGGGCTAAGCACAGGGTCAACACCCAGGCTTCCCATGGGTGTCTCATTCAGTTCCAAAGCCAGTATTGGCCACCATCGGTGACTTGGTGGTATCTTTTGATGGGGGAATCCAAGAGCTTGGCTTTGAGCTCATCATAGTTTTCGTTTTCTTTTGACACTGAGGAGAGGTGGAGAGATCAGATCTTCAGCCCCTCCCCCTGAGGCTCATAGAGACTGGCATAATTGTTCTAAACTATGGTTTTCCATTAGTATTCCCATGAAAAGTTTTAAAAAGAAATGCCCAGACTTGGGTCTCAGAGATTCTGATTTAATTGATCTGCTGTTGGGCACAGCCATCGATATTTATTAAAAAGCTCCTGAGACATTTTAATGTGCAGACGAGGTTGAGAGCTGTAGCTCTGAGAGCTTACTTGAGGAATAAGGTAGATTAATTTGGTATAGGAAGAGGAGGATATGAGTGACAAGTGCTTTTGTTGTGCCCGATTCGCGAATCCCCAGAGACCACCAAGGAGCCGACACTGATGCAAGTACAAAAGGGTCTTTATTACAAGCTGGAGCAGGGGCTCACCTGCCTACCGGTGTAGTGGCAGCAAGGTGAAGCGAAGACCAATAGGGAACAGGGTTTTTAAGGGGTAAGGGATGGGGGTGTTACAGTACGTATAGCATCATCACATAAGCACCAATTACAGTTGTACAGCATCTATGGTAACAGCTTTGACCATTCAGTATCTGTGAGGTGTTTGTTACTTTTGGTGGGACCCANAATGTTTTTTGATTAGCTGACCTGAGAGCGGTCTGAGGATGGCTTTAGCCTTGAGCAATCTGAGGAACTGGGGCTATGTGCAGCCCAAGGTTGCTCTTAATGGAGGCCTTAATTTCAATATGACGTTACTTAGGCTCTTCACTTTCAGTATTTTATCGGCAGTCTTGACAGCTGTGCTTTCTTGCATTAGGGACATTCCTATCCCCCTCCTACAAGTGAGGAAATCTGTTCCTGTGCAAAGCTGAGAAATAGCAGGGCTCACATTCATATGCAAAGTCGATGTTTTCTTTTACAGTTGGACTTGGTTCTTTAAGGAAAGTATCTTGTTATTCTGGCCTCTGGGACTGAAAAGTTCAGAGTAGGGGCGATCTTCAGTTTTTGATAGGTGGCACAGCAAAAGTAGACTTTGAAGGAAGCAATGAGATTACTCATTAAATGCCTGGTTTCAGGTACTTTAGGACCTGCCCCCAATTCAGTGCTCAGCACAACCCCCCAGGGTCACAGAGATGTTGGGGCTGAGAGGAAGGAGCCTACTTGTCTGCCCCTGAGGAGAGGCATGGCCACTGCCCAGTGGTGAGTCTTTGAAACTTGTTCCCATTTTGGTTTTTGCCATCCTCACTTTAGGATCTAGAAGTTAGCTTTGTATTGGGGCGCCTGGGTGGCTCACTCGGTTGAGTGTCCTACTCAGGTCAGGGACTCATGGTTACTGGGTTTTGAGCCCCGCATCCGGCTCTACTCTGACAGCTCAGAGCCTGGAGCCTGCTTCAGATTCTGTATCTCCCTCCCTCTCTCTCCTACTTGTACTTTTTCTCTCACAAAAATGAATAAATGTTTAAAAAAAAAAAGTTAGCTTTGTATTAAATATAAGTTGCAAAGCCCTTTTCCACAATATGTTTGAGTCTCAGAAGTCAGGCTAGGTGTACATTTCTCCCCTGAGGTAGTATGGAATTTACATGATTTAGAAGAAGTATTTGTATGTGCTTGAAACACAATACCAGAGTGTAGATGGGGAGAAAAGTGAGTTTTCGAGTTTCTTTTCCCATGTCAGGTAACTTAGTTCCTTTTTTCAGAGACAGTCACTGCTGCCAGTGTCATGATTATTTTTCCAGAACTTGTCTGCCTTTTTATTTTTTTTTCTATTTCAACATTTTCTTTTTTCTTTTTTTTTTTTTACAAATAGTTTATTGTCAAATTAGTTTCCACATAACACTCAGTGCTCATCCCCACAAGTGCCCTCCTTGTCTGCCTTTTTAAACACATATATTAGTTTCCATAGTTTGTTTTTTTCTAAGGGGTTTTTCCTGTCTTTTTTTCACTGTCATTACATCACATCATGGAGATCATTTTACACAATAACCTGTATAGCAGATTTCTCAACCTTGGTACAGTTGACGTTTGGGCCAGATTGTTCTTTGCTTTGGGGTGCTATCTTGTGCAGTGTAGCATGTTGAACAACATCCTGGCCTCCGCCACTAGATGCCAGGAGCACTACCACCACCGTCCCCGTCTGTGACACTACAAATGTCCCCAAACATTGCGAGTGTCTCCTAGGTGCAAAATTACCCCCAATGAAGAGGCACTGATGTAGTGTTACTTTCTTTCTTTTAAAATCTACCTGGTGTCCCATCATGTGCGTATAACACTCAGCCACTTTCCTATTGATGGGCATTTTGGTTGTCTCCAGTCTATTGATAACCTATATTTTTTCAGCTCTGGCACTGCTTTAAGTGTGCTACGTATTTTCACTCATTTAATCTTTAAAACAGCTCTGTGATGTTAGTGTTGCTTGCCTTGTTTGCCAGTAGAGGAAGGTGAGGCCCCGAGAGGACACTAGAGAAGGGTAGCAGAGTTAGAAGTCAAACCCAGACAGTCTCCAGGCCCAAGTCCTTCACTGCAGGACCATACTGTCTCTTCCAGTAAGCCTTGTCACAGTGAATGCTCTTGTGTGTCTTTTATCTACACGTAAGGACTTCCAAAGACAAATATCAGAAACGAGGTTTACTGAGTGAGAGGCTGTGTGTACCATCAGCTTTCAAAGATGTTACCAAATTATCCTCCACTGAGATGGTGCCAGTTTCTCTCCAGTCAACACTCTGTGAGAATTCTACCCATAGCCTTCTCACTGGGTCTCAGGCTTCCTTGGTCTTTTGGATGTTCTTTCCTCCCCAGCAGTGCTGAGTTCCTTACAGAAAATTGTTTTGTGGACCAGAATTGTGCTTTTCTAGTTTGGGTTGCATGGCTAAGAGCAAACGGCTCTGAGAAACCACAGGATGGACGTGATGCCCCTTCCTGCAGTAATCTGTTGTACTTGAGGAATTAGAAGGGAAAAGTCAAAGGATGTACTGATCTGGTAAACAGAACCAACCAGCAGTAGTTTTCTATAATGGGGAAGCTGCTTTGGGGTGTGTCCCAGGCCACAGAACTAGGCATTACTTCTACGTGTTAATTACACGTAGAACTCCCAAGCAAAGAATTGAGTTTTAGTCTCAGGCTGTGTGGCTGCGGAGTGTTGGGGCTGGCTCACACCAGTTCACAAACCTGTTCTGTACACCTTTCCTCAGCTCTGTGCTCAGTGACATCAGTTTGGTAGCTTACAGTGGGGCCCTGATGGGAGTGTTGACACCATGGAAACTGGCGGGGGCTACAAATCCCCTAACGTACCCCTGCCCTGAAATGTGATGCAGAGAGAATTCAGGCATCTAAGACTCTTGGTAGGCCCCCTTGGGAAGCCTTGCTTAGCAAGTCAGAGAATGGAAGGCCAGGCCAGGCCACTTGGTTTGTCATAGAGCCACAGCTCCTCAACATTAACATGCTGTGCTGCAAATCTCCCCAAGTCTTGTGGCCATTCTGATATAACAGAGGTAAATGTCTCATAACTGGTGCCATACTGACATTCCCCAAACCCAGCCAGAGAGGACAGACTCCTGTCTCACAGCAAGAGGGCCATTGCTTAAAGCTTTGTGACAAAGGCAGGTCCCTGTTGAGATTCTCTTTTTCATCCTTAAAATGGAAAACGCTAACTCATGTGGTCAGTTTGCTTTAAAAACAAAAGGATATCATGTAATGCATATAAAATATCTAGTACTGCTTTCATTCTTCTTCTTTTTAAATGTTTATTTATTTTTGAGAGAGAGAACAAGCACAGGGGAGGGACAGAGAGAAGGTGGGACAGAGGATCCGAATTAGACTGTGTGCTGATAGCAGAGAGCTCAGTGCGGGGCTCCAACTCACAAACCGTGAGATCGTGAGCCACCCAGGTGCCCCCATTCTTGTACTTCTTAACCGAGGAGGTGGTTGATGTTACCCAGGGATGAGCATATTCAGTACACACACGCGCGAGCACTTCCCCAGAGCAAGTGGACAGCACAGTGGCTAAGCCTCTTTCAGACTCCCCGCCCACAGCGTCGGTCCCAGTCCACTCTGACGACAACAGTAATGTTAAATATAGCTATCCTGCCTGAGCGCCGGGCATTTGGGGTGTGCACCTAAGTGGGTGAAGACAGACTATAGCACCAGTCAGGATAAATTAGTAAGTCACATAAGTTTCGGAAGACCCCTTTCCGTCATGTTTGTCCTTTACTCACACTGCTGCACCACAACACTTCTGACACCAGATGTGTGCGGTTTTCCCTCATCAGGCAATTTTTCAACACTGACTGGGTGTCCTAGAGTTTAACTCAGTTGTTTTATTTTTTAATTTAATGTTTACATTAGATAGACGAACACTAGCAGGGGAAGGGCAGAGAGAGGGAGGCAGAATCTGAAGCAGGCTCCAGGCTGAGCTGTCAGCAGAGTCCAACGTGGGGCTCAAACTTTTGAACCATGAGATCATGGCCTGAGCCGAAGTTGGACACTCAACCAACTGAGCCACCCAGGTGTTCCTCTTTTTTTTTTTTTTTTTTTAAGAGACAGCACAAGTGGAGGAGGGGCAGAGGGAGAGAGAGAGAATCACAAGCAAGTGCTGCACTGCCAGCGCAGAGCCTGACAGGGGTTGAACTCATGAAACCATGAGATCTTGACCTGAGCTGAAACCAAGAGGTGGACGCTTAACCAACTGAGCCACCCAGGTGCCCCTACAGTTTAACTCATTTCTAACACTCTCTACCTGGAGGTGGTGCCAGATCCCCAGGTTCAGGACTTAGTTCCATGAGACTGTCCCCTCACTTCACAGACCAGTCACAGGTCCCCAGGCTACCCCCAACTTCTGTCCCACTTGGCTCCAAATCGGAGGTTCCCAGAACACTTCTCAGGTTCATCTGATTTGCTAGAACAGCTCATAGAACTCAGGGAAACACATTTGCTAGTTTATTAAAGGCTCTGATAAAGGGTACAGATGAACAGCCAGATGAAGAGCTACATAGGATGAGATCTGGGAGCTTCTGTCTCTGTGGAGTTGGGGTGTGCCCCCCTCCCACGGTGGATGTGTTTACCAGCCTGGAAGCTCTCCAAACCCCATACTATGGGGATTTTCTGGAGGCTTCCTCAAGTAAGCATGATCAGTCATTAACACTACTTGCAGTTCCTCTCCCTTCTGGAAGATGGGGTATGAGTGAGGCTGAGAATTTCATGGCTTGGTCTTTCTGAAGACCATACCCTGTCAAGAGCCCACCCAGAGTCACCTCATTGAAACAAGAAACATTCCTAGTGTTCTTAGCACTCCAGCATTTTCAAGCGTTTTTGGAGTTCTGTGGTACCAAGGAGGAAGGCAGAAACCAGCGTATGCCTTTTCATTTCTCTCACATTTGGTGCATTAGCAATGAGAGCTGTGGAGAAAGAGAAGTCAGGGCTGGGCAAGGGAGACTGGGAGTGATAGGCAAGAGGGTGGGAGGCAGGTTGCATTGTTATTAGGTTAGGGTGAGACTGGTAGAGAGTGAGAAAGGAGTGAGGAACTGAGGCAGGGCTGTGCTAGCACCTTCTGGGACTGGCAAGGAGGCCTGTATGAGGAAGGAGAGAGATGTAGGATCTAAGTTCAACTTCTGTTAATCCTCAGGACAACTCCAGTAGTTCTGTATTGTTCTTGTTTAATGGGAGAAAAATAGAGAGGTTCAGTAACGTGCCCGTGGTAACACAGCTAATGAAAATAATCATCACATGGGGCGCCTGGGTGGCTCAGTCGGTTTAAGTATCCAACCTCGGCTCAGGTCATGATCTCATGGTTCATGAGTTCGAGCCCTGCATCAGGCTCTGTGCTGACAGCCAGCTCAGAGCCTTGAGCCTGTTTCGGATTCTGTGTCTCCCTCTCTCTCTGACCCTCCCTTCCTCACGCTCTCTCTCTCAGAAATAAATAAAACATTAAAAAAGTATTAAAAAAGAAAAGAAAATAATCATCACACTTAGGTGGTCTGACTCCAGAGTGATGTGTTTAACACAGCCCTTCCCTCTGACCCAGAGTGGTTAGTGGAATATCTGGATCAGCCTCAGCTTGAATTATGGCTCTGCCAGTTCCCGGCCCTATGACCTTGGGCAAGTAATCCCTACTTCTCTGTGCTTCATTTTGCTCGTTTGGAAATGGCGTTAATGAGAGTACCTGCCCCACCAGGTTAGGAGTGAGGATTAAATGATGATTTTCATAGTGATGCTTAGCATGTGTAAGCATCCTGTATTTATTCATCTTAGTATTACTACTATTGCTTATTATTGCTTTTCTCTCTTTCTCTCTCTCTCTCTCTTTTTTTTTTTTGGTTTATTTGAGAGAGAGTGCAAACAGGGGAAGAGAAGAGACAGAGGGAGTCACAGAATCCTACTCAGGCTCTAGGTTCTGAGCTGTCAAGCTTGAACACTTGAGCGCCAAAGCGGCGCTTGAACCGATGAGCCGTGAGATCATGACCTGAGCCAAAGTTGTATGCTTCACTGACTGAGCCTCCCAGGTGCCCCTGCTTTTCTCTTTGTAAAGAGAGAAGCATGATAACCAAACTTTTCTGGCTAGGTTCCCTTAAGCGGTACAAGGTCATCTTCTGACTTGCATTTTGTAATTTTTTTTTAAGGTTTTTTTTTTTAAATTGAGAAAGAGGGAGAGAGAGAATGAGCTGGAGAGGGGGACAAAGGATCCAAGCAGGCTCTGTGCTGACAGCAGAGAGCCCAGTGTAGGGCTCGAACTCATAAGCCATGAGATCCTTCAGTACCTGAGCTGAAGTTGGACACTTAGCTGGCTGAGCCACGCAGGCTCCCTAATGACTTGGATTTTGAATCAAAACATGACCATTTTCAAACTCTAAACTTAATTATGGCCTTGGTTTCATTTATCTTCCCTAACCCCGCCCTCAAGAGAAAAAAAAAAAGAACATCTATAGAGAGAAACTTTCCTATTTCCCTTTCCCAGACTGTATGCTGCTGTTCCTTTCTCATAGAAAAATGAAAAAAAAATTGTGACATATCCACTGTTGTTGGCACTGGGGTGTGATGATGGTATTCTTCAGAGGGTATGCTGAAGCATTTAGGCGTGAACTTCTATCATGTCTGTAACTTTGAAATGATTTCAGAAAAAAAGAAAATGTTAACATTTGGTAAAAAGTAATCAGGTCTTCATTCTGTTGTTCTTTTTTCTAGATTTTAAATTTTTCAAATGGGTGAAATTAAAGTATACTCCCATTTCTGCCTTTTTCTAGACCCTGGCCTTCTCCAAAAGACAAGTTTAGAAGGCTTGGAATGACTGCTATTAGAAGTGTTTCTCTGTAAGATGATGTTGGCACAAAATGGTTACGCCCAACTCCCAATTTCTGCATGCGAGGAAGCATTCTGGACTGGTTATTAGTTCGGTCAGCAAGGGTTTCTTGAGCACTGCTCAATGCCAGGCATGTTATCAGCTCCCAGAACAGTGAACAAAACAGTCAAAATGCTTATGCCCATGGAACCCTAGTAAGGTGAAGGAGATTGTTCCTCCATAAATACAAACAAACAAGCTGTTTTGGGGAGGCAGCTTGTGCTATGAAGGAAATAGGGCAGTAGAGTGGTAAAGACTCTAGTATAGAGCAGTCTTGTCCTGTGGAAACATAATGCAAGACATAGAGTTTTCAACTTTCCAGCACCAACATTGGAAAAACTAAAAAAGAAAATCATTACAGTTAATTTTACCACATTTTATTTAACTTAATATATCCTAAACATCAACTTGTAATCAATATAAACAATTACCAATGAGATATTTTACGGTTTTTCCATACTAAATCTTTGAAATCTGTGTTTTACAAATGCAGTGCACCTCAATTCAGATACTTAATTTTCATTATTTGATCTGTATTTAAATTTCATAAAACTTACAATTAGAAAAGTAGATTCACACAGCCAGTTTTAAATATCCTTTAAAGTTTTACAGTAAATTAAAGATTAGTTTTGAATTAAGTTTTTTGATTAAATTTTTTAATTAAAAACTTTTTAATTAAACAATTTTTAAATTTTATTTGAGAGTGTGGGTGAGGAAGGGGGACAGAGGGAGAGAGAGAATCTTAAGCAAGCTCCAATCGTAGCATGGAGCCTGATGTGGGACCTGATCCACCACCCGGGATCATGGCCTGCGCCCAAATCAAGAGTCAGACGCTTAACCAACTGAGCCACCCAGGCATCCCAGTGTTTAATTTTAGATTAGTAAATTTTATTTTATTTTTTTATTTTTTTATTTTTTTAATATTTTNCCGCGAGATCATGACCTAAGCGAAAGTCGGACACTTAACCGACTAAGCCACCCAGGTGCCCCTAGATTAGTAAATTTTAATTCATTAATTTTAATATTTGTTATTTTATTGTAACTTTCATAATAGATTAATTGAAAGTGAATAATTGCACTAGCCTTATTTCTAGAACTCCGTTGTCACCAGTGGCTAATGGCATGCGTGTAGAAAAGCATAGGTTCAGAGTGATAGAGGGGCCTAATCCACACCACTGAATGTCCCTGCTGGATTTACACATACCTGCCTAATTTCCTTCTTCAGCTCCTGTGCCCCCTCTACCCCTCACCATAGACACACAGTTCATTCACCACATAGCTACCCAATACGTTTTGTTAAGTGTTAAGTCAGATCTTTCACTCTTCAGACCCCTGCCCCCTTATTAATGTTTTATTAGGCTTAGGATCAATTCCTACTGCTCCCACCTCCCTTCATGATGTGGCCCCTCCAGACCTCAGCCATTTCCCAGACCACTGCTCTCCGCCTAATTCTTCACACCATTCACTTTTCTGTACACAGCAAGCATGTGTCTGCTGTAGGGTCTTTGCACCTGTTACACCTATACCCAGAATCTTCTTCCCCAAATGCCTCAGGCTCTGCATTCAAACCTTAACTCAATCTTGCATCCTTTGAGAGCCCTCTCCCAACCACTCCATTACTCTGCCCCCTCCTCTGGTCAAATACAACAGTGATCTCAGCTAACACTGTTCTACATGAACTTGCCCATCCCTGTTGGACTGTTAAGGTACATGGGAGCTGGTACTTCTCTACTTTTTCCCCAACACCTGGGACAATGCCTGGCACATAGTAGGAGCTCAACAAATGCTTGTCAGATGAATGGATAGGTGTCTTCATGTCTCATTTCCCTCCTGATCTGGAACCTTCTGTTGTCTTGGGAACAGATAGCATTGGCCATTGTCCCTTCCCAACCGTGAGAAGGGGCAACAATGCTGCAGAAGATATTCTGTCATCTCTCCATGTGTGTGTCTGTGCACCTATATGTGTGTGTGTGTGTGTGTCTGTGTGTGTCTGTGTGTATGTGCATGGGTGGCCAGGGGATTCTTATCCTAAAGACTCTGGGACCACCCAAAAGGACCTGTCGTTCTCATGATTTCTCTTCTCCCCCAGCCCCATCTTCTTATCACCCTGCCCTTCTCCACATGCGGACCCTCAAGGGGGAGGAAAGGATGGCTGCACGAGGGAAGTCCAAGTCCAAGGTAAGTAGTGATTCTTCTTGGGGGGAAGTTTCATCTTCTAAGACATGACCATTTGCTTTCCTTCCATGGAAGCTTCTTACCTGACAGAATCCCATCCAGGAACTGTTTCTGTTTCCTCCCATCACCGTGGAGGGTAACCAGTGCCCCACGTAACCACTCAGTGCCTGCCTCTCCTTTCCCAGTGTGCCCATGGCCAGTCACCTATTTGTTCAGCATCTCCAGGGTATCTGCCAGGGCTACTCCCCCGACAGAAGAAAAGAGCCACCATGATTTCTTGAGGTAGACTTGAGTGCCCAGGCAAGACCTCTGAGGCAGAAGATGATTCAGGGTTGTCGTCTGGAGTTAGTCTGTTAATGTTGCTTTGTTTTCACTTGTACAACCCTATTTACATGGAGGAAATCTCTGTGTCTAAGAAATTCCACATAACCTTGTATTCAGATTGGGTTTCTTGGAATGAGGCCAGTGAGTCACCCTTTTTTTTTTTAAAACATGCTTTACCACTTTAGATGATGAAGTGATTTTGTACAATAAACACCTTGAACACAATTTCTCTAACATTTTTGCCCTACAAGTTATGTGTGTTCCTTCTCTGTTGCTGTTATAACAACCTTCTGCAAACTTGGCTGCTCAAAACAGCATGTATTTATGGCACACAGTTCGTGCATGGGTCAGAGGTCAGGCATAGTGCAGCTTGGCTTGCCTTAGGTCTCAAAAGGCAGAAATAAAGGTGTTGGCTGGCTGTGTGGTCCCGTCTGAGGCTCAGGGTCCGCTTCTAAACTCATTGGTAATTAGCATATTCAGTTCTTTCTGCTTTCAATGTGGCCCCGTTCTATTTTCAAGCCAATAATATTAGGTCAAATCAGGCTTCAGAAATCCCTGACTTCATTTCTGTTCTCTTCCAGCTAGAGAAAATTCCCCCACTGTTAGGGCTCCTGTGATTACATCACCCACTTAGATAATCCAAGATAATCTCCCTATTTAAGGTCAACTGATTAGTAACCTTGATTACATCTGCAAAGAATCTTTGCTCTGTATAGTTTAGTCACATGCTCTTTAGAGCGTATGTGGTTAGGGGCCTGAATCAGAAGCCAGCCTGCTCAGATTGAACTCCGGCCCCTCCGGTCACTAGTTGTGGACCTTCCATAAATCCCCTCCCCTTTCTTTCTCCTCTCCATTTACTCATCTGTAAAATTGCTGTGATCCTCTCAGCAGTGCCGCAGTCACTGGCTAAACGAGTCAGGACCCGTAGAGTACTTAGGAAAATGCTTTGCCTTTGTCAGTGCCCAGCAAACTGAAGTGGCTATGCTCTTTATGTGACACAGTTCTTATTTATCTTTTAGAGAGCGTATGAATCAGGGTGGGAGCAGAAGGGGAGAGAGAATCTTAAGCAGGATCCACCACATTCAGTGCAGAGCCTGACCCCGGGCTTGATCCTATAATCCTAGGATCATGACATGAGCCAAAATCAAGAGTCGGATGCTCAACTGACTGAGCCACCCACGCGCCCCTACAACACCATCTTTAATAATAGCTGAATCATATCGTATTGTGTTGTATTTATTTTAGTTAATATACCTTCCCCTCTTGGCCTCAGAACCCCACATGTTTCCTGAATAGATTCCTGACACCATGGGTCTCCCCTTTAAGTTCCTGGTCTCTAGCCATGTGGACGCATAAGCCCATGGTGAAAGCACATGTGATTTTCTATTTCAGTTGCCAGTGACATTCGGGGATTTGGCCATCTACTTCTCCCAGGAAGAGTGGGAGTGGCTGAGCCCCACTCAGAAGGATCTGTATGAGGATGTCATGTTGGAGAACTACCAGAATCTGGTCTCACTTGGTAAGACCCTCGCCCCTTCCCTCGCCATAATCCATAACCAACCTGTTGTGGGACATGAATTAGTCTAGTCAGGGAAACAGAAGCCACTACAGTTTTGTTCTGTTTTGTTTTGTTTTTTTAGCAGCTTTATTGATGTATAATTCACATACTTACATATACAAAGTATAAAATTCAGTGGTTTTAAATGTATTCACAGTTGTACATCCATCACCACAGTCCGTTTTAGAATATTTTCATTACCCCAAAAGAAACCCCAGACCCATTAGCAATCACTCTTCATTTCTCCTTGCCCACTAATCCCTTTAGAGTAGGCAAACACTAATCCACTTTCTGTCTCTATGAATTTGCCTATTCTTGGCTTTTCATAGAAATGTACTCATAGGTATGTGGTACTTTTGTGTCTGACTTCTTTCACTTAACATAATGTTTCACTTAACATAATGTTGTAGTGTGTATCAGAACCCCCTTCCTTTTTATGGCTAATAATATTCTACATTTTATTTATCCATTCATCAGTTGATGGGCATTTGAGCAGTTTTTCACTCTGGAGCTGTTATGAATGTGCTGCTGTGAACATTCATGTATGAATTTTTGTGTGGACCTGTATTTTCATTTCTTTGGGGTATATACCTAGGAGTGGAATTGCTATCATATAGTAAATGTATATGTAACTTTTTGAGGGTATCCTCAATTTTTGAGAGACCTTAATAGAATCAATAGGTACTGTTAAAAGGTAAATAGTGGACACAGCTAATGCAGAGGCGGTAACTATAGGTTGCAGCAATTAGGAGTATAAAGAGGAGAGTTTGGGGTTTTTAGGACTTAGAGGAAGGGAGTCAGACTTCTGAAGGAAGAGAGAGGTGTGCTGACTCTAACTAACTGTTACAGTCATGAAGGGTTAGGCTGAGGCTAGTTCTGAGGGTGCAGGAAAAAGAAGAATGAAAACCAGCAGAGGCCCTGGTGTGGTGGTTGCTGGTTGGTTGCTGGTGGTCCCTGATGGGGAGCTGCTGGTGAAGAAGTGTGGATTGCAGAGCCCCAGCCCCTGCACAGAAAACAGATCAAAGAAGGGTCGGATTGGGAGCTAAAAGGCAATAACTTACTGGCCAGCCTCAGGAGTTTTTGGCCTAACTTTTCAAGAGACTAATTGGCTTTGTAGAGTTAGAAATGAGCACCACTTCTCATTGTAACTGAACTTTCATCCTTCTTCTCCGCCTGCCCTTAACATCTTCTGTGTTCCTTTTGTGGTCACAAACCCCCCATTCCCATTGACATTGGCCTTGGCCCTGACATCTGTGGCACCCACATCCTGCTTAGTTCTGATGTTTTTTCCGATGCAGGACTTTCCTTTCGGAGGCCAAATGTGATCACCTTATTGGAGAAAGGGAAAGCACCTTGGATGGTGGAGCCAGTGAGAAAACGCCGGGGCTTGGGTGAGTGACAGACTAAGACCTACATGCTCCCATTGTGTGTAAGAGCACCCCGCATCTTGAGAGGGCAACCTCTTGATATTTGACAGCTCCCAGTTTTCCTACCTTAAAGGTCCCAGGCTGAGAAGAAAATTCATGTCTTTTGTGCAAGCCCTAGAAGGAGAATAACCAACATTTAATAAACCCTTAGTAGGTAACAGACATTAAGTATAGGTTCCTCCCAGTCCCCTAAGGTAGGTATTATTATTATTTCTGCTTAATGTATGAGGAAACTGAACATGAGAGTTCAGTGACTTGCCTACGTAACCCAGCTAGGAAGTGGCATCAGAACTAGGTTTGAACCCCAGTTTCTGGTCTCAGAAGCTCAGCTCTGAATGCTGTCACCCCCACTTCTGCCTCAGCATTTCCCTTCAGAGAAAGCATATTTCAACTTCTCTCATGATAGCATTTTTAATGATAATATTTAAGCTTGCATCGTTCCTTCATTCTTCAAATAAAAATCAAAATATTTTCCACAACTGTTCATTTTGACTACTTTTCAAGAGCCCCATTGCCTTTTGTGATAGGTTCTTTTTTTATCAGGTTATTTTTACTTACTTATTTTAACAGTTTTATAAGCTTTAGTTGTAAAAAATTCACAATAATGAATTTATCATCTTAACGAGTTTTAATGTACAATTAAGTGTATTCACATTGTTGTGCAACAGATATCAAGAAGTTTTTCATCTTGTAATAACTTCTGAAACTATACCCACTAAACACTAATTCTCCCTCTACCCGTCCACCCAGCCTTTGGTAATCACCTTTTTTTATATTTTTCTGATTTTGATTACCATGAATACTTCATATGAATGGAATCATACGCTATTTGATCTTTTGTAACTGGCTTTTTTTGCTGAGCATAATGTCTTTGAGGTTCATTCATGTTGTAGCTTATTAGTGACAGGATATTTCTTCCTTTTTCAAGGCTGTATAATACTTCATTATATTTATCACATTTTCTGTATCCTTTTATCAAAGGATATTTGGGTTGTTCTGCATCTTGGCTACCATAAATAATACTGCAATGAACATGGGAGTATAGACATGTATTTAAGATCCTGATTTCACTTTTTTTTGGATGTGTACTCAGAGGTAACATTGCTGGATCATATGATAATTTTATTTTTTATTTTCTGTGGAACCGTCATACTGTTTTCCATAGTGGCGCCACCATTTGTCAATTCCACCAGTAGTATTATACAAGGGTTCCAGTTTTTTGTCAACACTTGTTATGTTTTGCTTCTTTGATGTGGCCATCTTTAAGGGTGTGAGGTGATATTGTGGGTTTGATTTGCATTTCTCTAATGATTAATGATGTTGAGCATCTTTTCATGTGTTTATTGGCCAGGTGTCTATCTTCCTTGGACAAGTGTCTATTTAAGTTCTTTGCTCATTTGTTAAAATAGAGTTGTCATCTGTTGTTGAGTTGCAGTTCTTTATGTATTCTATTTATTAGTCCCTTCTCTGATAGATGATTTGGAGTTATTTTCTCTTATTACATAGAATGCCTTTCTCTCTATTGATTGTTCCATTTGACATGCAGATGTAGTCCCATTCGTCTATTTTTTTATTTTGTTGCATGTGTTTTTTGGTGTCATATCTCAGAAATCAATGCCAAATTTAATTAAAATTTTTGTTTTGAGAAGAGGGGAGAGAGAGAGAATCCCAAGCAGGCTCCTTGCTGTCAGCATAGAGCCCAAATGGGGCTCGAACCCACAAACTGAGATCATGACCCAAGCCCAAATCAAGAGGACGCCTATCAAGTGAGCCAGCCAGATGCCCCCACCTTGAAGATTTTTTTTCTTTTTCTTTTTTTTTTAATTTTGGGGAGAGAGAAAGAGAGTGAGTAGGAGAGAGGGGCCAAGGGGGAGAGAATCTTAAGCAGGCTTCACCATGCTCAGTGCAGAGACTGATGCGGGGCTTGATCCCATGACCCTGGGATCATGACCTGAACTGAAATTAAGAGTCTGTCGCTAAACCCGTTGAGCCACTTACATCTTTTTATGTAAGGTGTAAGGTAAGGGTCCAGCATCATTCTTTTTGCATGTAGATATCCAGTTTTCCCACCACTGATTGTGAAAGGACTGCCCTTTCCTCTTGAGTAGTCTTGGCCTCCTTATTGAAAATCATTTGACTAAATAAGCAAGAGTTTATTTCTTGGCTTTCTATTCTCTTGGTCTTTATATCTGTCTTTTTCCCACTACCGTACCATCTTAATTAATGTTGCTTTGTAGTGTGTCTTAAAGGATTTTTAAAATTATTTTTTATTTTTTAAAAAAAATTTTTTTAAATGTTTTATTTATTTCTGAGAGAGAGAGAGAGACAGACAGTGTGAGCAGGGGAAGGTCAGAGAGAGAGGAAGACACAGAATCTGAAGCAGGCTCCGGGCTCTGAGCTAGTTGTCAGCACAGAACCTGACGTGGGGCTTGAACCCATGAACCGTGAGATCATGACCTGAGTCAAAGTCAGATGCTTAACCTATTGAGCCACCCAGGCGCACCTATTTTTTTATTTTAGAGAGACCTCGTGAGCTGGGGAGAGGGGCAGAGGGAGAAAGAGAATCCCAAGCAGGCTCCACACTCAATATAGAGCTTGATAGGGGACTCGATCCCATGATGCTGGGATCATGACCAGAGCCAAAATGAAGGGTTGGATGCTCAGCCAACTGAGCCATCCAGGTGCCCCAGGCCCTGCTTTTTAGTATGTTTTGAAATCAGAAAGTGTGAGGCCTCTTTCTTTTTTTTTTTTTCAAGGTTGGCTATTTGGGGTCCCTTGAGATTCTATATGATAAATTTTAGGGATTTTTTTTTCTATTTCTGTAAAAAATGTTATTGGGATTTTGATAGGGATTGCATGGAATTTGTAGATTGCTTTGGGTGATAGACATTTTTACAATATTAAGTCTTCCAGTCCATGTGCACAGGATAGCTTCCCATTTGTTTGTACCTTTGATGACTTTTAGCAGTGCTTTGTAGTTTTCCATGTACAATTGCTCATCTTTTGGGTTAAATTTATTCCTAAATATTTTATCCATTTTGATGCTATAGTAAATGGGCTTGTTTTGCTTGTTTCCCTTTCTGATTGGTTATTCAGTAGAAACTGATTTGAATGTTGATTTTGTATCCTATTTTATTGGATTGGATTTGTTTATTGGTTCAAACAATTTATGTGTTTGTATGGAATCTTTTAGGTTTCTCTACAAAGAAGATCATGTCATCTGTGAACAGGCAGAATGTCACTTCTTTTCCCTCCTTTAATGCTTTTTTTTTTTTTTAACGGCTCTGTTTTGGGGCACTAGGGTGGCTTAGTCGGTTAAGTGTCTGATTTTGACTCAAGTCGTAATCTCGTGGTTCATGACTTCAAGCTCCGCATTGAGCTCTGTGCTGACAGCTCAGAGCTTGCAACCTGCTTTGAATTCTGTGTCTTCCTCTCTCTGCCCTCCCCTATCCCCAAATAAATAAACATTAAAAAACAAAACAAAACACTACTGCTCTGGCTAGAACTTCTAGTGTTATGTTGAATAGCAGTGGTGAGAGTGAGCATCTTTGCCTTGTTTCTGATCTTAGGAAAAGGTTTTAGTCTTTCCATGTTTACTGTGATATTTACTGTAGGTTTTTCATTAATGGTTTTTAGTACGTTAACGTAGTTTCTTTCTATTTCTAGATTGTTCAGTGTTTTTATCATGAAAGTGTTTTGAAATTTGTCAGAAGCCTTTTTTGCATCAATTGAGATCATCATGTGGCTTTTGTCCTTTGTTTTGTTAATGTGATGATGTAAAACAATGTTTGATTTTTCCCATATTGAACTGTCCTTGCTTTCTAGGTATAAATCACACTTGCTTATGTGTGTGATCCTTTTAATGTGCTGTTAAATTCACTTTGCTAGTATTTTGTTTAGAATTTTTGCATTAATATTCATTAGAGATACTGGTCTGTAGTTTCCTTTTCTCGTGTTGTCTTTGTCTGATTTTGGTATTAAGGTAAAAGTAGCCTCATATAATGAGTTACCAAATATTTTCTCTGCTTCTGTCCTCTGAAAGATATGATGGAGAATTGGTAGGAGGTCTTTAAGTATTTGGTAGAATTCATCAGCAGATGCATCTGGGCCTGGTGCTTTATGTTTTGGAAGGTTATTGATTCAGTTGTTTTATTTTATTTTATTTTTTTAATTTTGAGAGAGAGAGAGAGAATCCTTAGCAGGCTCCGCATTGTCAGCACAGAGCCTGATTCAGGGCTTGAACTCCCCTGAGATCACGACCTGAGCCGAACCTGAGTCTGATGCTTAACCAATTGAGCCACCCAGGTGCCCCTATTGATTCAATTTCTTGAGTAGATAGAAGCCTATTCACATTGTCTGACTTCTTCTTCTTTTTTTTTTTTTAATGTTTTATTTCTGAGGGAGACAGCCTGAGCAGGGGAGAGGGAAAGGGAAGTACAGAATCTGAAACATGCTCCAGGCTCTGAGCTAGTTGTCAGCACAGAGCCCGATGTGGGGCTCGAACCCACAAACTGTGAGATCATGACCTGAGCCAAAGTTGGACGCTTAACCAACTGAGCCACCCAGGCGCCCCATCTGACTTCTTCTTGTGTGAATTTTGGAAGACTGTTCCTTTCAACAAAATGGTTTCTTTCATCTAGGTTATCGAATTTATGGCCATAGAAGTTGTTTGTAGTTTTCTGTTATTATTCTTTTAATTTCCATGAAATGGGTATATCTGTCCCATCTTTCATTTCTGATGTTAGTAATTTGTGTCTTCTCTCTTTCTTAGTCTAGCTAGAAGCTTATCAATTTTAGTGATTTTTCAAAGAACCAGCTTTTGGTTTCATTGTATTTTTCTATTGATTTCTTGTTTTCAATTTCAGTGATTTTTGCTGTAATTCTTACTGTTTTCTTCTGCTTATTTTAATGTTTGTTTTTGAGAGAGAGAGCGGGGGAGGACAGAGGATCCAAAGTGAGCTCCGCACTGACAGCAGTGAGCCTGATTTGGGCCTCAAACTCATGAACTGTGAGATCACAACCTGAGCCGAAGTCGGACATTCAACTGACTGGCCACCCAGGGCGCTCCTCTTCTGCTTATTTTGGATTTAATTCACTCTTTTTCTGTTTTCCTAAGAAGGAAAGTTATGTTACTAATATTATGTATTTTTTTTTTTAAGTCTGTTTTTTTGAGCAACAGTGTGCGCCAGCCAGAGACGGGCAGAGAGAGAGGGAGAGAGAATTCCAGGTAGGCTCTGCAGTATCAGTGCAGAGCCTGACCCAGGGCTTGATCCCATGAACTGTGAGATCATGATCTGACCTGAAATCAAGATTTGGATGCTCAACTGACTGAGCCACCCAAGCATCCCTCATTTTAGATCTTAGTTCTTTTCTTATATACTATATAGTGCTATAAATTTCCCCAGGATAAGCACTAGTTTTGTAGCATCTCACAAATTCTGGTAAGTTGTGTTTCTGTTTTCATTTAGTTCCAAATATTTGAAAATGTCTTTTGAGATTTCATGTTTTATTTTTTAATTTTTTATATATTTTTTAATTTGACAGAGTGTGTGCATGAACAGGGAAACGGCAGAGAGAGGAGAGTCCCAAGCAGGCTTTGCTTTGTCAGCATAGAGCCTCATACTCACAAACCATGAGATAATGACCTGAGCCAGAATCAGGAGTCTGACACTTAACTGATTGAGCCACCATGTACCCTCTGGGTACCCCATGTATTATTTAACCTCCAAGTATTTAGGGATTTTCCACTGACCTTCTGTTGAATTTGATTGGTCTGAAAGCATTGTGTAATTTGTCTTCATTATTAAGGTGTTTTAAGGCCTAGAATGTGGTCCGTCTTGGTGAATGTTCTATGTAAGCTTGGGAAAGATGTGACTTCACTGGATGGAGTGGTCTATAGATGCCGGTTATATCCCATTGAATAATGGTGTGGTTGAGTTCCACTGATTTTTTGCTCGTTTGATCTATTCATTTATGAGAGAAGGATGTTGAAGTGTTTTAACTATGTTAGTGGATTCATATATTTCTCCTTGCAGTTTTATCAGTTTTTGCCCATTGTAGTTTGATGCTCTGTTGTTAGGCGTATACACATTGAGAATTGTTATGTCTTCTGAAGAATTGACTCTTTCATTACGTACTGCCCCTCTTGAAGCATGATAACTTTCTGTGCTTTTACGTCTGCTCTGTCAAGGAATAATATAGCTTAATTAGTGTTGGCATGGTATATTTCTCTCCATTCATTTACTTTTTAAAAATTATTGTTTAATTTGCATCCAAGTTAGTATATAGTGCAACAGTGTTTTCAGGAGTAGATTCCTTAATGCCCCTTATGCATTTAGCCCATCCCCCCTCCCACAGCCCCTCCAGCAACCCTCAGTTCTCTCTGTATTTAAGAGTCTCTTATGTTTTGTCTCCCTCCCTGTTTTTATATTATTTTTGCTTCCCTTCCCTTATGTTCGTCTGTTTAGTATCTTAAATTCATCATATGAGTGAAGTTATATGATATTTGTCTTTCTCTGACTAATTTCGCTTAGCACAATACACTCTAGTTCCATCCATGTAGTTGCAAATGGCAGGATTTCATTCTTTTTGATTGCCAAGTAATACTCCATTGTGTATATATATCCCACATCTTCTTTGTCCATCCATTTATTTACTTTTAGTCTGTGCCTAATCTATATATAAAGTGGGTTTTTATAGACCACACACAGTTGGGCCATGTTTTTTAATTCACTCTGACAATGTTTTCATTGATATGGTAATTAGACTGTTGTCAAAGTGATTACTGATATAGTTGGATTGATACCTATTTGTATACATTATATGTAATAAATATATTTAGTTGTCTTCTTGATTTTTAATGTTTTATTTCTGAGAAAGAGAGAGAGACAGCATGAGCAGGAGAGGGTCAGAGAGAGAGGGAGAACAAAATCTGAAACAGGCTCCAGGCTCTGAGCTGTCAGCACAGAGCCCGACGCAGGGCCCCAACCTACGAACCACGAGATCATGACCTGAGCCAAAGTCGGACGCTTAACCGACTGAGCCACCCAGGCGCCCCTTAAGTTGTTGTCTTTATTCTTTGCTCCTGCTTTTATCTTCTGCTCTTTTCCTGCCTGTTGTGGGTTTTACTTTATTTTTTATTTATTTATAAGCAGGCTCCACTCCCAATATTGGGCTTGAACTCAAAACTCTGAGATCAAGAATTGCATGCTCCACCAACTGAGCCAGCCCAGGCGCCCCTGCCTGTTGTGTTTTTAAGCAAGCATTTCATATGATTCCAGTGTTATCAATTATACATGTTTTTAAGTGGTTGCCTTAGAGTTTACAGTATACCTTTACAGCTAATCCAAGTCCACTTTCAGTAACAGTATACCACTTCATGGGTACTGTGAGTGCCTTATAATAATAAAACACTGCTAATTCCTTCCTTCTTTCACCTGTTTTATTGTTATCATTCATTTCATTTATATATAAATCTATGTAAGTAAGCATGTGTATGTTACATGTTATATACATAAGATGGAAACATGAGCATACATAATTGAATACATCGATGCTGTTACTTTGAATAAACAATATCTGTTAGGTTAGTTAAGAATGAGAAAAATAGGGGTACCTATGTGGCTCATGGGGTTGGGTGTCTGACTCTTGGTTTCAGACAGTTTCTCACAGTTGTGAGATCAAGCCCCACATCAAGCTCTAGGCTGACAGCACAGAACCTGCTTGGGATTCTCTCTCTGTCTCTCAAAATAAACTTTAAAATTAAAAGAATAAGAAAAATAAAGGTTTTTGGGTTTTTTTGGTTTGGGGGTTTTTTGTTTTGTTTTTTTGCATTCACTTATAGTTTCTTCATTGCTCTTTCTTGCTTTTTTGTCTTAGTATTCTCATAATATATTTGTTACTTCTTTTGTAGTTGTCCCACAGTCTTTGGATAGCCTGTTCTCTTTTTTTCAGTATTTACTCTGCTTTCTGAGTTTTAAGGGTTCTTTTTTTTTTTTTTTTTTTTTTTTTTTTTTTTTTTAAGTTTATTTTTTATTTAGAGAGCAAGAGCACATGAGCAGGAGCAGGGGGAGGGCAGGCCCTGCACCGTCAGTGTAGAGCCTGACACAGGGCTCAGACTTACAAACTGTGAGATCATAACCTGAGCCAAAATCAAGGGTCGGGCGCTGAACCGACTGAGCAACCCAGGAGACCTTGATTTTTAAGGATTCTATCGATAAGTCCTTTAGCCCTCACATCTTTCTTCAGCTGTGTTGAATTCCATCCAAGTCATTCTTTATTTCTATTACAGTGTTTTTGATCTCTTACATTTGTTTGGTTCTGAGAATTTCCATCTATTTGCTTACATTGCCCATCTGTTCTAATACGCTGTATACTTTCTCTGTTAGAGCCCTTAAGATATTAATCAATTTTAAATTTCTGGTCTGAGAATTCCAGCATCCCTGCCACATCAGTCTGATTTTGATGCTTGCTCTTTCTCTTCAAATTGTTTTTTGCCTTTTGGTATGCCTTGTAATTTTTTCTTAATTGCCAGAGGTGATTGTACCAGGTAAAAGGAATTTTTGTAAACAGCCCTTTAGTGATGTGTGGATGGGTGAGATGAGTTGAGGTGGGAAGCATTCTATGGTTCTAGGATTAGGGCTCAGTCTTTTAGGGGAGCCTTTGCCTCTGAAGTGTGAACGTCTCAAGTTACTCAGCAGACCCCTCCCTCCCCCGCCTCAAATCCTATGTCCTTATAGGAGGGACAGGATGGCTAGAGGCCGCTGGAGTTGGAGGCAGCAGTTTGTACCCTCCCTTCTCTTATGGATCCAAGAAGAGTTGTTGGTTTTACATCTATTTAGCTTTTTACTTGTTCGGATGAAGTTGTGCTTTCCAAGCTTCTTATGTGAAGAACTACAAACCAGAATTCCAGTGTGTTGTTTTTTTTCCATAAGATTGGATTTTAAGAATACATTTAAAAAATTTACTTCATTAAGACATAATTTACAAATTGTAAAATTCACTCATTTTGAGTGTGTAATTCAGTGGTTTTTAATATATTTAACAACTTGTATAGCCATCACCATAATCTAGTTTTAGAATATTTTTATCACCCTAATAAAATTCTTCATGTCCATTTACAATTAATCTCTAGTCCCACCTCCAGCCCCAGGCAACTACTAATTTGCCTTCTGTTTGTAGTTTACCTTCTGCCTTTTTTGGACATTTCATGTAATAAATGCACATTCATCTAATGAATAACCTATGGAGTTTAATATGGCATGTGGTATGAATTTATCCTACAAATAAAACTTTTATTTATTAATTTCAGATTGCAAGCTTTCCTGATTTATAATTATTAAATATTTC
Organism: Crocuta crocuta; assembly: GCF_008692635.1. NCBI lineage: Eukaryota > Metazoa > Chordata > Mammalia > Carnivora > Hyaenidae > Crocuta > Crocuta crocuta. Next base: position 2,059,195 of record NW_027528892.1, read on the forward strand.
TATAAAGCCTTTTAAAATTACAGTAAGATACTACAGAGTTATTGTTTTGGTTATCATCACTGTTACTATGTTTGATAATGACTGATACTGTTATTATCATTGATAATGACTGCACAGAAGCTTCATTTTTCCAGCATAGGAAAACAAATATTGAATTTCTTGATGTCTTTCAGACTCAAAGTCTAAATGTGAGACCAAGAAGTTACCAACATCTCTGTGCAACAAATCTGGGCAAAGCATATATCAGAAACCAGTTTCTGCATCACAAAAAGTTCCCATAGGAAAGAAAGGCTGCAAGAAAAGTTCAGTCCTAATAAAACCCAAAAAAGTGCATTCAGGAAAGAAATCTTTAAAATGTAATGATTGTGGGAAAACTTTTGGTCAAAGTTTATCTCTTAAACTTCATCAGAAGTCTCATACTAGAGAGAAGCCTTATGAATGCAGTAATTGTAGAAAAACTTTTAGACAGATCTCATCCCTCATTCTTCATCAGAAAATTCACAATGGAAGGAAAAGCCATGAATGTGATAAATGTGGAGAAAGCTTCATTCAAAGAACATCTCTTATTCTACATGAGAAAGTTCATAATGGAAAGGAAACCTTTGACGGTGGGAAGGCCTTGAGTCAGGGCCCACCTCTCAGTGTAGGCCAGAAAATTCACTTTGTTGAGAATATCCTCCATTGTGGAAAGTGTGGGAAAGACTTCATTCGGAAGTCATCCCTTTTACTTCATAAGAAAATTCACAGCAAAAAGAAATTACATAAATGCAATAAATGTGGGAGAGGCTTTAGTAAGAAATCAGTCCTTATTATACATAAAAGAATTCACACTGGAGAGAAAACCAATGAAAGTGAGAAGACCTTAAGCCAGAGTCCACTGCAGAAAATTCACCATTTAGAGAATCCTTATAAATGCAGAGAATGTGGAAAATCCTTTAATAGGATTTCATCCATTATGCTTCATCAGAGAATTCACACATCAAAGAAACCCTACAAATGTGTTAAATGTGACAAGGTCTTCAGGCGCCTTTCAACCCTTATTCTACATCTAAGAATTCATAATGGAAAGAAACTATACAGATGCAGTAAATGTGAGAAGGTCTGTAATCGGCATTCATCCCTTATTCAACATCAGAAAGTTCATACAAGGAAAAAGAAACTGTTTGAATGTAAGGAATGTGGGAAGATGTTTTCTGGAACTGCCAACCTTAAAATACATCAGAACATTCATTCTGAAGAGAAACCTTTCAAATGCAATAAATGTAGTAAAGTTTTTGGCCGTCAGTCATTTCTTATTGAACATCAGAGAATTCATACTGGAGAAAAACCCTATCAGTGTGAGGAATGTGGAAAAGCCTTTAGTCACCGAATATCTCTTACTCGACATAAGAGAATTCATACTGAAGATAGACCCTATGAATGTGATCAGTGTGGGAAGGCCTTCAGTCAGAGTGCACACCTTGCCCAACATGAAAGAATTCACACTGGAGAGAAACCATATACGTGTAAAACATGTGGGAAGGCCTTTAGTCAACGCACATCCCTTATTCTACATGAAAGAAGTCATACTGGAGAGAAACCCTATGAATGTAATGAATGTGGGAAGGCATTTAGTAGTGGCTCAGATCTTATTCGGCATCAGAGAAGTCATTCTTCAGAGAAACCATATGAATGCAATAAATGTGGGAAGGCGTATAGTCGGAGTTCATCCCTGATTCGACATCAGAATACACATTCTGAAGAAAAAGCCTAAGTTTGTTTTAAACGCCATAAAAGTAGCAGACACCAAGGCATAGGAAAAATGCATTTGTCTACCACCTAAATTTTGTAAAAATGGAACCATTTGATGATGTGTCCCACTTTGAAAGCCAAAGAACAGAAGTCATTGGGGTGACTTTGACCAGACAATTTGTAATCAACTGAGGCAGTGATCTTACCATAGGTCTTAATTTCAAAGTAGCAAATTCAGATGATGGATCAGTCATTTTTAATGAAGACCACTCTTCACTTGATAAGAATTATTGATATTTTATTTGCAGTTTAATTTAAAAAGCTGTTTCATTGGTCACATACAACAAACTGGAACCAAAAGTCCATGTCTATGGAGGGGGCTTTGAGCCTTATTTAAGGTCACATGAAGAAAGAGTTTAAGTTTCTCCCTTAGAACTAGAACTATCATGTAGAAGAGATTTCCTGGGCAAACCAGGGTACTACTTTCAGCTGTGGTGAGAACATTGTGGGTGAGAAAAAAGAAGAGTGACTCTTCAAGTGGATAAAGATAGCACTCACAATGTGTGTGAACCAGTAGAGTCATTATCATTCTGTCTTCCTGAATATGAAGATATATGATCTTCATGGTATGAAAAATTGTAACAAGCCTGAGACAGACTAATGCGATAAAAGAAACCGGGATATACTGAAGAATGAGAACTTAACAGCAGGGAGAAATTCTTTGTTACTGTTTTATTTGAAAAGAAACTTGTCTATATTTATATGAATAAACAGTGGTATTTTCATGTAAGAACAGTGGTGTGCAGTAAGTGACTGGTGGAGAATCAGATGCCATTCCCTTAATATGTCCTCTCAGAATTCATATGTCAAACCCCTAACCTCTAAAGATAGGGACCTTTGGGAGATAATTAGGGATAGATGAGTTTATGAGGGTGCATCATGATAGGATTAGTGTCTTTAAAAGAAAAGCTGCCAGAGAGCTTGCTCTTTCAGCTGTGTGAAGATACTACAAGAAGGTGGCTGTCTGCAAGCCAGGAAGCTAGCCCTCCCTACCATCCAACCATGTGGCACCCTGATCTCCAGAATTGAAAAATAAGTTGCTTTTGTTTAAGTCACCCAGGCTATGGTATTTTGTTATGGCAGCCCAAGCTGATTAACACAGGGATGAAAACCCTAGATTTATGCACCAGTCTCTTTTCCTCTCAGTTAATCATCATATATAATAGTTCTCAGTCCCTGTTTCCTGCTTGTACGAAGTATGTAAGAAATAAAATCAGAGTTCTTTTTTGTCATTGGAGTGTTCTGCAAAAGCCGTTTTTGAAAACACCCATATCTTATTAAGATAACTTTGTGAAATGTATAACCACGTGAGTTAGGTCACTCTAACTTTGACCACAACCAAGAGAATAACATGCAGATTTGTGAAGGGTGAGCATGCATACAGGATAATAAAACAGTTAATTTTCCATTTACACTTACTGTACTGTAAAATCAGCACAAAATATCTCCAACACTTGGAGCAAATGGGTGAGCAAATTAACAGAGAAGGCTCATGGAGAGGCAGGTCTATTCTTCATCCCCTTCCACACTCCCTGCTTTGTTAATTCCTCTGCCAACCTGCCATAGAGATTGGTTCCAAATCAATGGTCACAAACCTAATATATGTAATATAAACTAGTAAGACCCTGTACTTGCCTGCAGACACTTAGAGTTTACGAAGGAATACAGAATATTAAAATGTGGAAACCTGTATAAAAGACACGGGTAATAACTGAGAAGATGGTGAACTCTGTTGTGACTGGAGGACATGGGAACAGGGATTACTTATTCCTACTTACTTCCTTATTAAAGGAAGAACAGGACTCAGGCTGACTAGGCACACGAGTTGGAAGGCTGTTGAAGGCAAAGAGAGAAAGTACAGATGTACAAGCTAGTGACAGAAGGTTGTAGAGTATTATAGGAGTGGCAAATTCCAGTATTTAGTATAGTGACTGGCACATAAAAGTGGTAAGTTCTAGTGAGATCTTGAGTGAATGAATGAAAATGTTTCAGTATAACTGGATTTTCTAAGGCATAATTTTCAGAGAACACTTAAATCTGAAGGTGACCCAGACATTAAAATAAACCCTTGGGAAAATAGGCTAAGGAATCCACTAGTGATGTTTGAAGACTGTGGTGAACTCAGGGTAATCACAGCAACACCCAGACTTAAACCTAGTCCAGTTCCTGTCTGTAATAATGAATTTTTCCCTCCCCCCACCCCAACCAAGGCTTAGCAGAAGGAATGACATGCCCATTTCCAGGAAATCTGTTTACCTGTTTATAATATTCTACACATGATTCCTAGCTTTGGGTAGGTGGGGAGAGAATTACAAAGCATACAAAACAATAATCTACACTTTCATCCCCACCGAGTGACAAAACACTCCAAACTACTCAAAGTGACAGCTGTTTGACAAAATTTTAAATAACTATCATATGTTCAGGGTTTTAACCAAAAAGATGCACAACAGGCAAATTACATGAGTCATTTGAGCAGAGGTGGAAGTACTAGAAATGAACACAGATGAACACTTGCTTTCCACAGGTTCATCAGTGTACTTGTCACAGCCAAGGAAACAAGTGAACCTTGAAGGTAGATTTTTAGTCCAAATATATTTTTTAAATTATAGCAAATGCAAATGGTCAACACACTGGTTAACATAAGAGATTGTAAAACTGAATGGAAAAGCAGGACCCAACTAGACGCTAGCAGAAGCTTTAAATATACAGGCGTACATAATTTAAAGTAAGTGGAGAAAAGATAGAATACGCAAACACTAACGAAAAGAAAGCTGGAATCATGCTATTAGTATCAGATGAAGCAGACATCAGAGCAACAAATGTGATCATGGATAAAGAGAAACAAAAAAAAGGGTCAACTTCCAGCTAAACGTAACGGTCCTAAATGTATATGTATCACACTACAGAGGTAGAAATTACACAAAAGAACAGAAAGGGTAAATCAATCAGTTCACTATTACTGGAGATTTCACCATTGTCTCTCTGCTATTGACAGAACAAGTAGATGGGATATAGAACATCTGACCAACAAAACTGACCAAGTTATAAACCACAAGAGAATACATTCAAATACACATGAAGCATTTTACTGAGACCATGAAACAAATCTTAAGTTTTAAACAACTTGTATAAAGTATATTCCCTGATCATAGCAGAACAAAACTAGCAAGAACAGTAAGACACCTGAAAATACTTGGAAGGCTTAAATTACAATTTTTTTTTTAATAATAGACCCGTTTGGATTGTTTGTTTCTTCTTGAGAAAACTTTTGATCATTTCTTTCAAGAAAATTTCCTATTTCATCTAAGTTGTCAAATTATTTCCATAAAATCAACATTCTCTTAACCATTTCATAACTGTAGAATTTGTGGTGATGTCACCTCTGCTGTTGCAGATGTTAGTCGCTTGTGTATTTTCTTTTTTAAGTATTCAGTCTGAAGATTTTCTGGTTTTATTGGCCTGCTCTTGTTTTTATTTCCTATTTCATTGATTTCTTTTTATTATTTCCATTCTTAGGCTAATTTTGTGTTTCATTGCTCATTTTCTAATTTGTTAAAGGTGGAAATTGAAGTTTCTGAGAGCTTTTAAAATTTTATAACTTAATATTAACAGTACTAATTGTGACTTAGTACTATTATTTCCTTCCTAAGCACTGTGTTAACTGCATCCCACACATTTTGACATGCTGTGTTCTAAGTTTCTTTTAATTTTAAATACTTCCTTTTTTCCCTTTTGATTTCTCTTTTGACCCATGGATTACTATTTAGGTCCAACTACTTGGAGATTTTTCAAGTATCTTTGTGTTACTGATTTCTAATTTAGTCCCTTCTGGTCAGAAAACATATTTTGTATGACTGGAACTCCTGTAAGTTTATTGAGCTATGTTTTAAAGCCTGGGATATGGTCTATTTTGGTAAATATTCTGGGTGCACCAAAATAATTTGTATTCTGTTCTTGGGTGGAGGGTTTTTTAAATGTCAGTTAGGTCAAGTTAGCCGGATAGTATAGTTCAGGTCTTCAGTATCCTTGCTGATTTTCTGTCTACTTGTTCTTATGACAAATGTGTGTCAAAATCTCTTATCATTTTGGATTTGTCCATTTCTTCCTGTAATTCTATCCATTCTTTTCCCAGGTAATTCAAGTGATTTCCTCACATGCATGCTCTGATCAGCATTCAGGTAAAAACTAGAGTTTTTACACAAAAGATTCTGATGTCTAGGTTTTTTTTTCCTCTAAGAACTCTCAGGCACTCAATCCTGAGAACTCTAGCTACCTCAGTCAATCTCCCTGACTCCCAGATCCATCTCCTCAACTGAGGGAGACCATAGTCTGGAAACTCTCCATGCAGTTACTTGGGGGAAATCATAGTACTCACCTCATTTGTTTCCCATTTTTCAGGGATCTCTGTTTCATTGCCTGATGTCCAGTGTCTTGGATACCAAGGTTTCATATATTTTTACTGTTTCAGATGAGATGGTAAACTATTGGCCCCCTCATCCATAATTCCATCTTCACTGGAAGTTTATATCTCATTCGCATTTAGCAAGAACAGGATAACTATGGATGTAGGATTAAAAAAAAAAAAACATTGCAATTAACATTCTTGTATATATGCTTTTGAAAATATTCACTAGTAGTTTTCGAGAAGTTCCTGGATCATAAAGATAGGCAAATTCTACTAGATCTTTAACTTGCCCTTTCTAGTCAAACTACCATCTTTCCAGGATGAAGGATTCTTGGATGAATTTTTATGTACCTTCATTCGGTGCTGTCTACATCTTGCCCAATGAGTTAGGATATACTGGTATAGTTTTTCAGAATTTCTTCTACCTACTTTTTCTCCATTATGCCAGTCTTAGGAGAGGACAGAGGGTGCCAAAGATCCTGGCATTTAGTGTGGCCCTGTTGTTTCTGTATTAAACTTCTCATAGTGTGTGATGTGGATTGGTATCAATTTACTTTTTCTTTTCTTTGGGAGCAAGTGTTGAGTGGGGGAGGAGCAGAGGGAGAGAAAAGACGTTAAGCAGGCTCCACGCCCAACACAGAGCCTAATGTGAGCTTGATCTCACAACTGAGATCATGACCTGAGCTGAAATTAAGAGTTTAACCAGCTGAGCTATTCGGGCACCCCTCACTTTTTCAATGGGGCTGGCATTTTTCTTTTGTCATTTCCTTCAGTTTTGTTAGAAGGAAGCTCTGTTACATCTGAATCTCCTATTCCATAGGGTCTCTGAAAGACTTTTAAATTTTTGAATAGGGGCCCCTACATGGCTTAGTCGATTGAGCTTCCAGCTTCAGCTCAGGTCATGATCTCGTGGTTTGTGAGTTCGAGGCCTGCATCAGGCTCTGTGCTGACAGCTCGGAGCCTGGAGCCTGTGTCAGATTCTGTCTCTCCCTCTCTCTGCCCCTCTCCTGCTCATGCTCTTCTGTCTCTCAAAAATAAATAAACATTAAAATAAATTTTTAAAAAGGTTTTTTAAAAATAGGGGTGCCTGGGTGGCTTAGTCGGTTGAGCGTCCGACTTTCGCTTAGGTCATGATCTCGCGGTTCGTGGGTTCGAGCCCCGCGTCGGGCTCTGTGCTGACTGCCAGCTCAGAGCCTGGAGCCTGTTTCAGTCTGTGACTCCCTCTCTCTCTGACCCTCCCCTGCTCACGCTGTCTCTCTTTCTCTCTCTCCTAGAAATTTGAAAAAAAATATATATATATATAAAAATAAATAGAGCTCTTCCTGATCTAGCTATTTTTCCATGGGCAGTGCTCCAGACTATTAGGAAATTTGTTTTAGCCTAGTGATTCTCAGATGTTACTGTGTATTCAGATCACCTGGGGATCTTGTAGAGCTGCAGATTCTGAATCACTAGGTCTGGTTTAGGGCCCAGTATTCTGGAATTCTGAGAAATTATCAAGTGATGCTTCTGGTCCATAGCCCATACTTTGAGTAGTAAGAATTTAGCCTTTCTTTACCTTATAGTCCTGCATATCATTGGCAGTTTCTCCCCTCTGTCATATGATAGGCTACCTTTTCAAAACCCAAGTGTTTCCTCCTTGAACCTTTCAACTACTCACCCTGCCATTCTGCAACTGTAAACGGTTTAGGGAGGCTTCTAAAGTCAGACTTTTCGAAGTAACACTGGTTCTAATCAAGACCCCTTTTCTTTTGCCCTTCCAGATAGGACATTGCTTTGGAAGAATTTTATACCTTTTGATACAGTATCAGTTTCCTCTCAGGATTCTTAACCACATTTAGCAGCATTTCCTTATGTATTTTGAGGCTTAGAATTGCAGATATTTCTTCACTTCATCAAAGATGGGCTCCCATATATGTTTCTTATTCTTGCTTTAATTTGGTTTCAGAAAGAAGTGGATAGACACATTTTGGTTCCACTTCTTTATATTCAGAAGTCAGTAAGTACATTTAAAGTCTCCTCATATATATGTATGAATTTGCCTTCTTAAGGGTATGTACCGCTTGACCATTCCTATAGACACAGTGGAAGGGTTGGGGGTGGGGAATGAAGTTTCTTTACTTGAAGGCAACCCGCTTTGTAGATCAGGTCTGCTGTCCTTTAAACGGCTTCACTTTCTGTTGCCTGTCTCTCTGACACCTGTGAAGGAAGCCTTCTTTGGGGGGCTTTAAAGGGAACTTGGCCTGAAGTCTTCTGGCATGAATAGTCCAAGAGATGAGACTCAGCCAATAGTCACCCAAGCCCTGGTCTCTTGCTGTTGAGGCTGCCTTGTCTAGCATGCAGCCATTTTAAGATTACTGGCAAGATAGCTAGATTATAAGCCACAATGTACTGAGTCCACTTCATCCATGGAAATTTGCCGCTTCCCTTTACGGCGCACGGGAGAAGAATTAGGCACAAACAAGTCGGCTGTAAGAGAAAGGGAGCAGGGGACGACAGTTTAGAATGACTGTCCCCCCGAACAACTCCACAGTCCCATATTTATTGAGAATATGATAGTTAATCAATGCCACAATTGTTTTTAGTGATCAGAATATGATTTTATGAGAAAAACAGAACTTGGTCAGGCAGGTACGTTATGGTAGATCAGGCATAATCAGTAAGTTTCATCTGAACGCGTGGTCTCTGAGGAAGCGGAGAAGTGGACACAAAAGAAGCAGGCAGCGTTCCGCCCAGGACAGGACAGGCGTTCCCGGCTCCCATGTCAGAAATCAGCCACTTTCCTAGAGAGATATTACAGTGTGGATTTTCTTAGAGCTGTATGAATCATTTATTAATCATTATATAGTTTTATGTGCTGTTTTTCTCCATAACTACATTTTATGGGTCACATTGTTCTAAGGGGTCGCCACAGAAATTTAACCCTTGCTACAGGGTCTGAGGCACTACTGCCTCACCAAACACACTCTTTCTGCAGCAAAAGATTGGAATATTCACACACATAGTGATTTGATAAATGTCCTTGTCAGGTCAGATTTTTTTCTTTATGGGAAATGATTCTCCACCTCTTTTCACCTTGTCCCCATTCCATGGGAATTTTGTGAACTGGTCAGTCCAGTGATCCAGTCCTGCTACCAGAGGCACGTGCACTTGACCCAGACTGGCCAGAGTATCCCATACCACGGACCTAGTGATTGGTCCAGAATGGGCACACGGCCTACACTCACAAATTCTGTTTTTCTTCTCTGATTGACATGGAGGCTAAGAGAAAGAAGCTCATTTTCCTTTTTAAATTAAAAGCTACAAGGACCTTTTAAGTCCAATACCAAGATGCCATTTTTCCCCCACCAAGAAGGTGCCTGCCAGAGAATGAAACAACTAATGTCTGATGAGTCTGAGTACTTGCCTGAAGCTACACCATATACACATTATACCTTTCAACTTCAGGTACTAAAAAGCCCTTTTTCTAAGCTAATTGGAATTAGGTTTCTGTCAGAATCCTAATCCTAAATTGCTGCTTCTCCATTTATCAGCTTTATAGACTCTTTAGTAATACTTCTTATGAAAGATAAGAATTTAACTCATCCCAAGTGAATTACATATTAGCTCCTCTGTTGTATTTTACCTTGAAATCCAGGTAACCTATAGTTCTTATTCTGTTGACTTTAGATAGATCTTTTGAATCCCCTCTATGAGAATATTGCCCTTCGTCCTTGCTGCTTCAGTCTCATTATTGCTGTCAACCTCCCACCATCCAGTCTGTCAGCTACACTTTGCGTTTTACATGATTAGACAACAAGTAGGCCTATGTACATGCAGAGACAGACTTAAGTGATTTGTCTATATATTGTAAAGTTGGAAAGAAAATAGCAATCACTATCACTGTGTAAATATTTTCTGAAGAGGTGGAGCCAAGCTGTGTGTGAAGATTACATTTCTTCCCCTATAGGTCCGATGTTATGATCCCAGTATGCACTTAAAGGAGTTTCTTCCTGATATCAGTCAAATGGATTTTCTTTTTTCATATTCTGTTTTCCAAAATCATACCCATTTCATGGGGGCTTGCTTTATATTCAGACCTGAAACTGGTATGGTTTTTCCCAAAGCCAGTAATTGCCTTTCTGTCTTCCTAAGAATAAACTTTTATTCTTCACCCTATGGCTATAATCCTCCAACTTCATACTTATTTAACGTAACCTATTCCAAACTTCCTGAAGATTTTCTTCATTGAGTTCCTGGATTTCTAGCCTACCAGTAAATCGGTCTGATTGTTGTGGAACAGTCATCCTAGTCATCCTCAGCATGACTTTCCCAGGTCAAATCTGTTTATTGAAGTCTTTCCTGCTGCTACCTTCCTGTTTCATCCAAAATTTGCTAAAGCTAATTCTTTAATACTCTCATAAAGGATAAGGGAGAGGAAACTGAAGCAAACTGCACATACAGAATATCAGTGTTTGGTCTCACAGCTTATTGTTGTTTGGGTATAGACTTCTAGATTCAAACTAGTTTGACCTCATAACTTGGAAGGTGCAGCACATTCTGCATTATCTAATATTGCTAATGGGGGGAGGCTAGTACTATCTTGAATGTTCTTTTTAGAGACATTCACATTTTTTAAAGCTTTTTAGGACGGTTTCATCTTCAGTATTCTGAAATTTCACAAGCATATTTCTGGATGTATTTTTCCCCATTGGAATCATTTTTGCCAATTCAGCCCAACACTTGGGAAACTATTCCAAGCTGAACATTCTTAACTTTTCTCAGTTTAGAAAGGTTTGCATTAATTTATTTGATATCTTTTCTCTCTAAACTTTTCTGGAATTCCTATTAATTGAATGTCCCTTTTTGTTTATATTTATGAGCTTGGAAAGTTTCCCAAATTTTCTTTCAAAACTTCTATTAGGTTTATTACAGCAATAACATTTTTTTATTCTTAGGAGTTCTGGTTTATATATTTTTTCTGTACTATTTTTTTCTTTAAACAATTAAAAAAATTAATTCCAGTAAACATTGTTACATTGGAATCAGGTGTACAATATTATCTAATTTTTTTATAGATTCCCATATTATCTGTTCAAATCTAATATAAATTTTGTTTTCTTCTATTATTACATAAGTTTCCCCATTGTTAAGTTTAGTTTGGTCTCTTGGTCCTTATTATTGCTGATAGTTTTCACATATTATTATCCTTAACTGTTCAACATTTAGGAATGATAGGTCTTGGGGCATCTGGCTGGCTGTTGGTAGAACATGAAACTCTTTTGATCTCAGGGTTGTCAGTTGGGTGTAGAGATTACTTAAAAAAAGGGTTACTGGGATCTCTGTATGCTTGGGAAAGGTTGGCAAATCAATGAGCTATTCAACAAAATCCAAAAAGGTTTTAATTTACCTGCCAACTCTCATGCTAAATTCACTTTTTCATAGTTTAAATTTATTACATTGTTGTTTAAAACTTCAAATACTGCAGGTAACACAAAATCTCCTGACCAGAATATCCAATCCCAGTCTCCTCCCTAGAAGGAACACTTACGTTGGGCATGTCTCTCCAGAACCTTTTCTAGATATTTGCATACTTAATTTAAATGTATTGCAAATGTTTTTAAAATATATAATGAGCAAATCTGCAAAATTTGCTGCTTGTATTTCTTATCAAGTCCCATGGAAATTTAGATTCTTTCCAGTGTTTCATGTACTAACCATACTGCCCTCCAAAGGGACTACAGTGAACATGTTAAAAACTTCACTGCCTCAAACCATGAGAGACTCTTGAATGCTGAGAACAAACTGAGTACTGATGGGTGTGGGGGGTGAGGGGGGAGATGGGCATGGAGGAGGGCACTTGTGGGGATGAGCACTGGGTGTTATATGGAAACCAACTTGACAATAAACTATTTGTAATAAATAAAAAAAATAAATGAACATTAAAAACAGAACTTCACTGCCTCCAGAGTGGCAAGGTGTCATTTCTTCATACAGCTGCCATTTTTTGATATGACATTATTTAAATTTGTACTTCAATACTAGTGAAGTTAAGCAGGGACTCATTTATTGGCCACCCCGATTTCTTCTGATTTTCCTATTCTTATACTTTGTCCATTTTTATACTAGCATAGTTGTCTTTTACTTATTTATAGATGTCCTTAAATCTTCCCCTTTGTATGTTACAAATAATTTCTTCCTTTGAGTTGCTTGTTTTTAAATTTTAAGAGCATTTTTTACATTTAAGATTTTATTTTAACTGAAACTCATTTTTGTGGATGGTATGAACAATCCTATTCAATTTACTTATAGAATAGAGGGTGAAGTGAGGAAGATGTTGACTGCCACATAGAAAAGCATTGAACAGTCTTGTCATTGTTTCTTATTACCCCCAGCCTCTATACACAAGCCAGCTTGCAGCCTCAACTTCTCTAGGGATGCTCTGTACAAACAGCATTTGGGTAGAGTGGCTTCTATTACTGACATCCCTATCATTCAAACATTTCAGATAGCATCGGCCTTTGCTACATTTCATGAATGAACACTTTCTTCCCTTTTGTCTATTTGTTCAACTTTCTCATCCACTGATGACCCTCTTTTCTGTTTGGTATCTTTATCATTGTTTTGTCTGTTTAATGGGACAAGGAAATAACGTAAATTTGTAAAGAAATTTTTGATGCTCTCAGTAAAAATTCTGATATTGCAAAGTTACCTTTCAGAAAATTTGTACAAATTCATACTCCCTGACATCAGCACATAGAAGTATCTCCTTTTTGTGCTTTTGCAATGCAGATGTTTTAATCAGTCTGATATTGACAAATGGGTAGTTTGTTGGTTTAACTTGTCTTCTTCTTCTAGTGAGATTCTGTCACTAGTCACCTGTTGCTTCTTTATATCCTTTGCTCATGGGAGTAGTGTCATTTTCTAAGGGATCTGTAGAAGCACTTTTATGTTAAGGATATGAATTTCATGTTATAACATCTTCAATACTGATATTAAAAATTGTGTTTATACTATCTTTTGAGTATATAAAAGCTTAATAAAGTTCTTATGCAGTAAAACCTGGAATCTGTGTGTGTGGCTTCTGGATCTCACGTCTTGTTTATGAAGATTGTTTCACTCTGTTTACAATCCTCTAATAACTTTCACATTTGTGGGTGCCTGGGTGGCTCAGTCAGTTAAGCGTCTGACGTTGGCTCAGGTCGTGATCTCCCGGTTCGTGGGTTCAAGCCCCGCATCAGTCCCTGTGCTGACAGGTAGCTCAGAGCCTGGAGCCTGTTTCAGATTCTGTGTCTCCCTCTCTGACTCTCCCCTGCTCATGCCCTCTCTCTCTCAGAAATAAATAAAAGCCATTAAAAAAATTTAATAACTTTCACATTTGGATAAAAGGATGAGGGAATTGGTTTTGTAGAGAGCAGAATCAATGTTACTGTTAAGCCACTGACATATTACCTTTATTTATAGATTTACCTGTATGAATGTGTATGTGTGTATGTTCACATGCACAGTGTGTCAAGCCTTAAAACCTTCTTGGGATTTTATTAGATACAGCAAATCTGTAAATTAATTTTGGGCCTCTGCCATCTCTAGAATAGTCTTCCCCCTGCAGGATAACGTGTCTATTCAAGTCTTCCTTTTCATCCATTTTCTGCATACTTTTATTCCTATGTGAGTTGGTTCTGAATTGATTGCATAATCAAAGCCTCCAGGAGTCAGGAAGTACTATAAACTGTAAAATAAGTCAGATGTAAAGGAAGAAGTGGTTTGAACTGTGGAGAACTGGGAAACATGCCCACATAAAGGTATTATTTTGGGGGGTATTCATTTTAAACTTGATGACTAGCAAATCCAGTATGTTTGTGGCCCCCAGGGTACGTGTACCGATCTATACTTTTCTTGCCCCCTCTAGTTTTGGAACTACAACGTAGAGAGCTAGCTTCACCTTTTCAGTTCTAGACGACATAGATTTAATATAATTCAACCACCTGGAATTAGGAGAGGGATCAAACTTCCATTTTATTTTTTATTCTTCTTTGGTTATGGGTCTTTTTGTCTTTTAAACAGTAATCTATTTTGGGGCGCCTGGGTGGCTCAGTCAGTTAAGCATCCGACTTTGACTTAGGTCATGATCTCACGGTTTGTGGATTCAAACCTGGGTCGGGCTCTGTGCTGACAGTTAGCTCAGANTCTATTTTGCCTTTGTCTAAATGTAAATGTTGAATATATCCTAGTAAAACCTACTCATTACTAGTGATTTTTAAAATCTGGCTTCTTAGAACTGCTGAATATCGAATGACGTTTTTCCTAACAACAAAGTCAGATCTTAGTCTATATCATCATGGTTTTTAACACCAATGCTACTGTATTAGATGCCCTTATCAACCACTTTAGAACAATGACTACTATTCCTAAAATAAAATATTTTTAATCTCTTAAGTGGTGAACTGCTGCTTTTCTTAGATGATCCTATGATCAGGTTTTCTTTGTAAAATGATCATTTTACAGTAGTGTTTATTAAGTGATTATGTTATACTAGGCACTCTGAGCAATTTACATGCATTCTCATTTAATCCTCCCATCAAGTTCTGAGGTAGTACCATTATTATTCCCATAATATAAATAAGACTGAACCTTACAAAGGACAAAGTGTTTCTCTAAAACTAGGTGGCTACAAAATGGAAGAACAAGGATTAGAATCCAGATGTTTGATGCTGGAATATGAGTTCTTAATTATCTAAAGAATTAGATGGGTTTTTGACATGAAATAGTACTTTGGAAAGTATAATGGAACAAGGTACCTGGAGCAGGGGGTTTTATAGGCTATTCTGAGGAATGTGGACTTTTAACCTAAGAACTATGGGATACCAATGAAGGGTACCAATGAAGGAGAAGTGATATCAAACTTTTCAAATACAAGTTTGACTGCAATGTAGGCAACTGACAAAGGAAATGGTAAATATGGGGAGACCAATCAGAAAGCTATTTCCATAGTCCATATGAAATAGATTACCGTGTATTGGACAAAGATAATGGAATGGAAATGGATTAAGGGAGTCTGATTCAAGGCATATTTAGGAGATAAAACCTACAGTTCTTGGCAACTGACTGGACATAGAGGGTGAGGGAGAGGAAGGAGTCAAGAATGACTCCATGGTATGAATTCTCTCATGCTGGGCAAGATGGGCACGCTGCCTGAAAGATTTTCTACAATCTTTACATTCATAGGGTCTCTCTCCTGTATGAATTCTTTGATGTAGAGTAAGAGATCCACTATAGCTAAAGGCTTTCCCACAAATGTTACATTCATAAGGTTTCTCTCCAGTATGAATTCGTTTATGTTGAGCAAGGCCTGCATTCTGGCTAAATGTTTTCCTACATTCCTTGCACATATAAGGTTTTTCTCCAGTATGACTTCTCTGATGTTGTGCAAGTGATGAACTATTGCTAAAGGCCTTCCCACATTCAATACACTCATAGGGTTTCTCTCCAGTATGAACCCTCTGATGTTGATCAAGGTATGCAATCTGGCTGAAGGCTTTCCTGCATACTTTACATTCATAAGGCTTTTCTCCAGTATGAACTCTCTGATGTTGAGCAAGGTGGGCATATTGGCTGAAAGCTTTCCTACATTCCTTACATTCATAAGGTCTCTCTCCAGTATGAATTCTCTGATGTACTATTAGGTATCCACGATGGCTAAAGGCTTTCCCACACACATTACATACATAAGGTTTCTCTCCTGTATGAATTCTCTGATGCTGAGCAAGAAATGAACCATTACTGAAGGCCTTTCCACATTCAATACATTCAAAAGGTCTCTCTCCAGTATGAACTCTCTGATGTTGAGCCAAGTGTGCAATCTGGCTGAAGGCTTTTTTACATTCTTTACACTGATAAGGTCTCTCTCCAGTATGAACTCTCTGATGTTGAGCAAGGTGTGCATTCTGGCTGAAGGCTTTCCTACATTCTTTACATTCATAGGGTTTCTCCCCAGTATGTATTCTCTTATGTTGAGCTAGGTTTGCACTCTGGCTGAAGGCTTTCCCACATTCAACACATGCATAGGGTTTCTCTCCAGTATGAATTCTCTGATGAAGAGTAAGAGATGAGCTCTGGTTGAAAACTTTCTCACATTCATTACATTTCAAAAGTTTCTTTTGTACATAGACTTTCTTATGTTTCATTTCAACAGATTTTTTTCGGTAGCTTCTCTTTTGTGGCTCATGCTTATGTACTCTTTCTTTGGTGGGAAAATCCTGTTTTATATCAAATATTGAATCCTCATGGAAAGTTTGCCAAGATTTAGTATATTCATTACTTTGATCTTCAGTGAGGATTTCTTGATGAGTGCTGATCAGTTGTCTAGAATGTACCTCCTGGCTGCCTAAGTGGTTCTTAAACCAGTCCTCACATCTGCAGTCTTCTCTCAAACTGGGGTAGTCAAGGCTATAACTAAGATGGCTTCTTCCCATTGTCAGTACTTTGGATGATTCTTCATAAATAACTTGCTTTGATGAAAATTCATTGTTTTTAAATGCATACTCCCAATCTAAAAGATACCAAGAAAACAAATGTCTTTTGTATTTGTTCATTAGAAGAGAACTCCTGAAACAAAAACTGGTGAATAAAATACTTAAGTTCAGATATTTAATAACTATAAGATGCAGTCTTAAAAAAAGTATGAGATTATAAAGAATGAGAATTTAAGAGAATTAAGGATTATAATAATGATCATTTTATATTTGTATTAATATTACAGTCTCCAAACACCCTTTCTTTCTTGCCTTAGGTGGTCATCCTACATCCAAGCATTATCTTTAAAAAGCCAATTTCATAATGTTAATGTGGCTAAGAAACTTCCTAAAATCCCCAGACCCAAAGACACATCGGGTACTGTTAGTTGCCTTAGGTTGTACATGCAACTGTAGCTACATTTTTGTAGCCTAAAAAAAAAATCTTCTTAACAGTAGTTTTCTATGTGATACAGTTCAACCAAATGTAAATTTTTAATTGATCCCAAAGCTAAAATGCCTTCACATAAAAGTTATTTTCTATCAAACTGCTTGATTTATTAACCTGCCATAAGCCTTAATTTGCCACCTTTCCATTCCCTATCACCTATTCTGCTCAAGATTTTCCGGTGGTTTCAAACCATATTTATAATAAAATCAAAATTCCTATTATGGTTTATAAAACCAATATAGTAATGAACATAAATATAGAAACCTTTAATAAAATTACTGCAGATCAAATCCAGAAAAATATGAAAGCATCATCATTACCACTCAGAGCTTATCCCAGGAATCCAAGGTTGGCTTAATATGTAAAATCCAATGTAATTCACTACATTAATAGATTAAAGGTGGAAAATTCTATTATCATTTCAATAGATGTAGAAAAAACATTTGGGGCATCTGGGTGGCTCAATCAGTTGGGCATCTGACTTCGGCTCAAGTCATGATCTCACAGTTCATGAGTTTGAGCCCCATGTTGGGCTCTGTGCTGACAGCAAGCTCAGAGCCTGGAGCCTGTTTCAGATTCTGTGTCTCCTCCTCTCTCTGACCCTCCCCTGCTCACACTGTCTTTCTCAGAAATAAATATTTTTTAAAAAAAGGAAAAGAAAAAAAAGTATTTGACTAAATTTAACATCTACATATAATAATTCTTAACAAACCAGGAATATAAAACTTCCTCAAACTGATAAAGGCATCTAAGAAACATGAACTTAATGGTGAAAGACTGAATAGGTTTTCCCTTAAGATTGAGAATAATCTAAGTATATCTACTCTTAGCAATTCTATTCAGCATTATAGAGGAAATCCTTGCTATTGCACCAAGTCAAGGAAAAGAAGCTGTAAGATCACACAGGAAGAAATAAACTGTATTTGAAGATGATGGTCTATGCAGAAAAATCTCAGAAACCTACATACAACTACTAGAACACCTACTAAATAAATCTAGCAAGATCATAAAATAGAAAATATAAAGATCAATTTACATTTTTGCATACTAGCAACAACTGGAAAATGGGATTTTTAAGAATTCTTTTTATAATAGCACTAAAAACTATCATAAGACTCAAAAAAATACATATATATATATAAACTATATATAGCCACTACACTAGATACTATAGAACATTACTAATAGAATTTTATTTTATTTTATTTTTTTAAAATATTTTTATTTATTTCTAGGAGAGAGAGAGAGAGAGAGACAGCGTGAGCAGGGGAGGGTCAGAGAGAGAGGGAGATACAGACTCTGAAATAGGCTCCAGGCTCTGAGCTGG
>NW_027528892.1:2078413-2091133 GCF_008692635.1 Crocuta crocuta
CTGAAACAGGCTCCAGGCTCTGAGCTGGCAGTCAGCACAGAGCCTGACGCGGGGCTCGAACCCACGAACCGTGAGATCATGACCTAAGCAAAAGTCGGACGCTTAACCGACTAAGCCACCCAGGCGCCCCACTAATAGAATTTTAAAAAGAATAATTAATAAATGAATAAATACACCATACTCATGAGCTAAAAGACTCAAATGGCATTAATTAGGATAGCAGTTCCTCTGAAATTGACGTATAGATTCCACATAATCCCACTTAAAATTCTAGCAGGCTTTGGGGGAGAAATTCTCAACTTCATTCTAAAATTTACTTGGGAATGCAAATGGATCTAAATAGTTAAAGTGAGTTTACAAGTTGAACTATCTGATATCAAAAGTTACTATAAAGCTACAGTAATTAAGACTAGTACTGATGAAAGGATATATAGATAGATGGAATAGAATAGAGTTCAGAACTAGACCCATGTAGATATGATTAACTGCTTTTGGTACAAAGGTCCCGACAAGGCAGTATAATGGGTGAAGTCTTTTCAAAAAAATATACTGGAACAACTGTATATCCAAATTTGAGGAGCACCAAAACCTATTCTTTACCTCACTTAAGTCACAATATTTAACTCATATAAGTGTAAAAGCTATAACTATAGGAGAAAACAGAGAAGAACATTTATGTGACTTAGAGGTAGCAAGAATTTCTAAGGTATGACACACCAAACCACCAAACAAGTCAAGTTAATAAGCTGGCTTTACAAAAATTAAAAACTTTGAATGTTCAAAAGACACCAGTAGAAAATAACACAAGCCACAACTGGCATACATATACCCCAATACATATAAATGGCAAAAGACTTGTAATAAGACTATATAAAGAACTCTTATAATTTAGTAAAATGAAAACAACACAGTAAAACACGGGGGAAAGATCTGAACACTTCACAAAAGATACATGAATGATCAATTAGCACATGAGAAGACATTCAACATTATGTCACCAGAGAAATGCATATTAAAAGCATAGTGAGATACCACAACCATTAGAATGAGTAAGATTAAAAGCTGACAATACCAAGATATGGTAAAGATATGGAGCAAGTGTAAGTCTCCTACATTGCTGCTGGGAAATAAAATGGTAGACACTTTGGAAAACTGGCAGTTTCTTAAAAAGTTAAACATACGCCTATTGTATGACTCATTCCACTTTTAGAGATTTACTTAAGAGAAATGAAAACATACATGCATACAAAGTCCTGTAAATGACAGCTTCAGAGATACTTTATAATAGCCAAAAACTGGACACAACCCAAATGTTCATGAACAGGTGACTGGAAAAACAAAATGTGGGAGATCTACACAAAAATATGTATGATTTTCAAAATTATGAGTAAAATAAGCCAGACGGAACAATATATACCATATGGTTCAATCAGGTTAGATGGAAACTAATCTAAAATGACAGAGATCGTAATAGCATTTGGAGCCAGGAGTGGAGAAAAAATGGTTCAAAACAAGGCACAGGCCATCTTTTGGGGTGACGTAAACACTGTATGTCTTGATTATGGTGATTGTTTCATGGGTTTATATAATAGTCAGAACTGATCACATTGTATGATGTATATGGATGTGATTTACTGTATGTAATTCTTTAATAAAGTTATTAAGAAAAAATAAAATGGAAATAAGAAAGGTAAGTAAAGACAGACTTCAATAACAATAAAAAGAGTAAAACTCACGTAACAACCTCTTTACACTGAAAATAAAGACTTAAACCTTGGAACCTATGGAATATTTACAAATACCAATTATATGTTTGGCCATATAAAATCCTAAAGTTAGAAAGTAGAATTAGTATCAATTCCTATTTGATAAATGTGATAAAGCAATTTGATCAAAATACAATAAAACTATAAAACTTTCTTTTAAACAACTCTTGTGTAAAAGAGAAATTTCTTCAAAGTAGGTTATTTAGGAAACAGCAATAACAGAAACACTAAAAATCAGAATCTCTGGAAAACAGCTAAGTTATATTCAAAGGAGAATTGATAGCCCTTAAAAATTTAGTGAATAAAAGAGAGTGAAATGATCAAGCATTTATTTCAGCAAAACGGAGAACAAAATAAACCTAAGAAAACTAGAACAATGGAATTAGTGAAAAGCAAAAAATAGAGAATTGGAAGAGTGGTTAACAATAATAAAAAAAATCCTTAAGCTGGGGGCGCCTAGGTGGC
This sequence comes from Crocuta crocuta, assembly GCF_008692635.1. Lineage (NCBI taxonomy): Eukaryota > Metazoa > Chordata > Mammalia > Carnivora > Hyaenidae > Crocuta > Crocuta crocuta. Next base: position 2,080,645 of record NW_027528892.1, read on the forward strand.
TCAGTAGGTTAAGCATCTGGCTTCGGCTCAGGTCATGATCTCACGGTTCGTGGGTTGAAGCCCCGCATTGGGCTCTGTGCTGACAGCTAGCTCAGAGCCTACAGCATGTTTCGGATTCTGTGTCTCCCTCTCTCTCTGACCCTCTCCTGCTCACGCTGTCTCTCTCTCTCAGAAATTTAAAAAAAAAAAAAAATCCTTAAGCTGAACTTTAAAATTGATTCATGACTAGCTACCTAATAATTTTTTTTAAAAAAGAATAGATATACAAAATAAGTTAAAATTGGAAACTACAGACACTAAAAATAAAAAGGATTACAAGATTATTTTTTTCAGATTCACGAAAATAAGTTTGAGAACCTAAATGAAAAGATAATGTCTTTTGGGGCACTTGGGTGGCCCTGTCAGTTAAGCATCCAACTCTTGATTTCACCTTAGGTCATGATCTCATGTTTGTGAGTTAGAGCTCTGCGTTAGACTCGATGCTGACAGCACAGAGCCTGCTTGGTATTCTCTTTCTCTCTCTTCCCCCCTCTCAACATAAATAAATAAATCTTATTTATTTAATGTTTATTTTGTATTTTTGAAAGACAAAGAGTGTGAGCAGGTAAGAAGCAGAGAGAGAGGGACACACAGAATCCAAAGCAGGCTCCAGGCTCTGAGCTGTCAGCACAGAGCCTGACACGGGGTTCAAACTTTCCAACCATGAGATCATGACCTGAGCTGAAGTTGGACGCTTAACTGACTAAGCCACCCAGGTGCCCCAATAAATAAACTTTTAAAAAATAAAAATATAAATTTGGGGACACCTAATTATAATTTAGAGCTGACTCAGTCAGTAGAGTATGCGCCTCTTAATCTCAGGGTCATGAGCTTGAGCCCCATGTTGGGCAATAATAATGACTGCTTAATTAAAAAAAAAAATTATAAAATTTCACCCAACGCAGAAACTGTAAAGAGACTATTTATCAGAAAGAGAACATTGAGAGAGTTGCCAAAGATCCACTTCCTTACAAAGACCTCAGTACCAGGTTTTATCTCTCAAACTGTAAAACTAGTGACCTCATCCATTCATACTAGCATCTCTACCTCAGACTTTTTCTTCTAAGCCTCTGCTTCACTCCAGTGGCATCTTGCATTTCTTCACTCAGAAGTTTCTCCATTTTGTAAAAATAACTCTTGTATCCCAAGTCAAACTATCATCTTTTCCCCTACTAACATATTCTGGCTTACTTCTAGTACATGGTGTCACCATTCAGTTACCCAGACTTGAAAATATAACCAGGAATTATTTATTTTTTCCTTAGTGGTTAATAAACCTCTGAATATGCCCAAATAGTAGAATTGTTTTCTCAAAAAAAAAATTCAATGAGTCAATCCTTCAATATAAAGGAATGAGTGACTGAAAAATAAAAAAAAATAGGAATTGTGGTATCTGGATTTTTTTTTTTTTTTTACTTTTTCNCAACTAAGCCACCCAGGCGCCCCTGGATTTTTTTTTTTAATGTGATGGAGCAACTTGTGCCAAAACTAAAAGGAAGGACAAGCAGACACAGACAGTTTGGACCCAGAGCATAGGAGAAGGTTATTAGACAATACAGTGATGTAGGAGAGAATATATGCAAGAAGAGTAAGTTAGGGACCTCACACTAATGGCACCTCAATGTTTCTTCCAGGCCTTCAGCCTTTAAGAAAAGCTACCCAGGAAACATCAATTATACGCTGGAACCTTTCAGAATAGCTGAGCTTTTCCCTGCAGTGGACTCTACCTTCCTAGTTCTCACTCACCAGGGTATGTGCCTCTTGTCCCCTCCTCCTTCAGCATCCAGGGCTCTTTTCCTTGTTCCAGTAATGAGATCACATCTGGCTTAGAAACTGAAACTCCTGCTTACAAGAAATAAAAGGGGAATTAGCCAGATCCGTAAGTCAGATTAAGTTGCTTGGTCATCAGGAAGTTGATGAGGGCATTATAGAAGGGAGTATAGAAGAGGTGAAGTGTTCTGAAGAATGGGGAAAATGAAGTGGTAGGAATAATCCAATGAAGCTGCCAGTTCTACAAAACTCAACCTATTGGGGGAATCACAAGAAAGAGAAATTTAGTGAAGTACATCAGAGGCTTCCTAAACATCGGAAAGCACCCCTATGTGCAGATTCTGAATTCTGTGGAGACTTCCTTACCCAGTGATACCAGGCTCCTATAGTTCTCCAACATCACCTTCTTGTACAGAGTCCTCTGAGCAGGGTTCAGCCATTCCCACTCCTCTTGAGAGAAATCTACGGCCACATCCCCAAATGTCACCAAATCCTGAAATGACATAAACATATTCTTTTATGCTCAACTAGTGTTTCTAACGTCAGATTGGCATGGTTTGAAGAGTTAAATTGTACTTTTAGATAGAAATACTACATGTGGTGATATTTTCACGCAGTATCTTAGGTTCTGTGCAGCATATGTTAAACAACTGTTAAGATGACTTCTTTGTGCTTAGTTTTAATATTCTGTCATGGAAAAGTATACAATTTTTGACATACTATAGTGTCTACTGATGGTGAAAAGATTTATAGCGCAAAAATGGGCAATAACAGAACACTATAAACAAGAAGAAAATAATATGTTATTCATACTAAATGCTAATGCATTTCTCAATATGGAAAATCAGGACAGACTAGGGTAGTGAACAAAGACTTTAAGGAAGAGACAGGAACATGAGTTAAGCCCTATAAGTTGTATGTGATCTAAACCTACATTTTCCAAACTCTTCAATGGAATGGCCAATGTTCCAGCTATGTAAACGGGTATATATATACACGTATATATATATATACGTGTATATATATGTATATATACGTGTATATATATACACACGTATATATGTATACATATATATACGTATATACGTATACATATATATATACACACCTGATGCCTATAATATGGATTTCTCAAAATTAAACATATAGATAATAAATATACTAATAAGTTCTGTAGTGATTTTGCAAAATATAACTTAAAGAGATGTATGCCATAACAGAACAATTGGAGTCCTAAAAGATTTTCTAACAGCTCTTGATTACCCCAGTGAGTTTCAAAGATGGTGACTTCTCTTTACAGAGACAATAGTAATTTTAAGCACTGTTAAATAGTATTTCAGATGTGATAATGAACTGTAACGAAAAACCCCTACAGTTTTCACTAGAGGAACATACCCAGTTGTGCATGTCTAACAAGCGAGAGTATTTTACATGCTACAGTATAGTTCTCAAGTAACACTATGCTGAATTAAGGATCTTTATAACATGGAATAAGACCTAGTCTGCTTCTTCAAAATTCAAAATGGGTATTCTTTCTAATGAGGTAAATCTACTCCAGACTTGCCAGAGCATCCGTGTGGTTTGCCATATGCTCTGTTGGTTTGGCATATGTCACAGAGCAATACCAGCTCTTCAACTGCGCTGCTCTATGGATGCACTCAATGGTCTACATCTGCACAGCTGAACTGACTTGTTAAATACTGAAATATTGTCACAATGGTTGGTAAACAGCTACTGCACTGAGCCCTGTGGTGACCACCTAGATCTCCGCACAACCCAGCAACTGAAGGGAAATGCCCAGCCTCCAGTGGCCTCCAGTATCCCAGCTAGGGTAAGTTCTGGTGTGTGCCCTTGCCTTAGTGGTCATCAGATATGAACATCACTCCTATTAATGTGACTCTGCAGTGGAATGGACCCACTGAAGATGTACTTAACTACATCAGTAATTTTATGCAAATATTTTTAATGGAAAAAATGAGTAAATATTGGGCTAGTGCCCAAGTAATGGACACAAATGTTAAGGAAGCTATAAGGGAAGCAGAAGTATGCCTTCAAGAAACATCAGTTACATGCATCAGCCTGATCTTACATGCTTCCATCTCTAAAACACTTCTTATTACAGGGAAATATAGGACGTGAGTAAAGGCTTTAAGAAAGGAAGGGAACATGAGTTGGGTCTTGGGCTGGATACTGTCCATCATAAATTCTATTAAAACTCAAACACTTCAATACAAACTAATATTTTGTGCAAAAAAAAAGTGTTCTACACACATTTCCACTAGAAACAGGTGAAGCAGCTTTTGCTAGGTAACACTGTTAAAAGACATTTTTTACCTGCACATCCTAAAGGATTCTAGGTTTCAACTGACTGATTGACCTTTTCCTCTCAGCCAATGGAGACTTGAATATCTTGCAAATATTTTAATATTTATTTTGATTTGGTCAAACAGAAATTTCATACAATTTGTAAGTATCAAAGAAACTTATCAAAGAATGTCAGCATTTCTACCCTCAGTGATTTTTTAGAAGTTAAAAGAGGGCGCCTGGGTGGCTCAGTCGGTTAAGCAGCCGACCTCCACTCAGGTCATGATCTCACAGCTTGTGGTTTCGAGCCCTGCTTGAGCCCCGCATCAGGCTCTGTGCTGACTGCTTGGAGTCTGAAGCCTGCTTCAGATTCTGTGTGTCCCTCTCTCTCTGTACCTCCCCCGCTCACACTCTCTCTCAAAATATAAACACTAAAAAAAAAAGTCAAAAGAATTGGAAGTCCTCCATCCCCACAACTACCCACCATGTCACCTTACCTCCTAGAAACATAAAAATATACAGTTAGTATGTATTTGTTCAAATGTTTCCTTATATAGACATGTCTATGATTACCTATTCACATGTCTATGATTACCTATTCACATTCACTTATAAAATCACTTTTGTTGATTGATAACATTATGTGGTATAAATATGCTGAACCTTACTTACTAACCCCTTGTTTATTTTCATTTATATGAATCTTAATTTCTCAGAATGTGAGAATAGGGATTCTCATGATTTTAACATTATAGTTCTCATGTAATATTATTATATATTGAATTAAAGATTCAACAGAGGTCTCTTAACTATTTCCTTAAAATGAATCCTAGAAGATATTCTTTTCACAGAGACTAGGATTCCCCAAACTTACTTAACCTCAGAAAAAATTTAAATTATACTATTTTGATCTAGCAAGAATAGCTACTGAAAAAATAATTCAGGCTGGGAGTAAAGTTTTGACTCAAAGGAATACTAATGGTTCTTTAGGTGGAGGAAAATGGAAAGAAATGGAAAGGAAAATCAAGAAGAAATTAAGAGCCCCAAAGGAATAACTATAAACATAATACCTAATAATAGTAATAAATTGGAGTTAAATCACTATGGGGCCTTATCTTGTTCAGAAAGTAAGAAGAGTACTAACTATAGAAGAAGACTGCAGAAGGAAGAAAGGAGATAATTACATAATGATACAGGTAAATATCCTAGAGTGGCCACTAGAAGAAAAAGAATGTATAATTAACAAGATAAGGAAAAAGTACTTGATTTATCCAGAAAAAGGTAAACAAGAAGAAATAAAGGAACAAAGAACAGATGGAATAAGTAGAAAACAAACCACAATATGATAGACAAGTTACAAATACATCAGTAATTACAGTAAATGAAAATGTACTAAACACTAATTAAAAGACAAGTGTTCTTAGGGGCGCCTGGGTGGCTTGGTCGGTTGGGCGTCCGACTTTCGCTTAGGTCATGATCTCGCGGTTCGTGGGTTCGAGCCCCGGGTCGGGCTCTGTGCTGACTGCCAGCTCGGAGCCTGGAGCCTGTTTCGGAGTCTGTGTCTCCCTCTCTCTCTGACCCTCCCCTGCTCACGCTGTCTCTCTCTCTCCTAGAAATAAATAAAAATATTAAAAAAAAAAAAAGACAAGTATTCTCAGACTGGATGTCTTAAAAAAAAAAATCAATGTTTTGAGGGAGATCTGGGATTGTGGGAGGCACAGGAGACCACGGGAGGCACGCGGGGCCTGGCTGCGAGCGCGGAGAACGGTGGCAGGCACGGGCACTGTGGGAGGCCTCAAGCCGCAGCCAACACTGTGCTGTTTACAAGAGGCGCACGTTAGTGTGATCTTCAGGAGAGGCTTTCAAAAACTGTGTGTTAAAATCATCCTTGGACGTGGGGCGCCGGGGTGGCTCAGTCAGTTAAGCATCTGGCTTTGGCTCAAGTCATGATCTGATGGTTCAGGAGTTCGAGCCCCGCGTCGGGCTCTGTGCTGACAGCTCAGAGCCTGGAGCTGCTTCAGATTCTGTGTCTCCTCTCTCTGCCCCTCCCCCTCTCATTCTTTCTCTCTCAAAAATAAATGAATATTTAAAACATTAAAAAACACAGTAAAAAATCATTTTTGGACTTAATAAAAATGTGGTTTCCTGGATCCCCTCACCAGAGACTGATTCAGAGACTGAGTTGTGGGATCCCAGAAACTGCCTTTGTGCTGATGGGCTCTGTCTATTCTATACATCCTACCCTCTGCTTTTTGCTTTTTCCATTACTAATTCAGTGGTAGGAGAAAAGAGGTAGCTGGCTCTTAACCTTTCTGGTCTCTCTTACAGGTGAGGACTTCATAATCTTATTCATTTATACATTAGTTTGACAAATTTTTTTTTTAAATGTTTTATTTACTTCTAGGAGAGAGACAGAGAGAGAGACAGCGTGAGCAGGGGAGGGTCAGAGAGAGAGGGAGTCACAGACCGAAACAGGCTCCAGGCTCTGAGCTGGCAGTCAGCACAGAGCCCGACGCGGGGCTCGAACCCACGAACCGCGAGATCATGACCTAAGCGAAAGTCGGACACTTAACCGACTAAGCCACCCAGGCGCCCCTAGTTTGACAAATATTTACTGAATGCCTACTCCCTGTAATGTTCCAAGTGTTGGGAATACAATGGTGACCAAAATACAGTCCTTCCTCTTGTGGAGTTAATATTCTAATGTAGGAGAAAGACATTAAACATAAGGTCATACTATGATAAAAAACAAAAACAACAAGGGAAGTGACATTCCGAGTGACAAGGTGTTTGTTTTAGGTAAGACAATCAAGGTAAACCTGAAGGAAGCAGTAATGTTTGAACAACAATCTAAAAGTGAGAGAGCAAGCCATGCCAACATCTAAGGGAAGAGAATTACAGAAGAGGGAGGAGCAAATGCAAAGGTTCAGAGACAGGAAAGAGCTGGGTAAGCTCGCCGAACAGCTAACTGACCAGTGTGACTGGAGCACAGAAAGACTTATAGAAAATGAGGTCTGGGGTAGCCAGGAACTGGACCATGCAGGGCCTTAGAAACTGTGGAAAGGACACTGGATTTCATTCCAAGTAAAATGAGAAGCCAATGAAGATGCCAAACAGAGGAATGAAATGATGTGTTCCATCACTGTTCACAGTGTCCTTCATTATTTTCTACTGCCATCTTTAAATCATCACTCACCATCATCTATTTATATTAACAATCAACATATACTATAACTTCTTACATCTGATACAATCACTAACTAGTAACATAGATATGTCATTTTCCTCACTTGGCCTGTTTTTCTCGTCTGTAAAATAAGTGGCTTGGACAAGATCACCCACAATTTTCGTTCTGGCTTTATTATTTTATGATCCTAGATCTTTGCTACCCAATACACTAGCTACTAGTCACATGTGGCTATTTCACTTTAAATCAATTAACATTAAAAATTCAGTTCTTTAGTCACACTAGTATATCCAGGAGCTCCAAGCCACAAGTAGTATTGGCTACTGTGCTGGCCAGTGTGGACGTAGAACATTTCTATTATCTATCAGCACAGGAAGTTCTACTGGACAGTGCTGCTCTAGCTGATTTCTCTTCTGGCTCATTTTCTTGTTTACAGCCATGTTCTATATTTTCATCCAGCATTTCACATAGTTTTTTTACATTTAATCTACAGAATGTATTTAACCTCAAAGTGTGAGGAAGGAGTCTTTTCTAAATGAATAATCCATTCTGTCTCCACTGATTTAAAATAATATCACTTATGGGGCTCTTAGGTGGCTCAACTGGTTAAGCGTCCGACACTCCACTAGTAGTGTAGAGCCTGCTTGGGATTACCTCTCTCCCTCTCTCTCTGCTCCTCCTCCTCTTGTACTCTATCTCTCTCTCTCTCTCTCTCTCAAAATAAATAAACTTTACAGTAATATCACAAGGGTGCCTGGATGGCTCAGTTGGTTCAGTGTCTAACTTCTAGTCAGGCCGTGATCTCACAGTTTGGGAGTTCAAGCCCTGTATCAGGCTCTCTGCTGTGAGCACAGAGCCCACTGTGGATCCTCTGTCCCTTCTCTCTACCCCTCTCCAGCTCATGCTCTCTGTAAAAAAAATAAACATTTAAAAAAAATAAAATAACATTTACATTATCATAATAAACAAATAAGTAGACATTAAACTATGAAAACAAAATGTCTCTTATTTGCCACACTACTGCCAGCATTTAGTATACATTAAGTCTTTAATAACTATGTTCAGTGAATGAGTAAATATTTTCCATTCTTATTTGTACTGGCATTTGTTTCTGGGCATTATATGTTGATCTTTTCATTTGTTTCTTCTAGTTCCCATTCCACAGTATTTACTGTTTTCGTTATAGATGTATGCAGCCATTTTAAACTATAAATTCAAGTACCTCTTCTATTCTCATTTTTTCAAAAAGTGTCCTGCTATTTTTCCATACTGATTTCGCTAATTTTAACTGCATGACTTAGAATATCCTATCTGTAGTCCACTACTAACTCAAAATGTCCCTAAGATAGGACTTTATTACTCCCGTGGAATCCTATTCTTATGAGCCCACTGAGTGCCTAGGAAAATCTTTGCCCTCACTGACTCACACTTTAACACTCCAAACCCAACACATCCCACTCTTCAAAATGACCTTGAGCAAGAGATCTTGTCGAGTACTATAACCAAGACTGCCCAGTAGTTTTTGTCTTGCCTTCCTCTCAAACCTGGGTCTGTGAAAAAGCTTTCAGCTAGTGGTCACATCAGAACACCTTGACCTCAATGAATCAAATCCCTAAAATGAGGGCTTTCATATCCCTGCAGGGAGTGCATTTTTGCCTTCTGAGAGCTCCTAACAAAACACCTAACCCATAGGAGGAGCTGAGCTATTTCTTGAACGAAGATGAAAATGCCAGTTGAGGAACAAAGGAAGATCACTGGGTTTTTGGGGACCTCCTTTTACCGCACTGAAGAACATGAGGACCAGGTCACCGAATGAATGGTGCTTTGTTAGCTGGGGAATTTCAGAAGAAAAGCAAGATAATGATATAAAACCTGAAAAACAAAGCACCTCAGGGAGAAGAAATCCTTCCTTACCTTGGACATGGCGTTAAGAATTTATGACAGCTCTTCTGTTCTCCTCCAGGCTCCTCACTGGAAGGGCAGTGTCTTGAAAAATAGAGCTGAAGTGGGAGAAAGAAACCATAAATAGAACTCTCAAGTAAGGACTCTTCTCACACAAGAAATCGGCTCATCAGTGAAATTATCCAAGGCTTCATACTAATAAGTAATTGAGCCCAACTGGAATCCAGGTTTGACTTTTTGGTCTTTCCATCAGATAATGATACTAAAAGGGAATATGTTACCACCCTTACTACGAAATGAGATAAAGCTACAAACAATGCCTCGGAGAAAGCATCTTTATACAGAGTAGGCATCAGAGGGGTCATGTGGTCTGGAAGACACTGGACCAAAGAGTCAGAACACTCTGCTTGTAGCCGTGGCTTATGACAAACTCTACCTGGAAACCAATTGCTGAACTTTTCTGAGCAATTTCCTCAAAAAGAGATCGAAGAAGGGGCTATGCATTTGCAGTTACTGAAACACCTAATCATGAGTTATTTTCTAGTAAACCTATCTTCCTTGGAGAGTAAAGCAATTATCTTAGAAGCAACATAACATAATGGTAAGAACCACCTGGTTTGGGGATCAGAACACCTGCCCGCAGATACTGGGTCCAGCGCTCAGGAGCTGTGCAACCTCCATGACTTACGTAACCACTCCAAACCTCAGTTTCCTCACCAGTGAAATGGTACCTATTCCCTATCAGTTGCTGGGAGGCTCATGAGGTGATCCACAGGAAGCATTCCACCCAGTGCTTCGCACATCCTTGTGTTCAGTAAATATCACTTATTTATGGTGACAAATAGCACACAGTAGGTCTTCTCTTCCTTTTTCCTCTTCAATTCCTCACCTACTGCAGAGCCCAGGAGAGGAAGGGAAAGACCCTCCTTCTGTACCAGAGAGGGCTAAGGCCCAGCAGCCTCATCTGCCCTCCCGGCCTGAAGCTGGGGCACCCCCCTCCCTCCCCCTCCTCTCAGGTGTTCCCTTCCATCCCAGTCCCGCTCAGGCTCGCCCGGACCGCCGGGTCTCCGAGAACACCCAGCCGCCGCAGGAGCCACACAGCCCTCGTGCTGGCAGCTCGCCTGGCACCCGTCCCCTCACACTGGGTCGCACTGTCACACCAACAGAAGGTTACACAACCTCACGCCGTGTCACAGGATCGCACACACACAGCTGCACACTCACCGTCACTGTCATGGTCACAGACGCTCGCACAGGCACACACAGGCGCACGCACGCCGTGACACG
>NW_027528892.1:2091198-2091448 GCF_008692635.1 Crocuta crocuta
GCCCCTGGGCGTCCGCACCGCGCTCCCGAAACTCCGGGCCTTCTAACACAGGACCAGGACCTGCCCAGCCCGGTCAGGCCGACCGAGTCTGCAGCGCCCTCGGTCCCCGTAGGGACCCAAGCGGGTTACGAGCCTGGCGCACGAGTCGGGCGAGGTCAAGGTGTGCACGCGTAGTGGGCGGGCCCGCGGGCCAGCGTCCCTGTTGGGCTGCTGGGTGGGCGGTGCGGGAGCGGAGCAGAACTCGCACATC
>NW_027528892.1:2092199-2093622 GCF_008692635.1 Crocuta crocuta
CTCTGAAGTGAGCATGCGACTCTTGATCTTGGTTGGGGTGTGAGTGCAAGCCCCTCCCTGGGTTTAGAGATTACTTAAAAAATAAGTAAACTTTTAAAAATGAAAAAAAAGTTTCTAGATCATTCCGGTCCATCCACCCTCTTATTCCTATTCTTCAACCTATGTCTTTGAATATATTTCATTAACTCCTGTTCAAGTCTCATCCTTACCGAAATTGGGTTATGCCCTTCAAGGCCTTCATGCAATTCATCTCCCCAAAGTTACCGATGACAAGAAGCATTATATGAGCTGGGCATTTTTCTATTGAGGAAGTTTTTAAAATGCAAATATATTCTCAAAGATATTAATTGACTCGCTTATAGTAATAAAATGTTGAATGTAAACAATAGGCTATGAGTAGAACTATGATTAAATAATGGTAAATCTATCGGTTTGAAACTCCAACTTAATAAAAATTGTGTGATGGTAAAGCAATATGTGAAAATCCTTTTGGGTTATGTTTTTTTTAAAGGAGGAACAAAGTTGTTAGAATGGCACCAAGGCAGCAATATTGGGAAACTGTTCCTGTGTAATAAAAGGAGCACAATCCACAAAAATTGTAGTTGTTTTTATGTTTGATTATCTTCCCCCTTGCTTTTGAAGGCCATACAGACAAACCTTTTGTAAGTTAAGAAACATCAATAAACTTCCGGGTTTTTACAGCCTTTCCCACATTTCACAAATATATAAAGAGGTTAGGTATTTGTAGCCTGAAAATTTGTGGTAATATTTTTTTGTTTCAGCCATTATTTCTTAAGCTTCTTCTGTTGGCAGAACCCACTACAAAGCTTGGCAGTAATCACTAAGTGAATCATATTTATGTTCATTTGCATAATAAATACATTTATCAATTTCGAATCGGTAATCAGCAAACAGATGTCTGCCCAGCGACTAAGTTTAATGTTATAATCTAATTACATAGTCTTGAGAAGTAGAAATAAAGTATATATTCCTCAAGACAGAGAAGTCATTTATTTTGCCTTTAATTGTCACAATGAAGATGGAATACATTTATATTTTTAGGGGTTAGTTTGGGAGCAAATCTGAGTATATATAATTTTTTTTTTTAATTATGAGGTCAAAGTTATCCCTCCCTCTTTTTCTTTTCTTTTTTTTTTCCTTTATCTTTTTGGACATGACTGTCTAATGGCTGCTCCACTATTTATTGAAAAGGCTATTCTTCCTCCATTAAATTGTTTTTGTACCTATGTCAAAAATCAGTTCAGATATCTGACAGGGACTTGTATTAAGAATATATAAAGAAGGGGCGCCTGGGTGGCTTAGTCGGTTAAGCGTCCGACTTTCGCTTAGGTCATGATCTCGCGGTTCGTGGGTTCGAGCCCCGCGTCGGGCTCTGTGCTGACTGCCAGCTCAGAGCCTGGAG
>NW_027528892.1:2095549-2174665 GCF_008692635.1 Crocuta crocuta
GGAGCCTGGAGCCCGTTTCAGTCTGTGACTCCCTCTCTCTCTGACCCTCCCCTGCTCACGCTGTCTCTCTCTCTCTCCTAGAAATAAATAAAACATTAAAAAAAAAAAAGAAGACTTACATCTGATTCACACAAATACAAATAACAAAAATGGACAAAAGAGGGTACCTGGGTGGCTCAGTTGGTTAAGCATCTGACTTGGTTTTGGCTTAGGTCATGATTTCGTGGTTCATGAGATCAAGCTCTGAGTTGGGCTCATGCTGATAGCGCGGAGCCTGCTTGGGATTCGCTCTTTCCTCTCTGTCCTGCCCCCTCAAAAAAATTTTTTTAAAAATATGACACAGTTTTCTGATATAAGGTCACACAACTAGAGTGGATAGACTTAGATGCAAGGATAATAACAAAAACTACGAAGACAGTTTCAAGATTGCTATTCAACCCCAGATGAATAGCAATCTAGGTAAAATATTAGAAAATTTGAAAAAACTAAAACACTACTTAAATAATTGAGGGCTCAAATATATATTATCTATAAAACTTTCTTTACAAATACATACTTGAAATATTAAAACACTGACATACTGAAAATGTGTTTGAATTTTCTTCTGGTTAATAGACAATCTTAAAACCAGAAAAACAGTATATAGAAATGTCAGTAGTAACAACAGAACACAGGATTAATCTTGGATAATTGCCATTAATGAAAAGGAAAAACAGAAAAAAACACTCACAGTTATGTTTCCTTCATTATGTAGATTGTATGTCAAAGAGTTATGGGAGGTGCCCAAAGTCACGGTCATGCAAGGAGTAAGAAGCTAAGATAGGGTTAGAATCCACGTTGTTGTTTCTTTGCCTCCTTGTTCAGAGCGAGATGGGACACGGCCTCCCCATAGTTGGTCCAGTCACTGATAGCTGGTGGTACCTTTGTGAAGAGAAGGAACGTGGCAAAAGCATGAATCTACCTGGGTTCACAGGAGAGGGAGCTGGAGTTGTTCGGCATGTGCTTTGGCTCAAGGCACTTTACAGAGAGAGTGATGGTCTCTTGGGAAGTGGTTGACAAGGCAACTGTGGATTGGACAGAATGGGGAGGCATCAAGACATTAGTGTAGAGGAGCCTTGGTGGCTCAGTCAGTTGAACATCTGACTCTTGATTTCAACTCAGGTCATGATCTCAGGGTTGTGGGATTGAGCACTGCATTGGGCTCCATGCTGGATGTGGAGCCTTCCTGAGATTCTCTCTCTCTCTCCTCTCTCTCTCTCCCTCTGTCTCTCTTCCCAGCTCTCTCTCTGAAAAAAATTATATATATATAAGTTATATATATATAAAATTATATATATATATAAAGATATTCATGTGCTCTTGAGATGAAGAAGTTGTGGCATCCAGCCTCCAAGATGGCCCTCAAAGATCCTTGCCTCCTAGAATTCATACCAGTGTGTTTTCTCCACCCACACTGACTCAGTCTGATCTATGTGACCAACAGAGCATGGTGGCATGTGACTCTGTGAGAGCCTGTAAGAGGCTTGGCCATAAAGTACATTGTAACTTACAGATCACTTATTCTAGGGGAAACCAGCCACTGTGTCACAAAGACAGTCAGGTGGGGGCACCTGGGTGGCTCAATTGGTTGAGCGTCCAACCCTTGATTTTGGCTCAGTTCATGATCCCAGGGTCATGGGATCAAGCCCTGCGTTGGGCTCCATGTTGAGTATACAGCCTGCTTAAGACTCTCTCTCTCTCCCTCTGCCCCCTCCCCTGCTTGTGCTCTCTCTCTCACAAAGACAGTCAGCCATATGGAAAGGCCACATGGAATGGAACCGGGGCCTCTTGTGGAAAGCCGACACCAGTTTGCTAGCCGTGTGAATGGAACACCTGGAAGCAGAGATTCTAGCCCCAGTTAAGCCTTCAAACGACAGACGTCTTGACTACATCCGGCTAAACTGCTCCTGAAACCTTGATTCACAGACACTGGGAGACATTTTAAGTGCTGACTATTGTGTAAGCCATTAAGTTCTGAGGTAATTTGTTATGCAACAGTAGGTATCTAATACAGACATCAAAGAAATTAAAATTATAAGACCACCTCAAAGAATAAAAAATAGATCCAAATGACCCAACATATCAGAGTAGTATTAAAATTAAACAAAAAGAGATAAAAGAGAACTACTATGTAGCGGGGAAAAAAATTAGTCATTCTTTTATTTATTTATATTTAAAATTTTTAATGTTTATTTTTGAGAGGGGAAGGGTAGAGAGAGAGGGAGACACATACTCCAAAGCAGGCTCCAGGCTTCAAGCTGTCAGCACAGAGTCGGATGTGAGGCTTGAACCCACGAACCGTGAGATCATGACCTGAGCCGAAGTCGGACGCTTAACCAACTGAGCCATCCAGGCGCCCCAGTCATTCTCTTAAAATAACCACGTAATATTTACATTTAATCATTTATAGATCATGAAGGAAACTTTAAATCTTCAAAGTGCAAGTATTACAGATAGCATTGATTCATCACACCCTATGGTATAACAAATTACAAACTGTAATAAATAAACTTGTAAATATCCTCATAAAGTTCTACAGAAAAATAAAGATGAACATTTATAATTTATGGAAGGAAAACAACTTTTGAGCAAAATAAAAGGTAGAGAGGATAAATGAAAAACACTGACTTGCCTCAGTACATAACAGAATATAAATTAGCTAGGTGATAAAAATATTTCCTAACTTAAGATTGTAGCCCAGACTCTGCCCGTGAAATGATCCTCCATGTTCCCACTTATATGTCTAACTAACATGTCAAACTGTCACATTCGAAGACAAACACCCAATCTCCCCTCCAAAGATGCACTCTTCTCCATGTTTTCCTCTCCTCCGGTGATGTTTGTTCTTCCAGTTATTCATCTCAGGATCCCCTGGACTTATCCTTCACTACTCCTGATCTCTTGCTACTCCGCCCCATAAATCAGTGAATCCTGTTAGCTCCACCTTTAAAATATACACCGAATCCAACTGCTTCTCCCATCCCCCTCTGGTACCATTCTGTTCCTAGATTAGGCCTGATGTGCACATTCAGTGGGAGGGAGAGATGGTTGGCCCCGAGCCACAGTCACTTATGGGAAATGTAGTCCTGACCCCACGAGTCAGGACAAGTGGAGCAGGCAGCCCCCTTTGTCTGCCTGCGATCAGAGTCCAGTCTGGCCACACTGGCTGGCCATTCTACCCGCCTTTACTTAGGGACCTGGGACTCCTTGCTTTGGCGCGTTATGGCTTTGTGGCCCAGCTCAAATGTGTTTCCAGGTAGGTAGGTCATCTCTCTGCCTCATGCTCACAGCCTCAGGAGCCCCAGCCGACCCACCCACTCTACCGGCCTGTCCAAAGGCCTTGATGTTAATTGCATCCTCTGTCGTCGTTTCTGGGAGACGCCTGGCATAGCACAAGCCTGAAATGGCCCCGTGGTGACCTTCTCCTCGGTGAATCCTCACACCCTCTTCCAGGTCCCAGCCCAGACTCTCTGTATTTGGTTGTTTCCATGAGTGTTTGTGGCCTCCGTGGTATCATGAAGCGAATGTCTGTCTCTGAGGATGCATTCTCCAAGGCTCCACCATATTGGCTCGTCCACAGTTCAGAGGGCAGAGGCGCATGGCCACCACCCACAGCTACTGAGGCCTTGTTTGGTGGAAATACCTACTCCACTCCTCTTCCACACTCTGCCCCCATGAACTCCAGTCACTCCAGTTTCCCCGAAACTGTTGTTTGTGTCAGCTTAGCACATCGGTGCTCTGCCTTCGTTCCTCCTCTCTGCCCTGCAGCGTGTGATATGTCTTCGGAGAGAAAGCCATTGCGATGATAGAATCTCACTTACTTCCCTTCTCTCAGGGATCAAAGTCTTGCACTACTTGCTGTCCAATATCTGAAAAGACTTGTTTTCTACAATGATCTAGTTTCCTGTTTAGAATGCAATGGCAGGTGCAGTGCAATTACATTATCATACTTCAAAGCAGGGAATCGTCCCTGCTTTTTAAAAAAATTTTTTTTAAATGTTTTATTTATTTCTGAGAGAGACAGCATGAGCAGGGGAGGGTCAGAGAGAGGGTGACACAGAATCTGAAGCAGGTTCCAGGCTCTGAGCTAGCTGTCAGCACAGAGCCCGACGCGGGGCTCGAACCCACATACAAAATAGTTTCCAAATCACTACACCTATGCTATGATGAAAACAAATCTTCTAAATTGAGTTCAGAAATTGCTTGCAGTTTTGTCTTTATATATTATCTGATATATATTATCTGATATATACAAGGTTGTAACATTCTCTGCTGTTATTTGTCTTTTACCTTTGCTTATGGTGTATTTTGCCACACAAAAGCGCTTTAGTTTTAAGTTCTAAAAGGTACGTCTTAAGTCTGGATTTTTGTATCATAACTAGAAAGTCTTTTCACACATCCAGGCTACAGTGGAATTCAACTTTGTACGTTTCTGGTACTTGTATGAATTTTTTATCTCTGATCAATATGGAGTTTATTCTCTTGTATGATACAGAGTATGAACCCAATTTTACTTTTTTTCTAAATGACTCTCCATTTTTCCCCCAAGGTTATTTATTAAAAAGTCCTTTTTACTCTAGTGATTTGCCACTTTTATTATAGACTGAAATTTCCACTGTTTTTGATAGTATTTCTGACTTTGTTTTCTTCTGTTGGTCTGATTGTTCAAGAGCCAATATCAGAAAGGTATAATTATGCAAGTTTTAAAAATTTCTGGTATAATTAACACACTGTTATCTTAGTTGCAGGTGTACAATATAGTGACTCAACAATTCTATGCATTACTGTGTTCATCATGGTAAGTGTGCTCTTAATCCCCTTTATCTATTTCACCCATCTCCCCACCTGCCACCTGACTTCCCTCTGAAAACCATCAGTTTATTCTCTATAGTTAAATATTTTTGTTTGGTTTCTTAAACTCCACATATGATTTAAAACAATATTTGTCTTTCTCTGACTGATTTACTTCACTTAGCATTTTAACCTCTATATCCATCCATGTTATTGCAAAGGGCAAGATTTCATTCTTTTTTAAAGCTGAGTAATATTCTACTGTATGTATGTACCATATCTTCTTTATCTATTCATCTAAATTATGGAAAGCTTTGGGGCACCTGGGTGGCTGTGGGTTAGGTGTCCAACTTTGGCTCAGTCATGATTTTGCAGTTCATGAGTTTGAGCCCTGTTTTGGACTCTGTGCTGACATCTCGGAGCCTGGAGTCTGCTTTGGATTCTGTGTTTCCCTCTCTCTCTGCCCCCCCCCACTTGTGCTGTTTCTCTCTTGAAAATAAACATTAAAAAAATAAATTATGGAAACTTTTTCTAATTCTTTAATATCGTCAGGTTTAGCACATGTTCACAGCTTTTCTTTTTCAGCGCATTCCTATTCCTAGGCATTCTCGTATGTATATTTTTTTCATTTTGACATTTCTACCAACTTATCTATTTCCAAAGAGGAAAACAGTACTGGCATTTTTACTGGGTTTAAGTTAAATGTCTAAGTTAACTTAGAGGTGCTGACATCCTTGAAATGTGCAACAATGCAGACACTGACAAATCTCAGACGAAATGATTCAAAGAAGATGACAGAATACACGGTCTGAGGCAAACAAGACCAGTTCCAGAGACAGGAGCTCTGGACTCCAGGTCAAGGACAGCCGTACCGCGTGGGCAGAGGTGGCTTCCTCACTCAGGGACCAGGCCTCACATGGCCTGAACAGCATCCAGGACATCGGAAGCTCGACCACACTGGACCATGCCGTTCTGGGATGTGTCAGGTCCAGGAGCGTTTCAAACGTGGCACACCAAGGCCCAACTGCCTGTGGTCTGGGGGACTTGGCAGAGAGCTGTCCTCCACAAGTGGAAACTCCTTGTCATCTTGTTTAAAACATTTTTGCTGGGTGCCCCTCTGGTTCGGTCGGAAGATCATACGACTCTTGATGCTGGGGTCTTGCATTCAAGTCTCCTGGTGGCTGTAGAAATTACAAATAATAAACTTTAGGGGCACCTGGGTGGCTCAGTGCCTTGAGCATCTGACTTCCGCCCAGTCATGATCCCACTTCATGAGTTCGAGCCCCACATTGAGCTCTGTGCTGACCACTCGGAGGCTGGAGCCTGCTTTGGATTCTGTGTCTCACCCCCACTCCCTCTCTCCCCTCCCCTGCTCATACTCTGTCTTTCTCAAAATAAATTTTAAAAAATAAATAAATAGAAACAATTTTGCTTATTCTGCAATCTCCCTCATAACCTACATTTATTTCAATATTTTTTCTCCTTCTAAACCTTCTGGTAAAGTGGCTGCTCTCCGGAAACGCTGATGTACACACGAGCGTGTTCCCAGAGTGGCCAGGTCCCAGTCTCACCCAACGACGGGCCCGCACCACACACGACACACACCGCACTCACCACCAAAGACGCGATCGTACCACACACCGCGCACCTGACGCGCAGACCCGCCGGCGGCCACGCGGGGCCTCGAACACTCTCCCTCGAACCCAGCAAGTCCCTCCATCACACGCGTGCATCCCGGGCCCGCCCATCCCGAAACATCGCGAGATCCGCCTTGCGGCCTAGCGGCGCCTCTGTGCCCAAAGACTGCGTTTCCCAGAAGAGACTGCGGCGTTGGCCCACTCGCGAGGCAGCGTCGGCGGTGCGTTGTGCGCCTGCGCCATCTTCCGGCTTCAGGCGGCGGGTCCGCCGATCCCGAGGAGGAAGCGCACCCGGGCCTGCTGGGGCGCGGCCACGGTTGCCCCTGGATCCGAGGAGTTGGCAGGTGAGGGGCTCTGGAGCTTTCCAGGTGCTCCGGGATCCGTGTGGGAGCGGGCGCCACTGCCGGGCGGATCTCGGGCCTGGGAAGAACCGGAACGTCTCTCCCCAGCGTCGGTCAGCGGCTTCCCGGGCTCTGGACTACGTTTCCCATCGGCCTCCGTGGCGCCCCACCCCCGCCGCTAGCGCCCCCTTTCCGTGTCCAGGCTCATAGCCTCTATCTATGGACCCCTTAGGTGGGTGTGACGGGGTCCCGACTCCCCGAAAATGCTGGTGGATGTTTTACAGTCATTTTACTCGTCTTTTTTTTTTTTTAATTTGGGATGGAGTCTTGTTTGGTAAGATTCTCAAAGAATTGCAAGACCTCAAAAGATTTAGCACCACTAGTTCAGAAGCAGAGACTGAAATTTGAGAACATTTTAGATGACCTTGTAGAAAAAAATCTTTGTCCAGCAATGGGGAAACGGTTGAGTAAATCGTGGGCCACTTTTTTGTAATAAAATATTACGAAACTGTTACAGATAATGCTGAAATAGTGGTCATTATTTAAAAAATTCCTATTACGTATTATCAGTTATTTCATTTACACATTACTTAGAATTAGACGTTTGTAACATGCCAGGCATTGTTCTAAGTTCCTTTCGAAAATGCTCCTCGTTTAATGATGAACTCACAAAGTGGTTAAACATCATTCTTAATACTTGGATGTTTTTATTCCAGTCGTTTTTTTAAGCCCCTGTGCAAGTAGGTGGGTGATTTGATCTCTTTTCCAGAATGTTCTCATGTTGTATACAGAGACTACTTGTGAATATCTTTCCTTGTTAGTTAATGTTGCCCCCCATCATTTTTGATAGTTATTTGGTGTTCCGTCACATGGCTGGGCCAAAAGTGATTCAACCACTTGCCCACTTGTGCACTGCTAAATACTGATTTTTGCTCTATTTTTCAATAAATACTGTGCACACAGCTTTGCTCGCTGTTATGTCTCTGTACAGAGTTATATGGATGTGATGAAAATGGAGTCGTGTGATTTGCCCACTGCACCCGCACCCCTTCTATTGACTCAAGGCAGGGTCCACGAAGTGATGTCCACCAGGCGTTAGGTAGGTCTGTAGGGTTCTTTGTGAATTTGGAAGTTGCGTAAAGAGCCGGGGAGACCTCTGAAGGTGTTACACTGTGGGCATGAGCGAGTTAACTGTTCTGTTTCTGGGAAGGCTTCACTGTGGGCCGGGCCAATGCTGGTGAGGCAGGCGGTGCTCCCTGGCCTGAGGACTGCCTTTCTTGTCCTTGGGACACCATGTGGCCATAGTCACTGGACCAGGACTGAGCTCCCCGCCACAGATTTGCATCAGTAACGAGGTGGACTTCTCTGGGATTTAGGGGAAGTCGGAGAGAAAGGGCCACTGGTTCCCGGTCACGTTGCAGCAGTAGAGTTGTGTTTCCTGAAGTTGGGTAAGGACGGACCGCCAGGACCCATCTCTCATTCTTGTGGGGGTGGGGGATAAGAAGGCGGGGCTTGTAGCCATGGTTCTGGGAGCTGTGAGGCAGGCTTGGCCTCTCATGTTTGCTCTTTCCTCCCCAGCTCTGCCGTCTCCGGATTCTGGCTTCCCCAAGAGAGGAAGCAGGAAGAGGACCCGTCAGCCCATGACATTCTAAAAGTCATGTCCCTTGTGAGTTTTAAATTCATGTCAATATTTGCTTTCTGTATCTTGAAGCTTCCCACCTGGATCTCATTCAAGAATCTGGTTTTCAGAGGTTCCCATTTTAGAGACTAAAAAGACCAGGTAGCTAGTCCGGGGTCCCGTCTCCCGCTGCCCCCTCTATTCTGACCACTGCCCATGGATTCAGTCTGCACAGCATTCCACATGTGATAGTGTGGTAGTCTGCCAGGAAGCTAGATAGAGCAGAAATCCATTTCCTTGTGTAAAATGAGAACCGAGGGTGGATGAAATAGAGATGAATACTTGTGATCACCGTGACATGGAAAAGCATGGGAACTGGTCTCGGCGCCGTCTCCCGCTTTGGGAGGGATCAACGATTGGGTGTGTCACTGAGCCTTCGCTGGAAATCGGAGAACTTAGACACCAGAAGTAAGGTCCACTTTCAAGGATGAACGGAGCCTTTGAATGTGGGTCATCTTCCAGCAGCTTCTTCAGCCTAAGAGCAAGAGAAGTGCAGTTGTGTATTGTGAGACAACTGGCCAGATGGATGAATTTTTCAGAATCTAGATAGTCCGAGCTTGGAAGAGCCTTCAGAGATCTGATCCAACTTCTACATACAAAATAAGAGAATGGTTGAGGCATCTTTTCACTTGATAGAAAATTGTACAGCTCATAAAAGTAATGTTAATTTAAGAGTTTTCTTGGAAGAAAGAATGCTTTGATACGGTGACATAATGACGATCCTGCGTCTTCAACTAAATCTCAGTTTATATGAATATCTTATTTTCTAAGATAGAAACATTTCTTCAGTAAGACATTTGGGGGTAAGTCTATCAGAAATTGTTGGTTTGGTTTGTTGTTGTTGAAATTACAGGTCTCTCGTTGGGAATTTGTTGTGTCCCAAGGACAGAGCAGGCAGTGTGCTTTATTATAAAGTGTGTCACACTGGGGAAGACTCCACTTAGCTGGCTTTTAATTTTCCTCCCAGATCTGTGTACAGAGCTTTGGTTTGTAATAAAAAGGAATGTTCAAGAACATTTCAACACTGTTTTCCTCATGCCCACCCTCTCTTGTCACCCGCTCACATTGGAGGCCTCCCACCCCAGTTTCCTTTTCACCAGAACACCCCATTCCTGCCGAGACCACCTGCATCTCCTCTCACCCCATCAAGAAACATTTCCTTGAAGCATGCAAATAACAAGCCTGCCTGTTGTTTCAGGAGTCAGACGTGTTCAGGGATGTGGCCGTAGTCTTCTCCCAAGAAGAATGGGAGCGGCTGGGACCTGCTCAGAGGGACTTGTACAGAGACGTGATGTTGGAGACATACAGCAACCTGGTCTCACTGGGTAAGGCGGCCTGGTGTGTTAGCTGGGATGTTATCCTGGGCGTATCCGTTCCTTCCTTGTCAGTTTCCGAGTACCTTTTCAGCGGTCAAAGAGCAGCTCCATGGGCTGATGCCGTGTCTTCCCCAGCCCGCAGGGACTGTCAGACTTCCTCTGGTCTCTCCTGCTCAGGGACCAGCTCCTGGATCTGAATTCTGGGGGCCCCACGCCATAACTGGGTGGCATGTGTTTCTCCCGTCCAGGTCTTGCCGTCTCCAAACCTGACGTGATCTCCTTCCTGGAGCAAGGCAAGGGGCCCTGGCTGGGGGAGAAAGCAGCAAGAGCACGCCCGTGCCCGGGTAAGTGAAGCCTGGGTGGGAAGAGAAGCCACTGCATTTAGCGGGTACGTGAGGAAGCAGGAGCTTTGAGTTAGAAAATCTTCCCTCCAAGGTGCCAGACTCAGAGGCCACGTCCCGCTTATCATCTTTTCTGGCCTGTCACGTTGTTCCTTTCTTCCTGAATCGTCTCTGTGTATGTGGGTCATCACTCCCCCTTGTCCTTGCTGACCTCGGTCAACAGTCCTCAGTCTCCTTTGGTGGATCTTCTCACTCTCTTTAAATGTTGGAGCGCCCCAGGGCTCAGACTTGGGTTTCTTCTTCCCTGTTTATTTTCATTCCCCGGAACCTTCTCCATTACTCTGGTTAATTATATATATATTTTTTCCATTACTGTGCTTTTAAACACCATTCATACTTGTGTTGCCCAGCGTGGAGCCGCTGGCCCCGTGTGGACAGTGTAATTCACATTCATTGCAGTTAAATACATTTAAAAAATCAGTACCTCAGTTGTACTTGCCCCATTTCAAATATTCAGTAGCTACTTTGTGGCTCGTGTCTGCTGTACTGGACTGTGTGGATCCAGAACATTTCCACTGTCTTCAGCTATTCCTTTAAACTCCACATACTTCTATCCAACTGCCTTCTCATCATGTCCACTTAAGTGTTCATTGGCCACTATGAGTATAACGTTCCAGAAAGGAGTCCTTGATCCTAACAATCTGATCTTCTCTCTTTCTTCCACGCTTTAGTAATAGGGTATTAAATTCTTGTACTTGCTCAAGTCAGAAACGCTTGAAGCATTCTTGAATTTTCTCTCACGTACCTATCCAGACTGTCAGCAAATCCTTGTCGTAGACTCTAAGCCTAAAGTTCTTTCTTGTCCATCGTGAAAGCAGATGCAGGATTAAAATGCAAGAGATGGCTAATGTCCAGGAAAAGACAAGAGCCCCGAATAAGGGTCCTTGTTCTGTATTTATTAAGATCAGAAGGCTCTCAAACGTGATGGGCGTGCACAAAGAGACAATGAATCTGTGAACATTAACTCATGGGCATGAGGGAAAGGGGGTTTTGAAGATTAACGGTTAGGGGTTTGGGTCAATATAAAACAAAATCCTGGCGCTCGGCAGATGGGCAGATGGTTGTTAACAGCAGGCTGGAGGCGCTGTGTCTGTTCATCTTAGCTGGCCTAGGGGAGAAGGCAGAGCCAGTAACCTCGGGGTCAACAAGGCATCTTTCTTTTGCTAATCAGCTCCTCTCTGGGCAGCATCAGCTGCAGCGGTCTGTCTAATTTGGTCCTTCCTTCCTGTGAAAGCAGCTTTCTGCTATAGTACTAAGGTGGGGGGCATTTCCGCCTGAATGCCTAATCTTGCTTACCTCCTGTACTTTGTATTGGGGCCTTGCCCCTCCCCCCCCATTGAAGAGGCTTTGCCCCCCCTCTATCCTGGAGGCCTTTGCCCCCACCCTGCTCTATCCTGGAGTCCTAATCTTGTTTACCCAAGCTTGGGTGAGAGCATCCTATGGCTTTATAATTCTTTATGGCTTGTTAACCCACTGGTGCAGGCCCAGGGAATTCCTAAGCTTATTCCCCACAAATCCCATTTGCTGTACCTTGAAATATATCCAGAATTTAACCACTTCTCGCCAACACTGCTACCATTTCACCCACACCACCATCGCCTTTGGCTTAGACTCTTGCAGCAGCCTCCTCCCCATCCCTCCGCTTCTGTTCTCGTCCCCTGCAGCGTTTTGTCCACATGGCAGCCAGAGTGGCTTCACATGTGGAAGATTTGTCCACATTGAAGTTGTGCTTGGCCCTGGGCGTGAGTGAGGTCAAGTGTGGAGTGAGCATCAGGAGAGAAGGCATGTGCGCCTATATAAGTGAACATATTCACAGATTCTGGGGATTAGGGTGTGGGGATCTTTGGGAGGCCGTGATTCTGCCAGCCGCACCCGTAATGTCAATTTTGCTTTTGTTTTTCATTTTAGTTTGACAGCGTATGTTTATTTGATTGTTTGACATGCTGAGTTTTATTTACTCCTTAGATGTGTAGGTTTACATCATGTATAAAAAGGATCTCCCCCTTTGACATTATAAAATGAGTCTCTTATGATTTTTTTCTAGTATTTTTATGGTGCTATTAATGATTCCTGTGGCGTTTATTCTTCGTGCAAGATGTGATTTCACATTATTTCCCAGGTTGTTATCCAGTTATTTAAACAGGATAACTGATTTTATTGTTAACTGATTTTATCTTTTCACCACTAATTTCCCAAGCCACTTTTGTCATCTGCTGTTACCTCTGGATCTCTTTGTGGACTTTCGGTTCTGTGTCATTAAGCTCTTTGTCTAACTATGTGACCCATACCATGTTGTTTTAATTATTGAAGGTTTTAAATATCTGGTAGATAGGTCCTCGTCATTCTTACTTTTCAGAATTTTCCTGACTATAATCAGGTTTGCTTTTCCATTAGAACTTTAGAATTAGAATATCTGATTTAAAAAATAATCATGTAATTCTTACTGAGATCACAGTAAATTTCTAGATTAATTGAGGAGAAAACTGATTTTTCAAATTGATTTTATCTATTTAAGAACATGATAGGCTTTTGTCTTCATTTATGTCCATCTCCTGGTAGTTTTAGAGTTTTATTTATATGGGTCTTGTCCGTTTCTTCCTATATTTATTCCTAGGTATTATATCTCTATTGCTGTTACTGGAAATGGGGCCTTTTCATCCCTATTATAGTTCAGCTGGTGGTTTTATATAAGGCATAAGCGATTCATATCTTCAGAATAATTTTGTAGTTAACCCAACTTACTGAATTTGCTCGTTATTTATAATAGTTTTCATGTAATCCTTGATTTTCCAAGGAGTCAATCATATCATCTGCAAATGGTGATAATGTTTTTGCATTTTTATACCACTTGAGTTTTTCTGTTTTGCTGACGAGGTTGCTGATCGCACAACACCCCCAGAACAATGGTAATGGGGGTAGTTTATGTCCTCCTCTCGTTCTTAACCTTAGTAGGAATGTTGTTAGTGTCTTCTCATTAAGCATAGTATCGGATTCAGGAATGAGATAGAGCTATTTGATTAAAGAAGTATCCATCTTTTCATATTTTATTAAGTTTTCTTTTTTANCTTTTAAGTTTTCTTTTTTAATCTGTGAAGTCTGGATTATATGAATAGATTTCCTAGTTCTGAATACTGAATCTAAACATTCAACTGTTTTCTTTCTTTCTTTTTTTTTAATGTTTTATTTATTTTTGAGAGAGAGAGAGACAGCGTGAGCAGGGGAGGGTCAGAGAGAGAGGGAGACACAGAATTCGAAGACAGGCTCCAGGCTCTGAGCTGTCAGCACAGAGCCTGATGCGGGGCTCGAACCCACGAACCGCAAGATCACGACCCAAGCCAAAGTCAGACGCTTAACCGACTGAGCCGCCCAGGCGCCCCTCTACTGTTGCATTTCTTGAGTCACTTGTGGTAATTTATATTTATTCTGGAAAGTCCTCTTTAAAAAAATTTTTTTTTAGTGTTTATTTGAGAGAGAGAGAGACAGGCAGAACACGAGTTGGGGAGGAGCAGAGAAAGACATGGACACAGAATCTTTAGCAGGCTCCAGGCTCTGAGCTGTCAACACAGAGCCCAACACAGGGCTCGAATTCAGAAGCTGTGAGATCATGACCTGAGCCAGAATTGGACGTTTAACCGACTGAGCCACCCGGACATCCCAGTGCTCTTTTTTAAAAATTTATTAATTTATTTTGTGTGTGTGTGTGTGTGTGTGTGAGAGAGAGAGAGAGAGAGAAAGCAGGGGAAGGATAGAGAGAGGAGACAGGGAATCCCAAGCAGGCTCTGTGTGTTGCCAGCACAGAATCTGATGTGGTGCTTGAACCCACAAACTGTGAGATCGTGACTTGAGCCAAAATCAAGAGGTGGTCACTTAATCAACTGA
The DNA here is from genome assembly GCF_008692635.1 of Crocuta crocuta. NCBI lineage: Eukaryota > Metazoa > Chordata > Mammalia > Carnivora > Hyaenidae > Crocuta > Crocuta crocuta. Next base: position 2,109,632 of record NW_027528892.1, read on the forward strand.
GCCTCCAAGGTGAGAGAGCCACTGAGAGAGAGCGAGGACACGCATGCGCATGTGCAAGCAGGGGAGGTACAGGAAGGGGGACAGAGGATCTGAAGTGGGCTCCTCACTGCCAGCAAGGAGCTGCATGCAGGGCGCCAAGTCGCAAACCACAAGGTCATGACCTGAGCTGAGATCAAGAGTTGGACGGTTAACCAACTGATCCATCCAGGTGCCACTTTAACTTTTTTAGGAATCTCCATACTGTTTTCTGTGGTGATTACACCATTTTATATTCCCACCATCAGGGCACAAGGATTCCAGTTTCTCCACATCCTCATCAACACTAGTTATTTTCTTTTTTTTTTTTTTAATGTTTTTATTTATTTCTAGGAGAGNGGTGATTACACCATTTTATATTCCCACCAACAGGGCACAAGGATTCCAGTTTCTCCACATCCTCATCAACACTTCTTTTCTTTTTTTTTTTTTTTAATGTTTTTATTTATTTCTAGGAGAGAGAGAGACAGCGCGAGGAGGGGAGGGTCAGAGAGAGAGGGAGTCACAGACTCTGAAACAGGCTCCAGGCTCTGAGCTGGCAGTCAGCACAGAGCCCGACGCGGGGCTCGAACCCACGAACCGCGAGATCATGACCTAAGCGAAAGTCGGACGCTTAACCGACTAAGCCACCCAGGCGCCCCAACACTTGTTATTTTCTGTTGAGTTTTGTTTTGGTAGTGGCCATCCTAATGACTTTGAGACAGTATCTCATTATAGTTTTGATTTGTGTTTCTCTGATGAGTAGCGATGTTGAACATGTTTTCAAATGCTTCTTGGTCACTTGTATATCTTCCTTGGAAAAATATCTATTCAAGTCCTTTGCCAATTTTTTAATAGGGTAGTTTTTTTGTTGTTGAATTGGAGGAGTTCTTTATGTATGTTAGATATTAACCTCTTATCAGATATGTGATTTGCAGATATTTTCTTCTGTTCCGAAGGTTACCTTTTTTACTTTTTTGATTGTTTCCTTTGATGCATGAAAGTTTTACGTTTGAAGTAGTCCCATTTGTCTATTTTTGCCTTTGTTGCCTGGGCTTTTAGTGCTCTATCCAAGAAATCATTGCCAAATGCAATGTCATAAGTTTTTTCCCCCCCATGATTTTTTGTAGGAACTTAACATTTTTAGGTCTTATGCCTAGGTCTTTCATGCATTTTGAGTTAATTTTTGTGTATGGTATAAGGCAAGGGAGCTGCTTTATTCTTTTGCATGTGGGTATCCAGTTTCCTCAGAACCATTTGTTAGAGACTGTCTTCCTCGTTGTGAGGTCTTACCACCCTTCTCAGGGATCATGTGACCTTATGCTGGGGTTTATCTCTGGCTTCTCCGTCCTGTTCCATTGGTTTACAGGTGTCCCTCTATGTCAGTGCCATGCTATTTTGATTATTGTGCCTTATAATATGTTTTGAAATCAGGAAATGTGAGACTTCCAACTTTGTTCTTCCTTTTCAACTTTATTTTGGCTGTTGAGATCCCTTGAGGTTCGTATGTGGAAGCTGTTTTAACATCTTAAGGCTAAGACTATACATCAGATTTTTAGACATATTTTTTTGGTTATCCAAAATAGTGACTACAAATGCTAAATAATTAACTTTAAAATACTTTGCCAGGCTGCTCATGAAAACATGAAATGGATACAGGAGACCTGACTATTACTGCTGCTATTTTGCAATGTTTTTAAGTTTATTATTTTATTTTGAGAGAGAGAGTAAGTGCACAAACAGGGGAGGGACAGAGAGAGGGAGAGAGAATCCCAAGCAGGTTCTGTACTGTCANCTCTGGCTTCTCCGTCCTGTTCCATTGGTTTACAGGTGTCCCTCTATGTCAGTGCCATGCTATTTTGATTATTGTGCCTTATAATATGTTTTGAAATCAGGAAATGTGAGACTTCCAACTTTGTTCTTCCTTTTCAACTTTATTTTGGCTGTTGAGATCCCTTGAGGTTCGTATGTGGAAGCTGTTTTAACATCTTAAGGCTAAGACTATACATCAGATTTTTAGACATATTTTTTTGGTTATCCAAAATAGTGACTACAAATGCTAAATAATTAACTTTGAAATACTTTGCCAGGCTGCTCATGAAAACATGAAATGGATATAGGAGACTTTACTATTACTGCTGCTATTTTGCAATGTTTTTAAGTTTATTATTTTATTTTGAGAGAGAGAGTAAGTGCACAAACAGGGGAGGGACAGAGAGAGGGAGAGAGAATCCCAAGCAGGTTCTGTACTGTCAGTGCGGAGCCCAGTGTGGGGCACTATCTCACAAACTATGAGATCATGACTTGAGACAAAATCAAAGTGTTGGACACTTAATTGACTGAGCCATCCAGGGGCCTTTTTTTTTTTTTTTTTTTTGAGAGAAGAGTGGATTTTGGTTTTGTTTTTATTTTTGTAGGAGGGGGGAGAGTGCAAGTAGGGGAGGGGCAGAGAGAGGGGTACAGAGGGTCTGAAGCAGGCTCTACACTGACAGGCTGACAACAGTGAGCCTGATGTGGGGCTCCAACTCACAAATCATGAGATCATGACCTGAGCTGAAGTTGGATGGCTCAGTCGGCTGAGAGAGGACTCTGGTGCCCCGAGAGAGAGGAGTGTTTTTAATGGCATGTCCTCAGAGGCAGCCAGAGTTCTTTCCACGCTGCCCAAAAAGCAAGTAATGTGTCATTACTTTAATCAGGATGGCATTCAGATGTCGCTGACCGTTGAGTGGGTCAACCACTAATTCATAGGTTGCCATCATAATGGCTGTAGCTGGAATCTGTCTCACGAGAGTTGTTAGACCACAGTGAAGAGACCCAAAACCTTACATCTGAACAACCACATATGGTGTCTGAAAAAAATGTCTGTATGTACTTGATGCCCTCTTTACCTGGTTNGACAACAGTGAGCCTGATGTGGGGCTCCAACTCACAAATCATGAGATCATGACCTGAGCTGAAGTTGGATGGCTCAGTCGGCTGAGAGAGGACTCCGGCGCCCCGAGAGAGAGGAGTGTTTTTAATGGCATGTCCTCAGAGGCAGCCAGAGTTCTTTCCACGCTGCCCAAAAAGCAAGTAACATGTCATTACTTTAATCCTAAAACCAAATTCACATTTGGGCATAGTTACAAGTTCCTAAACTAGTCTTCTCTTTCTACCAAGCTGGCTCTAATTTTCCATGTTCCACGGCAATCTTTTGATTGTCCTTCGTTTGCAGGATGGCATTCAGATGTCGCTGACCGTTGAGTGGGTCAACCACTAATTCATAGGTTGCCATCATAATGGCTGTAGCTGGAATCTGTCTCACGAGAGTTGTTAGACCACAGTGAAGAGACCCAAAACCTTACATCTGAACAACCACATATGGTGTCTGAAAAAAATGTCTGTATGTACTTGATGCCCTCTTTACCTGGTTGTTCTTACAACTTTATGTGGATGCTTTGTGCACTAGTTGTGCACAAGTTTTTTTTTCCTTAATGTTTGTTTATTTTTGAGAGACAGAGCAAGAGCAAGTGTGGGGGAGGGGCAGAGANTTTTTAATGGCATGTCCTCAGAGGCAGCCAGAGTTCTTTCCACGCTGCCCAAAAAGCAAGTAATGTGTCATTACTTTAATCAGGATGGCATTCAGATGTCGCTGACCGTTGAGTGGGTCAACCACTAATTCATAGGTTGCCATCATAATGGCTGTAGCTGGAATCTGTCTCACGAGAGTTGTTAGACCACAGTGAAGAGACCCAAAACCTTACATCTGAACAACCACATATGGTGTCTGAAAAAAATGTCTGTATGTACTTGATGCCCTCTTTACCTGGTCTTGTTCTTACAACTTTATGTGGATGCTCTGTGCACTAGTTGTGCACAAGTTTTTTTTTCCTTAATGTTTGTTTATTTTTGAGAGACAGAGCAAGAGCAAGTGTGGGGGAGGGGCAGAGAGAGGGAGACACAGAATCCAAAGCAGGCTCCAGGCTCTGACTTGTCAGCACAGAGCTCGACGTGGGGCTCGAACCCATGAACTGTGAGATCATGACCTGAGGCAATGTAGACACTTAACCAACAACCCACCCAGGCACCCCTCTAGCACAAGTTTTTGAGAGAAGAGCAGCATCAGTCCCACAAAATTTGATATGTCTTTCACAGACTCTTCATCATCTTCCATTGTCAAAGTAACTTTTCCTTCCAGCAGGTTTTGTTTAATACTTTTACATGAATAAAGTTCTGTGAAATGCCACTCTTGGAGGCTGGCCTGCCTATAAAGTCCTCTTTGGGCATTTGTCTGCCACACTTTACGAGCACATTAGAAAGCACCCATTTGCTTTCCTGAGTTCCTCGTTATCAGGCTGTATGTAACCAGCCCTCTCTCGGCCCAGTGGGATTGGTTGCTGTGAGCACAGTACAACAGGCCACTGCAACTGAAGGCGTGTGACGGGTAAAATCAGGATCGAATACATCATTCAACTTGTCCTCGCAGTTTGAATAAGCAGCAGAGAAGAAACCACCTGCAGTAAGTTGGGGCCTTACCCTCTAAACAAGGAACAAGGCCTTCCCTTTTCCAACGTCTCCTTGACATGGTGGAGAGGCCCAGGAGGGACGGGTTTAGTGGACACCAGGCCTGAGCCGTGCAGTCAGCTGCGCTTCAGAGGCGGAAGGCGTCACAGCAGAGGACCACGGCACGTGCGGCCAGCCCCCGCCTCCCACCCCCCCGGCATCGGGTGCGCCATCGTGTTCCTCCGGCTGGGTGAAGATCCACTCACCCTCCTCGTCATTTTTAAAACCCACTTTATTGAGGTATAATTTATACTCAGTAAAGTGCATGCATTTTAAGCATAACATCTGGTGCGCATGGACACACATATACACCGGTGCAGCCGTCACCACAGGCTGGAGAACATGTTCGTCACCCTGAAAATTTCCCTTGTTCTTCCCACCCGATCCCTCACACACCCAGCCCCAGGGAACCAGTGGTTTCTTTGCAACTCTGGTTTCTTTCTAGGCTTCCATGGAAACATCCTTCCTTTTTTTTTTTTTTTTTTTAAGTTTATTTTTGAGAGAGGGAGAGAACGAGCAAGGAAGGGGTGGAGAGAGAGAGAGGGAGACACAGATCGGAAACAGGCTTTAGCTCTGAGCTGTCAGTACAAAGCCTGAAACGGCTCAAACCCATGAACCTCGAGAGCATGGCCTAAGCCGAAGTCTGACAGGCGCCCTGAAACATTCATTTTTTAAAAACATGGTTTAGAGATTGGGGCACCTGGGTGGCTCAGTTGGTTAAGCGTCTGACTTTGGCTCAGGTTATGATCTCTCTGTGAGTTCAGGGTGTATCGGGCTCTGTGCTGACAGCTCAGAGCCTGGAGCCTGCTTCAGATTCTGTGTCTCCCTCCCTCTCTGCCCCTCCCCTGTTCATGCTCTGTCTCTCTCAAAAATAAACAAACATTAAAAAAAAGTTAAACAGAACATGATTCAGAGGTGATTCTGATCCACACTAACATTTTAGAGCTACTCTTATAACCTCCTTCTGACTACTTCTTCTCACTTTATGGTATTTCCTTTCTCTCTGTTCTACTTACCTGTTTCCTAATTGCCTAGCCACATTCAAGAGCTGACAGGTATGATCATGAGTCTGAACTTTCTGGTTTTACTATACAAGTTCTTTTTTCTGGAAAAGGAAAAAAAAACATGCTTTTTTTTTTTCTTCCCCTCCCCACCCCCCAGAATTGGAGTCCAGGTGTGATACTAAGGTATCGTCTCCAAAGCAGCACTTTTATGAGGTACCGTCACCACAGTGGGAGATAATGGGAAGCCTTGCAAGTTACGGTCTTGAGTGTTCGAGGTTCCAAGACGACTGGGAATGCAGAAGCCACTGTGACAGACACCAGGGGAGTCCGGATGGACACCTGAGTCCAGCGATAATCAGCGACGAGGAAATGTCTGCTTTCAGCCGGCCTGCGTCGGCATTCCGTTTTTATCAGAAAATTCATACTGGAGAAAAGCCCTATGGATATGATGACTGCGGGAAGGATTTCTGGCAGGAAGACTTTCTTATTAATCATCAAGGAATCCATACTAATGAGAAGCCCTATAAATGTAAGGAGTGTGGCAAGGCCTTTAAATACGGCTCACGACTAATTCAGCATGAGAATATTCACTCTGGCAAGAAGCCCTACGAGTGTAATGAATGTGGAAAGGCTTTCAATTCTGGTTCAAATTTCATACAACATCAGAGAGTTCACACTGGTGAGAAACCTTATGAATGTAAGGATTGTGCAAAGGCCTTCAGTCGAAGCTCACAGTTGATCGAACATCAGCGAATTCATACTGGTGAGAAACCCTATCAGTGTAAGGAATGTGGCAAGGCCTTTAATAGGATCTCACATCTTAAAGTACATTACAGAATTCATACTGGTGAGAAGCCCTACGCGTGCAAGGAATGTGGGAAGACCTTTAGTCATCGGTCTCAGTTGATCCAACATCAGACTCTTCATACAGGCAAGAAACTCTATGAATGTAAGGAGTGTGGGAAGGCCTTTAATCAAGGCTCAACTCTTATTCGTCATCAGAGAATCCATACTGGTGAGAAGCCCTATGAATGCCAGGCATGCGGGAAGGCCTTTAGGGTGAGCTCGCAACTCAAGCAACATCAGAGGATTCACACTGGAGAGAAGCCCTACCAGTGTAGGGTGTGCGGAAGGGCTTTCAAACGCGCCTCCCATCTCACCGCACATCACAGAATTCACACGGGCGAGAAGCCATATGAATGTAAGAAATGTGGGAAGGCCTTCGGTCATTGCTCACAACTGATACAACATCAGGTAATTCATGCTGAGGAAAAGCCCTGTGAATATAAGGAATGTGGGAGGACTATGCACCATGATTCAGCGACGGCTCAGCATCAGAGAGTGCATAATAGAGAAACCCAGGTGAATATAATAAACGTAGAAAAGCCTTCCATCAGCACGTACCCTTTACTGATCATCAGAGAATTCATGTTAGCAAGCAGCCATATGAATGGAAGCAATGGGGAGAGCCCGTTAGCGTAGGCGTCACAACTTACTCCTCATTTTTTGGAGAAAGACTTGAAGAATGTAATACAGAGGAGAATGCCTTCGTTCAAGCCATCCTTTATCCTGAATCATAAGATTTGTAGTGAAGAACAAATTTATGGATATAAACTGTTTAGACCATGATTATCAAAGAAGCAAGGGAAGGTTGGAAAAAGTCTTGTCTGTAACACATTCTGGAATCACATTCTCTCTCTCTCTCTCTCTCTCTCTTTAGAGCGAGTTGGGGAGGGGCAGAGGGATTAAGAGAGAGTGAGAGAATCTCAAGCAGGCTCCATGCCCAGTGCAGAGCCTGATGTGAGGCTTGATTTTATAACTGTGAGATCATGACAGGCTAAAATCGAGAGACAGACACTTAACTAATTGAGCCCCCCAGGGGCTCCCAGAAGCACATTTTCTAACCACACTGCAACTATTTTAACAATAGCCCAAAGTTTTTTGTTTTTGGTTTTTTAACATCAGCCAAAAGTTTTAATTTTCTTGGAAATCAAAAAGAAAAAAGCAGCCAAATTACTCTTGGGTTCAAACTCTTTATTTTATTAAAAAAATTTTTTTAGTGTTTTATTTCTGAGAGGGAGAGAGACAGAGGCAGCATGAGCAGGGGAAGATCAGAGAGAGAGGGAGACACAGAATCTGAAATAGGCTCCAGGCTCTGAGCTAGCTGTCAGCACAGAGCCCGATGCAGGGCTCGAACCCACGAACTGTGAGATCATGACCTGAGCCGAAGTCGGACGCTCAACTGACTGAGCCACCCGGGCGCCCCTAAAAAAAATTTTTTTTAACATTCATTCCATTTTGAGAGATAAAGGGAGACAGAGATTCCAAAACAGGCTCAAGGCTCTGAGCTGTCAGCACAGAGCCCAATGCAGGGCTTGAACCCATGAACTATGAGATCATGACCTGAGCTGAAGTCAGACACTTAACTGACTGAGCCACCCAGGCGCCCCTCAACTTCTTTATTTTTAAGTAAGCTCCACATACAATGTGAGGCTCAAACTCCTGACCCTGAGATCAAGAGTCACATGCTCTACCAACTGAGCCAGCCAGGCACCCAATTGCTCTTGGGTTAATAAGGAAATAATCATGTAAAATGATCATGAATGGTAATGAAAAGAATGACAATTGAGATATTTACATTCCGGGAGTTGGAGGATGTGGCTGAAGGTAGAAGGGCTTTTAAATGCACGCAAAGCATGAAAACCTGAAAGATTACTCTCAAGTATATGAAATGTACTATTCGAGAAGCGAGAAAAGAATACTAAACACCCACACAATAAAAGAACAAATTAGTATAAAATAAGTGGTTATCTAACAATAGTCTCAGCTTTTATTTCTTCCTGACCCAGGAGAAAACTACATTTAGGATAATATTTCTCAGTGTCCAATAATATTTCTCAATGTCCGTGTTTTAGATGATCTTTAATCACTTCTGTCAGACAGAAGGGGTTGGTCGCCTACATAGAGCCATACCCAGTGCTCTTTCCTATTGGCAGCATCTGTATCTTGGCCTTAGACTCTGAAGATATCAGATACAAAGTTTTCAGTCTCTTTTGCAGCTCAGGATGGCTCCTATGTCCCGGGGTAAGGCCGGTATGTTCCGGGGGTCTGCAGGGGCTTCTGGGAAGGATTTTCCTTACTCAGAAGAGACAGGTACATGAGGAAGATGCCCTCTCCTTTCATCTGCTTTTAAACATTTTCCTATGAAAACATAATGCCCGGAGCTGTTGGAGCCAAGAGGAGCGAACAGAGGACCTCAGAGAAGCTGACCCAGAGCCCTGACGACACCGAACTACCAGGCTCTGTGAAGCCTTGTTTTGTAAGAGAAATAAACCTTTACCACTGAAGTTCCTTTTAGTTGGATATTTTGTAAACTTGTGGCCAAAGGCATCCTTAATTATATAACTTCGATTTTTATTTTATTAGGATTGGTGAACATGGCTGAAAAGTACCTTTTCTTGAATTCAACATTTCTCTTTGTGGCTAAGTCCACGATCGATTTTTGTATATATTCTGTAACATTGCAAAAGAATATATATACTACTTTTCTTGGGGACATGATTCTCTTTAAGCCAGGGGGTTATAATGATAAAACTCCCCATGTTCTTACATAATTGGTATACTGGATCAGAATTTTCTAAAATTGAATTTTCTAAACCAAGATCTTGAATTTCCAGAGAGTTTTGCTTTTTAATTTATGTTGTTTGACCTATAAAGACATACACCTTAACCCCTATTTATGAATCGTACCTTTTATTGTTCTATAATGTCCTACTCTGTCAACTGTAGGGGCTGACAAACCAGATCTGGCCCGCTACCTGTTTTATAAATAAAGCTTTATTGGAACACTGCCATGCTCATTTATTTCCGTATTGTCTACCGGTTCTATACTACAACAAAAGAATTGAGTGGTTGCAACAAAGACTGTGGCCACAAAGCCTGTACTGATTGGCCCTTTAGATAGAGAGTTTGCCAACCCTGGCCCCCTGTAAGCCTTTTGGGATTTTATTTCCATACCGTGTAACACCGCTAATAGTGGTTTGTCTTTGTTTACCTGGTATATTTTTGCCCATCCCCTTATTTTCAACCTCTTTCTTTTCAGTCACTTCTTATTTAAAAAGTTGCCGCTTTTTAAAAATTGAAAATATGAGGATACCTGCGTGGCTCAGTGGGTTAAGTGTCTGACTCTTGGTCTTGGCTTAGGACATCACCTCATGGTTTTGTGAGTTTGAGCCCCACGCCAGGCTCTGCAGTGGCAGCGTGAAGCCCGCTTCGGATCTTCTCTCTCTCTGCCCCTCCCCCACTTGTGCTGTCTCTCTCTCTCTCAATATAAATTTTTTTAAAAACCTGAATTTTTTCTATAAAGAAATTAATATTTGATGTAGTTCATCTTTACCCCTTTCATTTTACATTGTGTGTTCGATTTATGTTGGCCTTTTCCTTTGCTTACGTTGGCTGGTCATTCCTTTTGCAAAATTGGAGCTTAACACTGTGCTTAGGGTTGTGGTCATCTCCCCATTCTTAATCATTATTTGGGCAGAATGAGGGCAGTATTATACTTTCTCAGTGATCGTTAATTTTCTTTGCCACTCTCCTCCAAGAGCCCACTCTTGCTTTCTCTTTCCTGCACAGTCTATTTCAGATTTTCTCCACTTCCCTAACCTCATAAAAGCCTCATCCAAAGCTTTTAGTTTTGCTCTTATTTTATTTATTTGATGCTCAACGTTACTTACTGCTAGACCCACTCATGATACCCATGTAAATTTAAAGATACTCAGGGAGAGTAACATTCATTGCTGGGTGCTGTTTCTTTTCATCTTTTTTCCTGTCTTGTGAGTTTTATTTTATATCCTATTTGGTTAGACTATTTTATTGAGTATATTTCTCTCAGTAAGTGGTATATAGCTGGTATTCTCTGAATTCTTGTCCAAATGTTTCTTGGGCCCTCACAGATTATATTTTAGGTTTGTAGAACATTATTGGGATTATAGGCTTTTTTCCCTCAATAATCTGATTTTCTTGGCGTATGTAGATACTTTTGTTTCTGGGGTGCCTGGGTGGTTCAGTCAGTTGAGCAACTGACTGTTGATCCCAGCTCAGGTCATGGGATCAAGCCCCAAATTGGGCTTCATACTAAGCATGGAGCCTACCTAAAGATTCTCTGTCTCTCTCCCTGTGCCCTCGTACCCCACTCAATTTCTCTCTCTCTCAAAGAAGAAAAAAGATGTATTTGTTTTTGCTGCTATAACAAATTATCAAAAACGTACAGGTTTAAAACGACACATTTATTATCACGAGGTCAGAAGTCTGAAATGGGTTAAATCTCTTGGGCCAAAACCAAAGTATTGATGGGCCTGTGTTCTCTTCTGGAGGCTTTGTGGGAAAAACCATTTTGGAGCCATTTTTAGCTTCCAGAAGCTGCCTGCATTCCTTGGCGTGGCCCCTTTCTGTCGGTGCCAGCAACGGCTTGTTGAGGCTCACACTGCATCATTCTAACACTGACTCTTGCCTCCCTCTTTCACCTTTAAGGAATCTGTTGATTACACTGGGCTCATCTGGACATTCCAAGATAATCTTGCCTTAAGGTCAGTTGATTGACAGCCTTCAGTCTATCTGCAACTTAATTCCCCCTTGCTACCAACAAAACAGATCCACAGATTCCTGGGATTGGGACGGGGGCATCTCTGGAGGCCCATAATTCTGCCTGCCACGGTAATGGCTTCTGTCCTCGCATTTGGCAAGAGTTTCTATCCTTAGAATTCAGGAACTTAAGTAGGATGGGCTGGGGAGATAGTCTCATGTCCTTTTTTAGCCCAAGGAAGTTTTCTTTTAAATATTCATTAGTACTTCTTAATTGTTCTATTTTATTCCTTTTTTTTTTTTAAATATTTTTTATTTATTTCTAGGAGAGAGAGAGAGAGAGACAGCATGAGCAGGGGAGGGTCAGAGAGAGAGGGAGACACAGACTCTGAAATAGGCTCCAGGCTCCGAGCTGGCAGTCAGCACAGAGCCCGACGCGGGGCTCGAACCCACGAACCGCGAGATCATGACCTAAGCGAAAGTCGGACGCTTAACCGACTAAGCCACCCAGGCGCCCCTATTTTATTCCTTTTTTAAAAAAACTTTGACATTTTTGAAAGAGCAGTATATCCTCATGATTCAAACCCAACTCCTTCTATCCTGTTCCCTCCCCTTCGAAGACTACATTCCTGGGCTTTGGTTCTTCAAGTGTGAGATTCCACCTCTCCATAACTAATTCATCTCTTCTTTTAGTATCAGTAATCATAATCCCCCACAATAACCCTGCAGCCGAATTATGTTTTCGTTACTGGAGAAAACATGCAGATGTAGAAAAGTTAAGTGACTTGCTGAAAAACAGAGCTAGGATGTGATGGGCTGAGTTGGTGTTTGCACTCGGGGCTGTGTCGCTCTGAAATCTTTCAGCAAACGTGGTGCCTACAGGGAAATGGTCCTCGATTTATCCCCACAGAGGTTGAATCAAGGTGGTAAATTCCTTAGAGAAAGCGGTGTCAGGGACAGAGGACGTTTGCTTCGTGACATCACAGATACTGGTGCCGCTGCCATTCCAACCCCAGACGGCCTCGCTGGAGTTTGGACTTCATACCCCACCTGTGAAAGATCTGGAACCGGAGCAGATGTCTGGGAAAGGCATTAAGATCTTGTCGGAAAGGAGTGCCCCACAATCAAGAATGACTGGGAAAATCTTAGAATCTAATATGTCTGTCCATGTGGTAGAATACTATACAGTTAATAAAAAGCATATTTTTGAAGTTTTCCAGAACAAGGAAAAATGGCCATGACCTAATGTTAAACATTCACAGCAATTGACATATTCTCAGGAAATCATTGTGTTTAAACTGCATCTAGTCAGAAAGAATTTGCAAAGATTACTTTCATTTTTTGAAGTTTATTTATTGATTTTGAGAGAGAGGAGAAAGAATGAGTGGGGGAGCGGCAGAGTGAGGCAGAGAGACAGAGAGAGAGAGAGAAACCCAGACCCAAGCAGGCTCCCCTCTCTCAGTGCAGAGCCGGGCTTGGGCTCTAACTGTGAGATCATGATCTGAGCCAAAATCAAGAGTCAGTTACTTAACCAACTGAGCCACCCAGGTGCCCCCAAATACTTTTTGTTTTCATTAAAAAAATGTTTTTAACTTTACATCTGTGTTAGTTAGCATCTAGTGCAATAATGATCTTGGGAGTAGAATCCAGTGATTCATCCTCTACATGTAACACCCAGTGCTCGTCCCAACACGTGTCCTCCTCGACGCCCCTGCCCGTGTAGCCCATCCCCCCCCCCAGCAGCCCTCTGTTTGTTCTCCGTATTTAAGAGTCTCTTATGTTCCGTCCCCCTCCCTGTTTTTATGTTACTTTTGCTTCCCTTCCCTTATGTTCATCTGTTTTGTATCTTAAAGTCCTCATATGAGTGACGTCACATGATCTTTGTCTTCCTCTGACTAAGTTCACTTAGCACAATAGCCTCTAGTTCCATCCACGTAGTTGCAAATAGCAAGATTTCATTCTCTTTGATCGCCAGGTACTACTCCGTAGTATGTATTTACCACGTCTTCTTTATCCGTTCATCTGTCGATAGACACCAAATACTTTTTTAAATGAGCGATTCTGTGGATCCTAGGTAATTTAGCTGGTTTGCTGCTGTTGGACTTGACACATTAAGACTATCTGCAGTTTCTTTACAATGGCCTCCTTCGCCTCACATACTTCTCTCCTCAAGGCCATGTGGTCTCTCAGCGTTTAAAACTAAAAATGTTGGTGTTTCATACCAGGATAGGCACAAGGGTGTGGTCATCCTTGAGCAGAGTGCGGGTGGCTGACCCCCGGCGCTCTCCCCCACTCCCACACGTGTCCACCCGGAGGGAGTGGACAAATTGGAGAGTGCCGGGGGTCCACAATTATTGGTGAAGATCCTCCTCTCAAAACGCATTGACTGTCACCTGGAGCATCTTCATCTCTCCGTCACGACTCTCCGGGGAGCTGCTAGTGTTTGACTTCGGGAGTCACCAGCTTCAGATTTGCAACACTGGAAATAGACTGGTCTGAATCCTTTCTGACATTTTGCCTTCCTGACTCTCCAAGCCCTTCTCCTTGCCTCTCTGTATCAATGTCCTCTCAAGGGACTGGGCTTGGAGTTTTGAACAGCAGTAGCATACAGGTCTGCCTCAGGGCTCAGCAGTTAGTTCTAAGCCAGGCGTGATTGTTCGTGGAAGGGGAGAGCCCTTGATGGTGAAGAGACAGCAGCCTAGGTGAGCGAGGAAGGGGGAAGCCATTGTGGGAAAAAACGGCACATCTGTTTGGCAAGACTTTTCAGAATTCCTCCTAAATTCTTCCCTTAAATGCTTACAGAGATCTCAAGCTGACCTTACTTCTGTCCTGAGGCTCGGGCTGAGCTGCTGTATGAGAGACTCGAGACTACAGTGGCTTGAACAGTAGAAGGATTTATTTCCAGATACTGAAGGTCAGCATTTGATCTTGGACTTCCCAGCCTTTGAAACTGCAAGAAACAAATCCCTGTTGTGAATAAGCCACCCAGCCTGTGGCATTTGTTGTAACAGTGCTAACGGAGTAAGACACCAGGTGACGTGTTTGGGTCAATGTGGTCACACCTTCACAGATGTCCCTTCTTCCCCATCGCTGTCTCCCCTCCAGTGCTCAGTGTTAGGGCAGCTGTGCTGCTATCCCGGGGAGGGCTGGGGAGGGCTTGCCTGTTTCCCCTCCCCCCTAAGTAGCCCCCGGTGGACCCATCTCACTGAAGGAGGCTCTTCCACTAGGCACCCCATCTTGGGCTTGTGGCGACTTTCTGCCTCCCCGAGGACGAGGAGGTCATCTGAGCTAAGGATGGACTCAAGGAAAAAGCAGCTTTAGTACCCATGACTTCATAGCCCAAATTTCCTTAGGTTTGGGTTGGAAAGTCTTGGCTATTTTTTTTCAGAACTTTGATTCTTTTAAGATTTGGGGGGTAAATTTTATTTTAAAACTGTGTTTTCAGTGGAAAGGTTGCTTTGAATAACCCGGCCTATCTACTCTTGAAATCTTGGTTTGTTTTTTTATCCCCTCTAATCTCTTAAGATCAGTATTAAGATTCTGGGGGAGAGGGGGGGNTCCCAACAAGTGCCCTCCTTAACGCCCCCTGCCCATTTAGCCCATCCCCCACCCACACCCCACCAGCAACCCCCAGCTTGTTCTCTGGCACAGAGCCCGACGCGGGGCTCAAACCCACACGAACCGCGAGATCATGACCTAAGCGAAAGTCGGACGCTTAACCGACTAAGCCACCCAGGCGCCCCTGTTTTTATCTTGTTTTATTTTTCCCTTCCCTTCTCCTAGGTTCATCTGTTTTATTTCTTAAATTCCACATATGAGTGAAATCATATGATATTTGCCTTTCTCTAACTGACTTATTTCGCTTAGCATAATACACTCTAGTCCCTTCCACATTGTTGCAAACAGCAAGATTTCATTCTTTTTGATCGCCAAGTAGTACTCCATTGTATACACGTACACCACATCTTCTCTGTCCATTCATCAGCTGATGGACATTTGGGCTCTTTCTGTACCTAGGATACTGTTGATAGCGCTGCTGTAAACACTGGGGGGCCTGTGCCCCTTCGAATCAGCACACCTCTATCCTTTGGATAAATACCTAGTAGTGCAAGTGCTGGGTCATAGGGCAGTTCTATTTTTAATTTTTTGAGGGGCCTCCGCACAGTCTTCCAGAGCGGCTGCACCCGTGTGCATTCCCAGCAGCCGTGCACGAGGGTTCCCCTTTCTCCACGTCCTCGCGCACACCTGTTGTTTCCTGAGTTGTTCATTCTAGCCGTTCTGACAGGTGTGAGGTGGTATGAGATGGTGTTTAAGGATATAAAATGCAGAACGTGGGCACTTACAAAATTGTTAGAAGGGCCACAAGAGCTAAGTCTTCACGGTAGGTCTCTGGAAGTGCCTCCCAAAATGTGGCAAAACGGAACCTTCAGAACACGTGCTCCCTCAGCCACGGTCAAGAGCTGGAGCGGCAGGAGGCTACCTCTGGCACCAGCAACTTCAAGCACACGTGGCTTTACTTGCAATCCAGGGGTCTGAGCGTGAGATGACGAGGGGCGCCTGGGTGCCTCAGTCAGTCAGGCAACATCTCACGGTTCGTGAGTTCGAGCCCCGCGTCGGGCTCCGTGCTGACAGCTCAGAGCCTGGAGCCTGCTTCGGAGTCTGTGTCTCCCCGCTCTCTGCCCCTCCCCTGCTCGCGCTCTGTCTCTGTCTCTCTGGAAAATAAAGAAAACATTAAAAAAAAAAAGAAAGAAAGAAAGATGATGAAACCGGCACTCACTGCTGCCACCAATGCGCGGGCCCTGGAGTATCGAGTCCAGCTGCACCGTCTGTGCCACTGTGGTCTCCAGGGCAGCAGGACATGTGGCCTCTGGCATCCAGGTATCACAGTGGTGCCACCCAAGGGTGCAGTCTTATTTCTGTTCAGAGCCCTTTGTGCCCCGAGTGGGAAATCTACTTTTCCAGCCTGTTCATGAGAGGAGGGCCAACCAGGGTGATGTGGGAGCGAACGCCGAGTGGCAGCTGATTGAACTTAAGCACAGGAGCTTCTAGGATTTCTAGCAGCTCTTTCTCAACATCCTCTGGCTGGCTTAGATTGTTTTTCTTTCAGCAATGTGACTTGTTTCTTCCTTGATTTCTTGATGTATTTTAAGCCATGCGAACTTTACATTCTCCGTTTAGGCAGGTATCTTGTTCTTTTTCTGCTCATGCCCTGCTCCTTCGCCAGGGACGGCCAGCTTCGTCCTGCATGCTGCTCTCACGAGGTGGTGTCTGGTCCTTGGAGCCCCACCTCGTATCCCCGTTAGCATATCAGGCTCTCGTGGTCGTCTGGATGGATCCTGCCGGCTGAGGCAGGGACTCGGGAATTTGGAGTCCGTGTTTCCTCACTAGGCCTGGAAACGGTTCCACAGGGTGGGGGAGGGAGGCTGGCGATGGTCCCGCAGGGTGGGGGATGGAGGCTCTAGATGGTTCTGCGAGGTGGGGATGGCTGAGATAGGCCCACAATGTCCCCATGGACCTCGGTGTCTTAGTTTTCTCTTGCCTTTGATCAACGTCGCAAGCTGAGAGGCTTGGAACAACAACCTTCCGAGCTCCCAGTGTCCGTGGGGGTGGGCCTGGCTCGGCTGGACCTGTGCTCGGGGCCTCACAAGGCTACCGTCAACGTGTTGGCCACACTGCAGTTCTTATCTAGAGCCGGCAGTTCTCTTTCAAGGCTGCTGGTTGTTGGCAGGATTCACTTCCTTACAATTGTGCGCACCCGTGTTCTTGCTGAACCTTGTCGGCTCAGGTTATGACCTCGCAGTTCGTGAGTTCGAGCCCCGCATTGGGTTCTGCGCTGATGGTATGGAGCCTGCTTGGGCTTCTGTCTCCTCTTCCCACTGCCTCTCCCCTGCTTGTGCTTTCTGTCAAAATAAAAATTAAAAATTAAACTTTAAAGAAAAAAAAAGGTATCTTGTTCAACCTCAAGTGCCCAGAAATAAAAGAAAGGTCACTTAGTGCAATGTCATAGGAAAGTGTGCAGCTAATAATAATGTCTGTATTTTTTTTTTTTACTTTTTAAATGTTTGTTTATTTTTGAGAGAGAGAGACAGACAGAGTGCAAGTGGGGGAGGGGCAGAGAGAGAGGGAGACACAGAATCCAAAGCAGGCTCCAGGCTCCGAGCTGTCAGCACAGAGCCCGACGCGGGGCTCAAACTCATGGACTGTGAGATCATGACCTAAGCCCAAGTCAGACGCTTAACCGACCGAGCCACCCAGGTGCCCCAATAATAGGTCTGTATTAAAGAGTTTGCCCTATGGGGCGCCTGCGTGGTTCAGTCAGTTAAGTGTCCACCTTTGGCTCAGGTCATGATCTCCCTGCTTGTGAGTTCGAGCCCCGTGTTGGGCTCTGTGCTGACAGCTCAGACCCTGGAGGCTGTTTCGGATTCTGTGTCTCCCTTTCTCTCCGACCCTCCCTGTTCGTACTATCTCTCTCTCTCAGAAATAAATAAATAAATAAAACAGTTAAAAAAAAGTTTAAAAAAAATAAGGAGTTTGACTTAGTAAGAAAACATTCAGTGATGAAGCTGATTCTTCAATTCTTCACTATATTTAAATATATTTAAAAATTTAAAAATAATACACAAATCTCATAATTCCTAGCATAGATTCCATTAGTCATTTTGGAGTGATTCCATGAGAAAAATGTTTCCCTAGTTCAGGATTTCCCAAGCTCTGCACTAAGGCTCTTTGAGGCTGATAGTTGTTAGTTGTGCCGTCCTGCGCACTGGTGAATGGTCGGCACGTCTCTGGGCTCTACCCACTAGGTGCTAACAGCGCCCCCATCCCAGGGGCACCAACCAGAATGTCTGCAGGCACAGCCCGCTGTCTGCTGGGGGCGCCATGTTGTCACCCGAGAACCATTTCTCTAGTCTGATGTTTCTTGAAAGATCATAAAAGCATTCAAACACTTTTAAAAAATATCAGTACGTTCCCGTATTCACTCCATTAATTTCTGAATAGAAGGAATAGAGAATTCAGACATGTTCTCAAGAGAGAATTGTGCGTTCAGCTTCTACAGTTTATTGGGAAAACACCGACCCGAATTCTTTTTGTCCTTTGAAGTACCTTTTGATGGCCGTGCCTCCCTTTATGAAGGAAGTTGTGCTGCTCTGTGTGGAAATATCGAGAACACACAGACCCGTCTTCTACGCGCTCATCAGCCCTGGCTTGTTCCCTGGGTGTGTCCCCCACTCCCTGCCACGTCCTTCTCCGCCCTCCTGGCTTCCCGGTCATTCGGTCATTCGTATTCAGCGCGGTGGCTCACGTCTCCGCCTGCTGTCTCCGGGCTCAGTGCTGTTTCGGGATGTGACAGGCAGTCTTCTCAGGAGGAGGGGGCAGGCCGGACCCTGTGAGGGACGGTTTGCACAGCGACGTAACTGGAGGCCTTCAGCAGCTTCTTCTCCAGGTGGGGTTGGCACTCCTGGGCGGCTGAGATCGGCCCACGGAACACCTGCCGCCTTTGGGGTGACTTTCTGGGGTGCCTCTCGGGACTCTGTTTCTGGTCTGTTCTCAGTGGGACTGCACTGAATGGGATGGGTAGTTCTGTAGAATAACACCCAAAGAACCTTCTTCTCCGTTCCAAAGATGACTTCCTCCTCTTCTCTGGCATTTTCTCATTTCTCTTCCTTGCCGATGACCGGGAACTGGACAGGCCTCCTGGGACACCCTCTCTGTGACTCCCTGGCACTTATTCTGCGCACACAGCTTCTTCTGTTCAGGGCCGAATGTGATCTCCTCGCCGGAACAAGGGAAAGAAGCCTTGGGGGCGGAAAGAGATGCGCTGGGAAGCCTGCGCCCAGCCGAGTGAAGGGGGTGAAGGGGGACAGTGGCCCAGAAGGTTAGCGGGACACGGCACCTCCGGGACAATGTCTGGGAAGTCCCCCTCACGGTCCCTAGTGCTCAGAGCAGAGCATCACTTCCATCGGGGTGAGCGCCTGGAGGGGCCTCGCTCCTGCTCACACATACCACCCCTGCTCCTCCCCCTTCAGAGAGGAAGGTGCTTTCTTTGAAGTACAACTTTTTACCTGGGCAACACGTTTCTTCCCAGTTTTCCCCCACCCCCTTTTTATAGTTTATTTATTTCAAGAGAGAGACTGAGCATAGATGGGGGAGGAGCAGAGAGAGAGCGAGAATCCCAAGCAGGCTCCACACTGTCAGCATGTGCAGGGCTCACACAAACCATGAGATCACGACCTGAGCCGAAGTCAGACACTTAACTGACGGCCACCCAGACACCCCTCCCCCACCCCTTTTGAAGAGTTGGATCATTGTTTCCATCCAAAAATTTGGTTCTAAAAATAGTTTATTTTGGTTACATCCCAATGATTTTTCTTCTCTCTTCATACTCTGTATGACATTAACCAGTTTTTAATCTATTAGCAAACTCATTTCAGTATTTCTGTGTGTGTGTGTGTATTCATTTATTGATTTCCCTTTGAAGCAGCTTTACCATCATCCTGGTTCCTTATTAATGAGTTAAATAAATCTTTAACACAACCTCATTCTTCTTTTTAATGTTTATTTATTTTGAGAGAGAGAGAGAGAGAGAGAGCATGCATGAGTGGGGGAGGGGCAGAGAGAATGGAGGGGAGACACTGAATCTGAAGCAGGATCCAGGCTCTGAGCTGTCAGCACAGAGCCTGATGTGGGGCTTGAACCCATGAACCATGAGATCATGACCGGAGGTGAAGTCCAAAGCTTAACCAACTGAACCACTCAGGCCCCTCACCACAATCTCATCCTTTATTTGGAAAATGTTTTGAAAATTATACTTTGATATTACTAACAGTTAATTATAGGCATGAAATAATAACTTATTATAAGTTTTCTCTCCTTTGTGATATTTCCCCATATCCTTATCCTGATTTTCTTCCTTTAACATAACGGTCCATTGTTTCAATATTCCTGAGTTATTTGATGTCATGTATGTGCTAGGCACAGAGTTTGAGGTTTATTACACAACAGTAAGTAAACTAGATTTGGTTTACAGGCTTCTATTGAGAGAAGAAGGCAGTAGAGGTAGATTAAAGTATTTCCATATATATCATTAAAACTTTTTTTTGAAAGCATTTTTTAAAGTTTATTTATTTATTTTGGGGAATCTTGGTGGCTCAGTTGGTTAAACATCCAACACTGGCTCAGGTCATGATCTCACGGTTCGTGGGTTTGAGCCCCGCATCGGGCTCTGTGCTGACAGCCAGCTCAGAGCCTGGAGCCTGCTCTGGATTCTGTGTCTCATTTATTTTGAGAGAGAGTTTGAGTGGAGAAGTGGAGCAGGGGGAGAGGGAGAGAGAATCCCAAGCAGGCTCGATACACAGTGCAGAGCCTGACATGGGGCTCGATCTCGTGACCATGAGATCATGACCTGAGCTGAAGTCAATTAACTGAGCTGGACGATTAACTGCCTGAGCCACTCAGACGTCCTGTCACAACTTGTTTTTATTTCAACAAGAGTCGTGGATGGGAAATAACAGGGTGACAGCACTTAGATTAAGACAGATGACACCCATCTAAAGACATGATGTTGAATTTGAGATCGGAATTCTAAAGAGAAGCCAGGTTTGCAAACCTGGGCACAGTGTTACGTACAGATCAGAGAGTGCAACCCGGTGTATTCTCACATGTGCAAGGAGAAACGAGGGGGCAGAACACAGCTAGGAAGGCAAGTAGCTTAAGGTGATTTTGAATACATTTGACAGGTTGAGGACTCAGGAGTTCATTTTTGTACAACACGAAGCTCTGATGTGTTTTCAGCAATGGGTCTCATTGTTATCTGCAAGAGAACCGCCTTAGGCACCTTATTTTACATCCCCCTTAGGCAGCTGTGATGAGAAAAACTGGAAACCTACCTGAGTAACTGCCTCACTTACCTCACTTAGGAGCTGTTCTCCTTGTCCACTTATCTAATTGCTTAGTCACATTTGGGAGCTGTAGAGAGCGCTCAGTTTTTCTCATGAACATCATTTTCAGTTTAAAACAAATTCTACTGGGGGCGCCTGGGTGGCTCAGTTGGTTAATCATCCGACTTTCGCTCAGGTCATAATCTATCTCACTGTTGGTTTGAGCCCCACATCGGGCTCTGTGCTGACAGCTCAGAGCCTGGAGCTGCTTCTGATTCTGTCTCTCTCTCTCTCTCTCTCTTTCTGACCCTCCCCTGCTCACACTCTGTCTCTCTTTCTCTCTCAAAAGTAAACATTTAAAAAATAAAAAAAACCTATTTCTACTAAAGAAGCTCTAAGTCTTGGGGTGACTGGGTGGCTCAGTTGGTTAAGCGTCCGACTTCGGCTCAGGTCATGATCTCACGGTTCGTGGGTTCGAGCCCCACATCAGGCTCTGTGCTGACAGCTCAGAGCCTGGAGCCTGTTTCAGGGTCTGTGTCTCCCTCTCTTTCTGCCCCTCCCCTGCTCGTACTCTCTCTCTCTCTCTCTCTCTCTCTTTCCCTCTCTCTCTGTCTCTCTCAGAAATTTTTAAAAATTTTTAAAATAAAAGAAGCTCTAACTTTCTGAGACAAAGGACTAAAATGAGCCTCCCTGCTTTTTCATTATCTTTCTTTTTCTTTTTTTAAAAATTTTTTAAAATGTTTTTTTATTTTTATTTCTAGGAGAGAGAGAGAGAGAGAGAGCATGAGCAGGGGAGGGTCAGAGAGAGAGGGAGTCACAGACTCTGAAACAGGCTCCAGGCTCCGAGCTGGCTGTCAGCACAGAGCCCGACGCGGGGCTCGAACCCACGAACCGCGAGATCATGACCTAAGTGAACGTCGGACGCTTAACCGACTAAGCCACCCAGGCGCCCCTCTTTTTTTAAAATTTTTAATAGTTTTTTTTTATTTTTGAGACAGAGACAGAGCATGAGTGGGGGAGGGGCAGAGAGCGAGGGAAATGTGTGCTACTACTGTGAGACAGCAAACATCCCATAACCTGCATCAGAAAGTTCCGCCCAGAAGTAGACTCTGGGCGTTAATGAATGTAGAGAAGGGTTTCAGCAGAGGACATCCTTTCTTAGTCACCAGAAAATTTATCCTGCTGACCCACCTTAGGAATGCAGGCAACCCGGGAAGGCTTTCTCCATCACCGTTCTGACCCTCGCCAACCTCAGAATAGAAACTGCCCCGGGGAAGACACTATGAATGTGAAGAATGTGGAAAGGCCTTTAGTCCTATTTCACTCTTCACCCGCCATCAGAGAATTCATACTGATGAGAAAACCTATGAATGTAAGAACTGTTAAAAAAGCTATATTCGGCTCTCAAAACTTAATGTTCATCCTAGAATTCCTATTAGGGGAAAGTTCTATCAATATACAGAATGTGCAAAAACTCATCACTAGTTATTCAACGTCAGAGAATTCATACTGGAGAGAAGCCCTGTGACTGTAAGGAATGTGGGAAGCCTTTAGAGTTATGACACGACTTGACGAACATGGAGGAATATGTACCAGGGAGAAGCATAAAAATGTAACAAATGTGCAAATGTCTTCAGTCATCGGTCATACCTTCGTCAGCATCAGGGGACCCTTACCGGTGAGGCACCTCATAAACGGAAGGGTTGTGAGAGGCCTTCAGGCAGGGCTTGTAGCTTTATTATCACCAGAGAATTCATAGTAAGTGAGAAACCATATAAATGTAATGGAAGCTTTTGGTTGAATTTCATGATTTAATGAATATTAGCAACCATACTTGTGAGAAGCCATTATCACTGTACTGAATGTGGAAAAGCTTTTGGTCACTTAACACTAGTTATTTGACATCAGAAAAGTCATGCTGCTGAAAATCCCTATGAATGTCAGGAATGTGGGAAAACCGTTAGGGTTCACAACTTAATCAGCATTATTCTTTCAGCATTATTCTTTCTGCGTGTAGTAAGGTGGGGAGGCCTTCAAGGCACGGCCTTCTCGGTCTTAAGGAATTCATGCCTCAGTTAATCCCTATAAATAAGTGAAGGAAATATTTCACTGCTTGTGTCCCTGAAAGAACATCAGATAATTTATAATTCTGTATAACCCTGTCCAGTGTGGACACGCTTTGTCTTTCAGCTCGTGCTGCGTTTATCAGCGGAGTCACATCATTACATCATTATGAAAGACCATGTTAATATGGTAATGTAGGAGAGCTCCCCAATACTACCTATCGGTTATTAATTACTGTACAGTTCATGCTAGCAAACAACCGTGTAAGTGGAGAAATTTTGGAAACCCATTACCTTAACGGAATCCTAAATTACATAAAAGGATGCATAAGAGAAAGTAACCCTTTAAATGTCACATATGTGGGAATCTCTTCAGCCATGAGGCTCTTTTAATAAGAGGATTCATACTGATGAATATAAGTTTTAAAATCCCCATTCGGAACTTAACATTTATTGTGCATCCGAAAATGCAAAGTGAGGGGCACCTGGCTGGCTCAGTCTGTTAAGCGTCTGACTTCAGCTCAGGTCATGATCTCACCGTTCACGGGTTTGAGCCCCACGTCAGGCTCTGTGCTGACAGCTCAGAGCCTGGAGTCAGCTTCCGATTCTGTGTCTCCCTCTCTTTCTCTCTCTGTCCCTCCCACCCTTGTGCTCTTCTCTCTCTCTCAAAAATAAATAAATAAACATTTTTAAAAAAGAAAATGCAAAGTGAATGAAACTCCAGACATTTAAAACAACAATTAAGCATTTAACTATTAAAGAAGTTGAGGAAAGTGTGAGGAAGCTTGTAACAAATCATGCAGGGATATAACTGTATGTTAGACATTAACAAAGTAACCTTTATGTCACCTAATATTTCCTGCTGCAGTTAAACGAGGAGAAGCCTCTGAAGTGAATGAGAGCAGCTACGTAACAAAACCTGTGGGATGTGACCATGTTAATACTCAAAGAAGTTATAATTTTAAATATGTTTATAGGGCAGAAAAACTATAAACACTGCAAATAAGGGAAACAGAGACCTCTTGAGAAGCTAGAAAATGAACATAACTCAGTAATGAAAGAATGTATTGAAATTAAAAGAGAAGTAGGTCTGGGGCGCCTGGGTGGCTCAGTCGGTTAAGCATCCGATTTTGGCTCAGGTCATGATCTCATGGTTCATGGGTTCGAGCCCCACATCAGGCTCTGTGCTGACAGTTCAGAGCCTGGAGCCTGTTTCAGATTCTGTTTCTCCCTCTCTCTGACCCTCCCCTGCTCACGCTGTCTCTCTCTCTCTCTCAGAAATAAAGAAAACAATAAAAAAAATTAAAAAAAGAGAAGTAGGTCTTATCAACCTTGAAGCCATTTATTTAAAAGGATAATATAGACATTTAGCAAATCTCATAACAGCACTATTTTTTTAAGTTTATTGAGAGAGAGAGAGAGAGAAAAAGCATGCATGAGCAGGAGAGGGATAGATTGAGGTGGGGAGAGAGAATCCTAGGCAGGGTCCACACTGTCCGCATGGGCCTTGATTCCACAAACTTTGAGATCATTCATGACCTGAGGTGAAATCAAGAGTCGGACCCTTAACCAACTGAGCCACTCAGGTGCCTCTAAAAGTACTACTAAGTATTATTATAAATGACGATCTATGGACACCTGGGTGGTTCAGTTGGTTGAAGGTCTGACTCTTGGTTTCGGATCAAGTCATGATCCCAGGGTGGTGGGATTGAGCCCTGCGTTTGTGTTCGTGCTGAGCATGAAGCCTACCTAAGATTCTCTCTCTCTCCCCCCTTCTGCCCCTCTTCCCTGCCTGTGCTGTCTCTCTCAAAAAACAAAACAAAACAAAACAAAAACAAATGAGGAGGATGTAGTAACACACATAAAGGACATTAAAAAATAAGGTTGAACACTTCACACTTTTTATGCCAATAAATTTAACATTTTTGGTTAACTATCCTTCCCAAAACGGAAAAACTATGTTTCTAGAATTGACTAATGATTAGCAAAGGACAGATTTTATAGGGAATTCAATTAAGTGTTAAAAAAACTAATATCAGTTATTTTTTTTAATTTAGAGAGAGTGTGAGCAGGGGAGGTGAGGGAGAGAGAGAGAGAGAGAGAGAGAGAATTTTAAGCAGGCTTCATGCTCAGCATGGAGCCTTACATGGGACTCAATCCTACAACCCTGGGCTCATGCATGACCTGAGCTGGAATCAAGAGTCTGACACTCAAATGACTGAGCCACCCAGGTGCTCCAGTATTATCAGTTTTTAAGAAGAAAGATTTGCCCAACTGTAAGGGGAATATCTATGATACAGATTCCCAAATTTGAAAATATGCAATTATCAGCTGAGACTTGCATAATCTCAACACTATAAACAGAAACCAAAATTTACAGATGTCCTCAACTTCCCAAATTACAAAAAAAAAAATAAATGTTGAGTATTATGAGTGGCAAGTACTTTTCTACATGTTAATTGGGAATTTAAATTAAAAAATCATAAGTTCTACCAAATTAATATTTTAGTTGTTTCTCTTTAAAATGTAAATATTTTAAAATCAGTAATATAATTGTTATTACTTTTAAAAAATTGTCAATGTTATTAATTTTTGAGAGAGAGAGAGACAGAGCACGGGCAGGGGAGGGGCAGAGAGAGAGGGAGACACAGAATCTGAAGCAGCTCCAGGCCCTGAGCTGTCACCACAGAGCCGGACGCGGGGCTCGAACCCACAGACTGTGAGATCACGGCCTGAGCCAAAGTTGGACGCCTAACCGACTGAGCCCCCCAGGCGCCCCTGCATGGTTTTTGTTAAACTTACTGCTAAGTATTTCATCTTTGTTGACACTCGAACTAGGGGTTTTCTCTACCAGCATGTCATCTCTTTAGTGTTTGAATTTACCTTGGATACTTATTTCTATTAATTTTTCATGTTGCTACCTTAACTGGAACTTCTTCTGTTTTCATGGGGCCTCAGTGTCCTGTTAAATTCCATTTCACTGAGGAGAACTGCTGGGAAGCAAGTCTTCCTGGGCCTATTAATTACGCTGAGAAATCTTTTCAATATTATTTAAGTTTTTGTGGAAGGAGGAATTTCTAGGCCGGTGACCCTAGAGGCTGCACAGCAGACGTGGGCTCTCTTCTCCCTCCTTTCTCTTTCCCCAGCTGGCATCTCAGGATTGTGCTCTTTTCAGAGGAAGACGTTCAGACAAAGAGCCTGGAGCCTGTTTTGGATTCTGTGTCCCCTCCTCTCTGCGCCTCCCACACCTGTACTCTGCCCTCTCTCTCAAAAATAAATGAAACATAAAAAAAAAAAGTTGGACGCGTCACTGGCTGAGCCGCCCAGGCCCCCCATTTTAAACGGGGTGAGGGAGCCGGAGTCAGGTCCTGGTCTGTGCGCACGTTCATCGGGCTGTTCCGCTCCTGGGGGGGTTTGGTTCCAGAGAAGTAACGTTCGGAAGCCTCATCCCTAATCCTTAGGATTTGCTTCATCATCTTCGTGAATGTTTATAGTATATGACACTCATATGCACATGTATTAAATAAAACATGAAAACTACAAAAAGAATAGGGTGATGGACCGTATAGGCACTGGAGTGGCCACGGGAAGTCACATCAGGGCAGATGGTGTGCGGGTGTGAGCGCCTCCCCGTGCGGCTCGCCCGCACCGCCTGGCCCTGTTCTACCCAGTCCTGGATGCACTTCTCACACTTCCGGTCTTCCCACCTGCGAGCTGGGGCTCCGGACACCACCTGCTTCGTGCTGGCAAATTCGTAAGCAGTTGAGGTCTGAGTGGTGGTTGAGCNCATTATATCCAATAGTCTG
The DNA here is from genome assembly GCF_008692635.1 of Crocuta crocuta. Lineage (NCBI taxonomy): Eukaryota > Metazoa > Chordata > Mammalia > Carnivora > Hyaenidae > Crocuta > Crocuta crocuta. The sequence continues at coordinate 2,136,520 of NW_027528892.1, forward strand.
GTTCATTTATGGAACCATTAAAAATAATGAGTTACAGGGGCACCTGGGTGGTTCAGTTGATTAAGTGCCCTACTTTGGCTCAGGTCATGATATCACGGTTTGTGAGTTCAAACCCTGCATTGGGCTCTGGGCTGACAGCTGGGGGTCTGGAGCTGCTTCGGATTCTGTGTCTCCCTCTCTCTCTGCCCCTCCCCTGCTCGCACTGTCTTTCTCTCTCTTAAAGACAAACATTCAAAACTTTTAAAAAATAATAATGAGTTTCAGTTATATTGACAGGAAGAGATAACACTGACTGAGAAGATTTTACTTCTTTTAAAGGTATTATCTTGGGGGTCCTGGGGGGAGGCTCAGTGGGTTAAGCATCCAACTCTTGGTTTCAGCTCAGGTCATGATCTCATGGTTCATGAGTTTGAGCCCCGCGTATGGCTCTGCTCTGACAATGCAGACGGACCTGCTTGGGATTCTCTCTCCCTCTCTCTCTCTGCCATACCCCTGCGCTCGCTCTCTCTCTCTCTCTCTCTCTCTCTCTCAAAATAAATAAACTAAAAAATAAAGGTTCTATCTCCAAATATCTGCCTCTCTCTGCAATTTTGTATCACTCATTATCCATAGCAAGTGGACACTTACTTTCTTGTGTTTTCTGTGTTTCCTTGCTGAGATGATGGGTCGGCTGACCGATGGCTAGTTAGAGCAGGTGGGGGCTCGGTTCCACCACCGCGAGATCATCACCTGGACCTATATCAAGGGGTGGACACTCAACCGACAAAGCCACCCAGGCGCCCCTCAGAAAGACACTTTTAATGTTATTTTGTTTTCAGTTTTTCTGCCAATATAGTATGACAATAAACATTCTTGTACATCTATATCTTTAAGCACTAGAGTCCTTAAGTGTAGACTGTGGGAGTGGGAGTATGAGTGTTTATTTGTATATATATTTATATATTCATTTTCAGAGACTGAGTCAATATGAGAGAGCAAGGAATTATCTCTAAGGAAGAGTATAAAAGAAGAGACATTCCAACATGAAATAATGATGAAAAGAATGAACAAGCATGTAAAGAAGAGGCACCAATATGCACCTTATTGCTCATCAGAAAATTCTTGAGAAGTGCTGCCCGCCCTGAGTGCGGGAAGTCCTTTAGCCGTCGATCCACCCTCGTTCAACATCACAGGATCCACACAGGAGAGAGACCCTATACATGGGTTGAATGTAGTAAAACCCTCAATCGGAGGGCACACCTTAAGCCGCATGAGAGAGAACTCGCACAGCCGAGAGTCCATATGGATGTCAGGAAGGTAGAAATATCTTCAGCCAGATGACTCATCTTACTGAGCATGAGTACACGCGCCAGAGAAGGGCCCCGCGAGTGTTGAGAATGTGGAAAGGCCTTCAGCCCTTCCTCAGCCCTGATTGATCCCCGGAGAATTCATAGTGGGGAAAGACCCCACAAATGTAAGGACTGCGGAAGACTCTTCCCTCAAAGCACACAGCTCACTAGACATCAAAAATTCATTCTGGAGAAAAACCCTACGAATGTAATAGGTGTAAGAAGTCCTTTACTCGTATCTCTTTCCTGACTGAGCATCAGAGAGTTCACACTGGAGAGAGAATGGGAAATAGGTTTAAGGATTCTGTACACTTACACAAATGGGTTAAAAAGACATAGAGCGGAAAGCCGCCTTAACAGGACGAAAGTGTCCGAGGACAGCTAGTGATATATAGGCCGTAATGGAATCCTGACAACTTATCATTCAGGATAGGATGCTCCATTTATCTTAGTCCCTAGAAAAGTCAGATGACCAGAGGTAGTGCCTGCAGGAAATGGCCGTCTGCATGGTGCCGAGATGTTATGTTCTGACCCGAACCTCTAACACTGCAGGCCCTCAAGACCCTTTCTCTCTCACACTCATGAGTTAATGATTATTGTATGATTGTTTCTTTCTGCACGTCCATCATATATGTAAGCCTTCAAGATGCAAATAAATACGGAGAAAGGACCCTTACTCAGGGCTCTTGTCTCCCTGTAGACACTCTGGTATTCAATTCTTTCTCTCTTGTATTCAATTCTGCATCCACTCTCTTGCTGGACAAGAAAGAACGCCAGAATCATAGTCTGCAACAGAGAAAAACCATGTCAGCCTAAGGACTGAAAAAAGACCTTTTGCCATGTCATGTGACTCACTCTACACAGGAGAATTCACCCTGGCGAGAAATCCTACAAATGTAAGGGATGTGGAAAAGCCGTATCCACAGGTGCCATTTTGTCGTTCGTAGGAGGAGTCATACGCGTATGCGGGAAAACTTTTGGTAACCACTCTGCTTGTTACGCATGACAGGACGCAGAGTGGAGTGAAGCCCTTTGGATGCCCTGCATGTGGCAATGCCTTTCATATTTCCTCATCACTTTGTCAACTTAAGAGGATCACATGATTCCCTATATGTTTCATATTTTTTATTCTATTTGTCCTGAAATCTCAGCTTTTGATCGTTGCTGGTGTGTAGAAATACAATGGCTGTTTGTATATCCATCTTGTATCTGACAACCGTACCACACTCAGGTGGTTCTAATTCATTTTGTGTTGCTTGGGTGCAGTGGCTTGTTCAGCCTACATGATCCTGTCATCTTCAAATAAAGGCAATTTTACTTTTTTTTTTTCTTTCTTTCCCGTCTTGGTGTTTTATTTACTTTTCCTAGCCTTTCTGCTCTGGAGGAAGCCTCTACTACAGTAGTAAGCAGAAGTGAGAGTGGGCATCTTTCTCCTGATGTGGGGGAAAAAGCATCTAGTTTTTTCTTTATCATTATGTATCAAATTAGCTGTTTTAAAAAAAATTTTTTTTAAATCAGGTTGTGTAAGTTCCCTTCTTTCTTAGGTTGCTCAGAGTTTTTATCTGGGTTGGATGTTACATTTTGTAAAGAGGTTTTCTGCATCTATTGAAATGATCATATGGTTTTCTTTTTAACAATTTTTAATTTTTTTTATTTAAAAAATTTAAAATGTTTATGTGTGAGGCAGAGAGACAAGGCATGAGCAGGAGAGAGGCAAAGAGAGAGAGCGGGAGACAGAATCTGAAGCAAGCTCCTGGCTCTGAGCTGTCAGCACAGAGCCCAACGCAGGGCTCGAACCCACAAACTGTGAAATCATGACCTGAGCTGAAGTCAGAGGCTTAACCGACTGAACCACCCAGGTACCCCAGAATGATCATATGGTGTTTAATTTTTCGAGTTGTTTAATGGGAATTATATTGCTTGGTTTTCAAATAGTAAAACAAAAAGCTCACTTGGTTGTGCTGCCTGTGTATGTATTTAATGCTACAGAATTACACACCTAACAATGGCTAAAATGGCAAATTTTATGTATATTTTGCCACAATTTACAAACAAAAGGGGATTCTAGGTGGCTCAGTTTGTTGAGTGTCTGACTTTGGCTCAGGTCATGATCTCATGTTTGTGGGCTCAAGCCCCGCATCGGGCTCTGTGCTGACAGCTCAGAGCCTGGAGCCTGCTTCCGATTCTGTGTCTCCCTCTCTCTGCCTCTTCCCTGCTCATGTTCTTTCTTTCTCTCTCTCTCTCTCTATAAAAAATAAGTATTTTAAGAAATCTTAGGGGCGCCTGGGTGGCTTAGTCAGTTGGGCGTCCGACTTTCGCTTAGGTCATGATCTCGCGGTTNTGCATTTGCTACCTCAGCAAGCCGAACCTCCCCCGGGAAATTCGCAGACCCAGACGTGGGGGGAAAGGAGCCTGCGGCGCGGGGCCCGGCCAGCGCGCGGCACTTACACCTGGGAACAGTGTCACCCTTTATTCTCTTGCAAATGTTGACCGTGAGACTGGCTTTGGACTGCGAACGTGATGGTGTCCGCGGGACTAAAGCAGACAAATCCTGCCAGGCTTCCCTGGGCAGAAAGGGCAGCAGGTGCCAGGAAGTGAGCTGGCTCTCTGGCTCACTCGCCTGTCTCTTCTCCCCACTCCATCCGGCCGCCAGGATAGTGCAAAAGTCCTCATGTCTGTGCCTGAACCAGAAGCCTTTGGTGACCCCTCGTCAACTCCAGGAGAGGATTCAAGTCTCTGACACGGCCTGCGAGGGCCTCAGTGTGGTATCTGTCCTTCTGTGAATATCTCCATCCATTTCCCTTCGCACTTAGTTACCTGTCTGTCTGTCTATCTATCTATCTATCTACCTATCTACCTACCTACCTATCATCTATTCTTTAAATGTTTATTTTTTGAGACGGCGACAGAGCGTGAGCAGGGGAGGGGCAGAGAGAGAGGGAGACACAGAATCTGAAACAGGCTCCAGGCTCTGAGCTGGCAGCACAGAGCCCGATGCGGGGCTCGAACTCATGAACTGTGAGATCATGACCCGAACCCAAGTTGGACGCTTAACCGACTGAGCCAGCCAGTTGCCACCCTTCTCACTTTTTAGAACTCCGATAATGCCACACATTTGGCTGCTCCTTTGAGTGCTGCATCCCCTTCACCTGGAAAAACCATTTCTCATCTCACTGCCTGGTAAGCCCAGCTCAGCTATTTCTCCCCATAATAAATTCTTTTCTGCCTTCCCGGCACTTGGTACATAAAGTGGATGGATTTGTCCCCCACATATGTGCTGGTTAATTTTACGTGTCAAATTGACTGGGCCACAGGGTGCCTAGCTATTTGGCCAAACATTCTTCTGGGTGTTTCTGTGAGGGCGTTTTTGGATGAGATTAACTTTTAAATTGGTAGGCTTTGAGGAAAGCATAGTGCCCTCCCTGATGTGGGTGGGCCTCAGCCAATCAGTTGAAGGCCTGAATAGAACTAAAAGTCCAGGGGCGCCTGGGTGGCTTAGTCGGTTAAGCGTCTGACTTTCGCTTAGGTCATTACCTCTCGGTTCATGGGTTCGAGCCCCGCGTCGGGCTCTGTGCTGACTGCCAGCTCAGAGCCTGGAGCCTGTTTCAGTCTGTGACTCCCTCTCTCTCTGACCCTCCCCTGCTCACGCTGTCTCTCTCTCTCTCTCTCTCCTAGAAATAAATAAAAATATTAAAAAAAAAACCAAAAAAACTGAAAGTCCAGCCCGCCCTAAGCAAGAGGGAGTTCTCCAGCAAATGGCCTTCAGACTGGAATTGGAGCCTTAGCTCTCCCGGCTGCCATGGGGCAGATTTTGGCCTTGCCAGCCTCCGTAATCAGGGGAGCCAACTTTTACAATAAATCTCCTTCTATATCTACATACTTCCTATTGGCTCTGTCTTTCTGGAGAGCCCTAATACCAAGTGCCCACCTATCTGTGTTTCTAGCTTTACGATGAACACCTTATGGGCAAGGGTTCTATTTTATTGTTCTCTGAATACTTGTGATCCATCATACACCCAGAATACTGTTGACTAGAGTGAACTTGACAAGTACTTTAAAACGATGAAATTTCAGGGCGCCCGGGTGGCTCAATCGGTTGAGCAACCAGCTCCATCTCAGGTCATGATCGCACGGTCAGTGAGTTCGAGCCCCACGTCGGGCTCTGTGCTGACAGCTCAGAGCCTGGAGCTGCTTCTGACTCTGTGTCTCCCTCGCTCTCTGCCCCTCCTCCACTCAAACTCTGTTCTGTCTCTCAAAAATGAATAAATGTGAAAAAAAATTAAAAACAATGAAATTTCATCTTCCAGGAATGTTAAAGACCCAGTCTTTACTGGATTCGATTTCAATAGGGATTTTATAGGAATTATTGTTTTATTTAAAATATATTTTCCTTGGGGCGCCTGGGTGGCTTAGTCGGTTGAGCGTCCGACTTTCGCTTAGGTCATGATCTCGCGGTTCGTGGGTTCGAGCCCCGCGTCGGGCTCTGTGCTGACTGCCAGCTCAGNAGTAATATGCTTACTTTGGTATCGATTTGCCTGTCTTCTCTCTAAAAATGAGGCAATTAGTATGACCCGTTTCTCCCTCTCTTACTCAACTGCGGTGATTTTTTAAAAATGTTGTTGAGAGAGAGAGAGACTGAGCGTGACAGTGAGGGGCAGAGAGAGAGGGAGACACAGAATCTGACGCAGGCTCCAGGCTCTGGGCTGTCAGCACAGAGCCCGATGCGGGGCTCGAACCTATGAACCATGAGATCGTGACCTGAGCTGAAGTTGGATGCTTAACCCACTGAGCCACCCAGGCGCCCCTCAACTGCTGTGATTTTTAAATTCTGTAAAATTACCAACAAAATTAGTTTCCCTTTCTTTTCTCTCCTACCTAGGTAGCAAGTAGGTCACTGCTTCTGCAGATTCTTAATGTTTTGAAAGGTCTAGTCCTTAGAGTTTTGTCCAAGGCAAGGCCGATGGCTTTCCTCCCGACCTGTTCTGTCATCTGACCCTACTGCATGGGTTTGAGTAAATGCCACCATTGGCATTTACTCATTGGTATCTACCATCCGCTTTCACTTAGCTGGATCATCAATGAATTGCACCCAGGAACCTCAGGGGAACCTCTGTGATTCAAAATGCCCACTGAGCTAGTGGATCTTTAGGGAGAAGGATGAAACTTCCCTGAAAGGGTGGCTGCCACTCCTAAACAGACCATTTTCCTGGGGCCACCAAAGCCTGTTGCGTCCCTGACTTGCTAACCATTCAGTATAAGCCGACTTGGAATGGGGATGTCAGGGGAAGAATCCCCAGGCCACCCTTCGAGAAAGCTCAGCTTCCAGGAGGTGGGGCTGTTGTACTTGGTGCCCGTCTCCAGCAGGTGGCGCTGCTGTCCCGTGTAACAGCGTCCGAGCACATCCTCTTCTCTAAACGGTCCATTTTTTTCCTTTCATCCGGGGATTTCATTTTGTTTTCTTTGGCTCACCAGGGAGGGGACATGAATCACCTCTACATGGGGTGAGCTCCTCACCCGACAAGGTCTTTTGTTCCTTTGTGGGCGTTTAGAGAATACACACAGAACCCATCAATTTTTATTTTATTATTTTTTTTGTCTAAGTTTTTATTTAAAGTCTAGTTAGTGAACATATAGTGTTAATACTGGTTTCAGGAGTAGAATTTAGTGATTCATCATTACATATAACACCCAGTGCTCGTGTCGACAAATAATACCCATCACCCATTTAGCCCACCCCCCCATCCACCTCTCCTTCAGCAACCCCGTTCTTCCTCTGTAGTTACAAGTCAGCTTTACGGTTTGGCCCTTCTCTCCTTTTATTTTCCCCTGTTTTTCTTTTGTTTCTTAAATTCCACATGAGTGAAATCAAATGGTATTTGTCTTTCTGTCACTGACTACCTTCGCTTAGCATAATACACTCTAGTTCTTGCAAATGGCAAGATTTCATTCTTTTTGATTGTTGAGTGATAGTCCATTGTATATATTTACCACATCTTTTTTATCCATTCATCAATCGTTGGACATTTGGGCTCTTCCCATAGTTTGGCTATTATCGATAATACTGATATAAACAACAGTGCATGTGCCTCTTCAAATCAGTATTTTTGGATCCTTCGCTGGGCTGCAGGGTAATTCTACTTTTAACTTTTTGAGGAACCTCCATACTGTTTTCCAGAGCGGCCGCACCAGTTTGCATTCCCACCAACAGTGCAAGAAGGTTTCCCTTTCTCACGTCCTCGCCAACATCTGTTGTTTCCTGTGTTACAACACACCAATTTTAAAAATTCATCCTTTCAACATCTATTTATTGAGTGCCCAATTTATGCCAGGCAGTGTTCTAAACAGAAGTAAAACAAACATAAGGATCTTCGTGGAACATACACTTTAGGAAGAGAGTTAGACAATAAACAGATAAATGAGTAAATATATAAACTTACAAGTACAATGGCAATCACAAAGCATGAGGAAAGGACATTAGGCTAGATGTTGCTATTCCCTAATTATAAACTAGATCAAGATCATTTTAGCTTTCAATCCCCTTTCCAAACATTGCTTACATCCTATCAGTTGAATTTGGGCACTTTATTTTTCCTACAGAAATAGCGACCCAAAGAGTTTAACACCTGCAGCAGCTGCCAGGAGATTAGCTCTTCATTGATGAGAGCTTGAAGAAGGGCAAGGAGTAAGGGAGGAGAGGGTAGTCTGGATGGTGAGAGCAATGAGGAGATTTTTCCCTCCGCCATTTTCAGCACCCAGCACTGTCTCCTGCCATGGCGCTACATATGAGGGCTTCTGAATCCAACCCAGCTGTAAAAGTTTGAGTCCCTTCTCTGCCCAGGATTCCCCAGCACACTCAACTTTTTGAATCTGCAGTTTTATACTTTCATCAAATTGAGAACATAGTGGTCATTATGTTTTCAATTGTTTTCTCCTTTGGTAACTCTGGTGCTTTCAGGTAACTGCTTTTCCTATTTTGCGCATAGTTTATATTTTTTCTTTTTCTGCAGAATTGGTCCAGATAGTTGAATGCCAGAAGCTCTGGAGGGCAGACTAAGATGTTGGGTAGGAGAATATATTGTTTTCCCACACTAATGCTTTCTGTAGTCCTGCAATAACAAATAACAGTATGCAATCCTCTGTGGTTCATATAGCCTCACAAATCTGAGCATCTCTGACCCCAGAAACGAATGACACTAACTCATCAGGTATCCACACTGCACCAACAGGAGGGTCAGTTGGCCAAGACTTGAGATAGAAGTATACTAAGAATTTGCTTAGTATTCAGGATTTTGAGCACTTTGCTCAAATTATTTGGGGCAATCAAGAATTTTAACATTGCAATTATTTTATTTTATTTTATTTTTAGTGTTTTCTTTCTTTCTTTCTTTCTTTCTTTCTTTCTTTCTTTCTTTCTTTCTTTCTTTCTTTCTTTCTTTCTTTCTTTCTTTTTCTAGGAGAGAGAGAGAGAGAGACAGCGTGAGCAGGGGACGGTCAGAGAGAGAGGGAGTCACGGACGGAAACAGGCTCCAGGCTCTGAGCTGGCAGTCAGCACAGAGCCCGACGCGGGGCTCGAACCCACGAACCGCGAGATCATGACCTAAGCGAAAGCCCGACGCTTAACCGACTAAGCCACCCAGGCGCCCCTGTTTTATTTATTTCTGAGAGAGAGAGAGGCAGAAAGAGAGAGTGTGTGAGCAGGGGAGGGTCGGAGAGAGAGGGAGACACAGAATGTGAAACAGTCTCCAGGCTCTGAGCTGTCAGCACAGAGCCCGACGTGGGGCTCAAACCCACGAACCGTGAGATCATGACCAGAGCCGAAGTCGGATGCTTAACCAACTGAGCCATCCAGGCGCCCCATGCAATTATTTTATTTTTTAACATTTATTTTTGAGAGAGTCAGACAGACAGACAGAATCCAAAGCAGGCTTCAAGCTCTGAGCTGTCAGTTCACAGCCTGATGCAGTATTCGAACCTATGAACCACGAGTCATGACCTGAGTCAAAGTCAGGTGCTTAACGGACTGAGCCACCCAGGCACCCCTAACATTGCAATTATTAAAAATTGAACTAAAGATGCAAATGACATATCAGATAAAGGGTTAATATCCAGAATCTATAAGGAACTCACCAAACTACACGCCCGAAAAACAAACAACCCAGTGAAGAAATGGGCAGAAGACATGAACAGACATTTCTCCAAAGAGGACATCCAGATGGCCAACAGACACATGAAACGATGCTCAGCATCCCTCCTCATCAGGGAAATACAAATCAAAACCACACTGAGATACCACCTCACGCCAGTCAGAGTGGCTAAAATGAGCAAATCAGAGAACTCTAGATGCTGGCGAGGATGTGGAGAAACGGGCACCCTCCTACACTGTTGGTGGGAATGTAAACTGGTGCAGCCCCTCTGGAAAACAGTGTGGAGGTTCCTCAGGAAACTAACACTAGAACTCCCCTATGACCCAGCAATAGCACTGCTAGGAATTTACCCAAGGGATACAGGAATGCTGATGCATAGGGGCACATGTACCCCAGTGTTCATAGCAGCACTCTCCACAATAGCTAAAACATGGAAAGAGCCTAAGTGTCCATCAACAGACGAATGGATCAAGAAGATGTGGTTTATCTATACCATGGAATACTACATGGCAATGAGAAACAATGACATCTGGCCATGTGTAGCAACATGGATGGACCTTGAGGGTGTTATGCTGAGCGAAATAAGTCAGGCAGAGAAGGACAAATATCATATGTTTGCACGTATAGGAGGATTAGGAGGAACTTGACGGAGGAACAAGGGGGAGAAGAAGGGCGGAAATGGTGGGGGAAAGGGAGAGAGGCAAACCATGAGAGACTCTTGAATGCTGACAAAAACTGAGGACTGATGGATGTGGGGGGGAGGAGGGGCATGGAGGAGGGCACTTGTGGGGATGAGCACTGAGTGTTATGTGGAAACTAATTTGACAATAAACTATTTGTAAAAAAAAAAAATTGAACTAAAGAAAAAAATGGACTAAAGAAGAATGCTTTATGATATAGAAAGGTGTTTACCATATGATGGAGGAAAATGTTACAGGAATTATGTACCATTATGGTCCCATTTTTCTACATTGTTTATTTCAGTATAGAGATCTCAACTGGGGTGTGAAAGGAAAATATGTTTTAAGCTACAAGGTACAAATGTTAATTGTGTTCGCAGTAGTTCTGACTTGTGGGATTATGGATGATATCTTCTCTCCTTTTTCACTCCTCTATTTCTCCACAGCAAACATTATAATTTCCTCTACATTCTATCCCCCCCTGCTTTCTGTTTCTCCATAGCCTTTCCCACCACTCGGTATACTTATTTATTTTACGAATTCATTCGAATATACCATTTATTTTGTTCATTCACTTAAAAGTCAGATCTTAATTAAGAGGCCAGGGAATTTTGCCTTTTTTTCCCTGCCCAGTCCCCGTGCATGACTTCTACAGTTTTCTTAGTGCCCCTCCTGCCGGGGCCGCTTCCACTGTCAGGGGCAGTCCCGCTGCAGAGTCCGCCTCCGGACAGTAAGAATACTGACTGTCCCGTCCGGCAGGAGAGATGTTTCCTAATTCGTCGTCGTCACACTGGTGATAGCACACGATCAGAGTTCCCGGCCGCTGATCCTTGCCGGAGGCCGAGCTGGCTCCGGCAGGTCCAGGGGGTCCCTGAAGGATGGACGGTGTCGGCGAGAGTGAGAGTGAGAGAGCCCCGAGATTCTTTCTGATCACCAGGCAGGCATCTCTGTCCTGTCGGTTTTTGTGTCTTTATTTAAAGGTTCAGCAACAAGATGAAGTCATAGAAAGGAATTTCTTACAATGGGAGGCCTTTTGTGATAACAATAGTAGAATTATTCTGACCAAGGAAATAACAGAATGTTCTTAGTGAAAAATAGGATAACATAGGTCAAATTGTATATAGATAAGTTAGGAGTATTTTGTCTGGCTCTCAAGAGGATGAATGTTCCTGAATTGGTTTGTTTGTGGAGACTAACATGGGGGCCCTGAATGGGTCAGTCTTTTGCCCCTGGGTTATGTTTTAGCTACTCTTATCTATCCTCATCCCAGCTGCCAGTGTAAGGGAGGGGGTTTGTGGAAAGTAGGCCTTGAGGAAGGGACTGCTATGTTTCACCAATTAGCAAAGATATATGTGGTAACTATGTTTTGCTCTTAACCCCTAAATAGGCCCTTGGTCTCAGGGCCAGGCTCAGTTGTAATTCTTGTGTTCTTAACCCCCTAAGTCTTGGTTCTGCAAGGCCCATAGGAAGAGCCTTTTGACAGTCACCCATAGAGCTTTCATCTAAAATCTCTTTTGTAAAGGCAGGAATATGCTTTTCCTTATGAGGTATCTGTATTCAGAGTATGGGTCTGATATGGAATATTGTGAGGTCTGGTCAATACCAGCAGGCTTATATCCAACATGAGCCAATAGTAGCAGAAGGAGATCCCAGTTTTCATTTCTCATGGCAGGAGCTGCAAACACTGTCACTTCCTTCCTGTGACTGCCATCCAGAGAGGCCGGTGCGGCTCCTGGCAGATCTTCCCGTTGCAAAACTTAGCACAGGAAGAAAACCGCGCTCCCACGGCCAGGCTCGAGGGCCAAGCCCGGAGCCAGCCCGCGCTCACACGGACAGGGCGTCGCATCGCAAAGCTGCACCTGAAGGCGCCAGGGAAGCCGACTGCCGCGCGGTGCTCTAGCAGCACGTGTGACCAGGTAACCAGGGACGCTTCCGGTCTCCAGGCGAGGGGAGGGGGAACGCGCATGCCGCGCGCCTGCGCACACTCCCGCCCAACGCCGCCACGCCCCTGATCCCCGGGCCACGCCCTCCGGGCGCCGAGGCGTTCGAAGGAGGCCAGCCGGCTGGGGCGCTCAGCCTCCTTCCCAGGTTCTCCCCGGCAGAAGGACACGCCCNGCCGCGGCTGAGAACGGTGTTTCCGGGCGGAGGCCGGTGGGTTGTCCCGGCGCGTCAGGAGTCGGAGCCCGAGAGCGGGGCGGGCCGTCCTGACCCGCNCCCGGACGCCGCTGTGGAGCATCCCCGGTGCCGACTACATTTCCCAGAGGCCCGCGGGGCGGGTGCGCGGGGGCCGCGGCTGCGGGCGGCGGGGCGGGGTGTGTGTGCGGGGAGGGGGCGTGTACGGGCCCCGGAGAGGCCGCGGGGCGGGGGGAGGCCCGGAGTGTGCGCGCGCTTGGCGGCCGACGGGACCTGCGAGGCCGGCGCGATCCGAGTATGCTGGCGGGAGTGTGAGAGAAGTGGGGTGTGGGTGGGTGGTGTGTGTGTGAGCTGCCAGAGATGTGGGTGGAAAGTGTGTAAGTGTGAACTGCCGAAGATGTGGGCGGTGTGTGTGTGTAAGTGTGAGCTACCAGAGATGGAGGCGTGTGTGTGTGTGTGAGCTACCAGAGATGGAGGTGTGTGTGTGTAAGTGTGAGCTACCAGAGATGTGGGCGGTGTGTGTGTGTAAGTGTGAGGTACCAGAGATGGAGGCGTGTGTGTGTGTGAGCTACCAGAGATGTGGGCGGTGTGTGTGTGTAAGTGTGAGCTACCAGAGATGGAGGTGCGTGTGTGTGTGAGCTGCCAGAGATGTGGGCGGTGTGTGTGTGTAAGTGTGAGCTACCAGAGATGGAGGTGTGTGTGTGTAAGTGTGAGCTACCAGAGATGTGGGCGGTGTGTGTGTGTAAGTGTGAGGTACCAGAGATGGAGGCGTGTGTGTGTGTGAGCTACCAGAGATGTGGGCGGTGTGTGTGTGTAAGTGTGAGCTACCAGAGATGGAGGTGCGTGTGTGTGTGAGCTACCAGAGATGTGGGCGGTGTGTGTGTGTAAGTGTGAGCTACCAGAGATGGAGGTGTGTGTGTGTGTGTGAGCCACCAGAGATGGTGGGAGGTGTGTGTTTGAGTATGTGTGTATGAGTATGAACTGCCAGAGATGGTGGGCGGTGTGTGTGAGTGAGTGTGAGCTACCAGAGATGGTTGGAGGTGTGTGTGTGGAAGAAAGAGCGTGAGATGCCAGGAGCATGTTGGTGTGAGCGTGTGAGACTGCAGAATGTGTGTCTGGCCTATGAGGTTGTACGAGTGTGTGTGCCTGAGTGTGAGAGCGGGCGCTGTGTATTTAGTGTGTGTGAGACGCGGGGGGAGGGGCGCAGTTACCACGTGAGAGACCAGGGTGCGTGTAGTGTTACAAAGAAAACCACAGGCCCACATTGGCACCACTTAGGCCACGTCCCCAGATGGGCAGTTAATACCCAACCCAACTGCGGTTTCAGCCTACCCGAAATGGAGTTTAACTGGGCAGTGCGGAATTTTCTGGATGGTACCAGTGAGGTAGTCTGTCAGCCCGTCCTGTCCATCCCCAAAGGGAGATGAGGTCATCTGCATGAGACCCCCAGCCAGACCCGCTCCGGAGGGGAGGGCTGCCTCGCCTGAAACAATCTTCCCCTTTTTTTGCTGATAAATTCCTGCCCCACCTCCTTCCTATAAAAACATCTGTTTTGTACAACTGATCGGAGCTGCGCTCTGTTTGCAGGACGGGATGGAGCCTGTTCTGGAACTGATGAATGGAGCCAGTCAGATCTTTGCATGTTACCCAGTTGAATTTTGTTCTTGAACAGTATCTGCGTGTGACAGGAATCCAGGAGTCTATGAAGGAGTGCGTTGAGAATGTGTGTGTGTGTCTGTGTCCGTGTGTGTGTGTGTGAGGGAGAGAGACCATCCTGTGCGTGTGTGAGAGGAAAGCTAGTGGTGGTTGTGTGTGAGACCAGAGTGAGCAGGAGGGAGACCATGTGAGGCGTGGATTGTCCCCTGAAGGCTTGCAGAGCCTCTCTCCCGGAGACCGTGGTGTATGTGGCCACATGTGGGGTGCCTTCCTCGGGATACGGGTTCTTGGGGTTCAGTCCTCTGTGGTCAGGGAGTGGGCGCCATCTCACGTCCGTGTTGGCGCGTCACCCGGTATGCTCGGAGCTGGCCCCGAGTGACTGGTGTGTAGGGGGAGGCCACGGGGAAGGTGGATAGCGCTACCTTCTTGACGTGTGCCAGGATTTGGTATTGTGTGTGTTGTGTGGCCTGTGGGGGTTTGGGTGGAGGCGGAGAACTCTGGCCTCTGCCACACTAGGAGTCCAACTAGACTCCTCAACTGTCGACCATGTCAAAGCCTGAAGCAGACATACGACAAGGGAAAGGTCCGCCTCCACCTATAAAAATAAGATCAAAAAAGGGGAAGGCAACTTTTGGGAAAAAGATTAAATCTGGGGCCTTGAGCGTAAGCGAAACAACCATAAGCGACAGTCCTGCGTGGCTGCGCGGTGCCGGGGGTCTCTGGGTGCTTTGGGCAGTGGAATCCAGGAGAGCCAGGAGAAGGAAGGGGAAGACGGAATTTTTAGGCTGATGATTTGGGAGTACAAGCGGGCCTCACCTTGTCACTCTTTCTGTCCCTCCAGCCCTGTCCTCAGGGACACTGCCGTTCTCCAGGAGAGAAGCCAGGAGGGGAAGTGGAAATGACTGTTGAACTAGTCAAAGCCATATCCCAGGTTAGTTATTTCCTTTCTCATCCGAGGGAGGCAGTCTTACTCTTTAGGATTTAATAATGCCTCTTTTCTTTTGAAAATTCCCTGATTAACAGCGGCCTTGAGGGCCTGGTTCCCACTTTTCCCAGAGGGCACTGTCTACGCAGACTGCCTGACGGTTCGTGAAACTGGGTGTGATGAGGCATGGAGCCTCCTGGGAGCCCTCTCTTCTTCCCACTCCACTTTTAAAAAAATGTTGATTTATTTATTTCGAGAGGGAGAAAGAGAACTTGAGCAGGGAGGAGCAGAGAGAGAGAGAATACCAAGCAGGCTCTGCACTGTCAGCGCAGATTTTGACGTGGGGCTCGAACCCACAAACCATGAGATCATGACCTGAGCCGGAACCAAGAATTGGACACTTAATCAACTGAGCCACCCAGGTGCCCCCTTCCCACTTTTTTTTTTTTATTTTTTCCCATTTTTATTTTATTTTATTTTATTTTATTTTTAATTTTATTTTTTTATTTTATTTAACTTTACTTTACTTTATTTTATTTTATTTTATTTTTAAATGTTTTTTATTTATTTCTGAGAGAGGGAGAGAGGCAGCGTGAGCAGGGGAGGGNCAAAGAAGACACAATCTGAAACAGGCACTGGGCTCTGAGCTATTAGCAGAGAGCCCAACGCGGGGCTTGAACTCATAAACTGTGAGATCATGACCTGAGCCAAAGTCAGATGCTTAACTGACTGAGCCGCCCAGGCACCCCTAATTACACATTTAATATTAAAAATCACATTTAATTAATTTTTAAATATTGCCCTTCCCCACCCCCACCCCCCTACTGTTTATGAAATCTTCAAAAAGAATCACATGGATTTGGATATCTTTGTCTTTCTCAGCATTAGAACCACTTTATGAATCATCTAACATAATTTTTTAGATTCAGAACTTTTAGACTTTCTATGATGTTACTGAAATTGTATCTGTTCATAAGAACCAGTTAGTATTCTGTTAAGATTCCCCCCCTTCATTTGTCCTATAGGAACAAGTTAGGGATCTCCACGATTTTAACCACTTTATGTCTTAGTTGTCGTGATATTTAACTTTATACTCCTGAATAAGATGTTTGGATCCCTGTTTCTTAATTATTTTAGTTTTAGATATTATTATCTATAATCTACTACTGTGGATAATAAAGATTTAGTTCAACAATAACTCCAACACACTTACACACACTTTTCTTTTTTGTCAGCCTTCATACATTAATTTATTACTGTTTCAGTCTTAAGTCTCTTCAGGGTAGCTTCGTATCTTTTATCAATTTTGGAAATTTTTCAACCATTATCTTTTCAAACATTAGCTCAGACACTTCCTTTCCTCTTCTTCTCAAATTGCAGTTACATAAACACTAGATCTTTTAGGAGGCGCTTGGGTGGCTTAGTCTGTTAAGCATTTGACTTTGGCTCAGGTCATGATCTCATAGGCTCACATTGGGCTCTGTGCTGACAGCTCAGGGCCTGGAGCCTGCTTCGGATTCTGTGTCTTCCTCTCTCAATGCCCTTCCCCACCTTGAACTCTGTCTCTCTTTCTCAAAAATAAACAAACATTAAAATTTTTTTTAATAAAAAATAAACATTAAAAAATGTTTTAAAAAGACTAGGTCTTTTTTCCTTTGTTATATATTTTACTTACATTCTAATTCGCTTCAGCTCTTCAATCTGCTGTTAATTCATCTTTGAATCTAAGCTTCCATAATTGCATTTTTAGTTTTAGAATCCCCGTTTTCTGCCTAAGTTCAACACCTTTTATATTAATTCCTTAGAAACATTCATTCCTTTGCCATACTTGTGTGATAATTGTGTCATCTGGATCTCCTGTGGGTTTCTTTATGTTTTCTGATTTTTTCCTCTTGATTTTTTGTCTTATGTGTGTCATTATTTTGGGTTAAGTGCTAGATTTTGTGTATTAAAAAATCTTAGAGATAGTTTGAAGCTTTGACATCTTCCTCTTGATAGTGTTTATTTTTTGAAAATAGATTTTAAAAATAAACTTTATTTTTTGTAACAGAAAAATTGCAAAGACCAGCACTAGGAGCATCCAGACACCACAGTCAGCTTCCCCTGTTACAACATCTTACGTTAATTAGTATGGTACATTTGTCATAGTTAAGGAACCAATATTGGTATATTATTATTACTAACTAAACTTTATGCTTCCTTCAGATTTTCTCTTTTTATTTGATGCCTTTGTTTCTGTTCTGGGATGCTACCCAGGAGACCACATTACATTCTATCTCCTAACGCTGTGATAGTTTCTCATACTTTCCCTTCTTTTGGTTGACCTTGTCAGTTTTGAGGGGTACTTACGTATTTTGTAGAATGTCTCTCATATCTGCTGTTTTCTGCATGGTTAGACTGCAATAATACATTCTTTGAAGAAAGATCACAGAGGTCAGATTCCATTTTCATCAAGGATTTTATGCCATCAATGTGACTAATTACTGTCCTTTAATTACTTGGGGGAGGTAGTGTGTGTCAGGTTTCCCCACTGTAAGGTTACTCTGTTCCACTCTTCCATTCTGTACTCTTAGGAAGGAAGTCATTATGCACAACCCACAGCTTGGGAGTGGGAAGTTGTGGGGGTGCCTGGGTGGCTCAGTCAGTTAAATGTCCAGCTCTTGACATTGGCTCACGTCATGATCTTGCAGTCTGTGGGTTCGAGCCTTGTGTCAGGCTCTGTGCTGACAGCTCAGAGCCTGGAGCCTGCTTCAGATTCTGTGTCTCCATTTCTCTCTGCCCCTCACCTGCCTCTCTCTCAAAAATAAATCTTAAAAAAATTAAAAAAAAAAAGGAATGGGAAGTTATGTTCTCCCTCAAGAGTGGAGCATCTAAGTAAATGATTTGGAATCCTTCTGCATCAGAGATTTGTCTATTCTCCTCCACTTATTTATGCAGTCATTTATTTGTACCAGCATGGACTCATGCATATTTATTTTGTACCATAGCTTGTACCATCCAATACTACTTTATTTTGTTGTTCAGATCTTTCTAGCTTTGGCCACTAGAAGCTTTTTTAGCGACTCCTGCATCCTGGTGACACGTCTTGTCATTGCAGGGTATTTTTTGTGTGTTGAACACTGACTTGGACACTGCATATCTAGGTTATCCTGTGTCCTTTCCACGGGAGTCCTGCAGTGAGCCGCTTCTCCAGGGTGGAGATGGCTTCCGCTTGCTTCAGGCACACAGCTCTGCTGAGCACAGCCCAGTCTTAGTCTAGGCAGGAGCTGAAATGCTGAGAGGCAGGGCCTCAGTCCTTCTGAAAGCTGGGTTATTTCTGGCTCCCATCAGTTCTGGGGTGTACGCCTTCCCTTGGGTGCTCAACCAAAAGCGTGGGATGTTTACCAGAACCTACGCTCAGCAGATGATAGTGAACTGTGAACAGTCTAAATTTTTTTTTAACGTTTATTTATTTTTGAGACAGAGACAAAGCACGAGCTGGGGAGGGGCAGAAAGAGAGGGGGCACAGAATCTGAAGCTGGCTCCAGGCTTTGAGCTGTCAGCACAGAGCCTGATGCAGGGCTCGAACCCACGGACCATGAGATGATGACCTGAGCTGAAGTCGATGCTTAACCGACTGAGCTACCCAGGTGCCCCGAACAGTCTAGATTAGCCATTTATTGTTGTTTCTCCTCACATGTCAGTCTTAAGACCTTGATTTGTTGGCTGTGAGTGTTTTATCAGTCTGCTTCTGCAGACTGGGAAGCCTGAATAAAATCTCACTGGCTATCCTAATATTGGAGATCGTGGAAACAATTTAAGGTGGAAACAATTTAAGGTGGAAACAATTTAATTAAGGTATAAAACATGTCTGGGGAGGGGCGCCTGGGTGGCTCAGTCGGTTAAGCATCCAACTTTGGCTCAAGTCATGATCTCACGGTTCGTGGGTTTGAGCCCTGCATCAAGCTCTGTGCTGACGGCTCAGAGCCTGGAGTGCTTCAGATTCTGTGACTCCCTCTCTCTCTGACCCTCCCCTGCTCATGCTGTCTCTCTCTCTCTCTCAGAAATAAAGAAAACATTAAAAAAATTTTTTTGAAAAAGCATTTTTGGGAAATTTTTGCCTTGTCTTTGGGCATATATGGTATTTTATAATGTAGAAGGGTTGACACTCTTCCCATTACTCTTTTCAAGAATTCTCTTGATTGTTCAATTTTCTTTTTTTTAAGTTTATTTATTTATTTCGAGGGCAGGGGGGAGAGAATCCCAAGTAGGCTCTGTGCTGTCAGTGCAGGGCTCGATCTCACAAACCGTGAGATCATGACCTGAGCCAAAATCAAGAGTCACACGCTTAAATGACTGAGCCACCAGGCACCCCTCCTGACTGTTCTTATAAGTTTATTTTTCTAGCAAATATTAGAATCAGGCAGTTTTTTGTTTTTTTTTTTTAATTTCTGAGAGAGACAGCATGAGCAGGGGAGGGTCAGAGAGAGAGGGAGACACAGAATCTGAAACAGGCTCCAGGCTCTGAACTAGCTGTCAGCATAGAGCCCGACATAGGGCTTGAACCCACGAACCGTGAGATCATGACCTGAGCCGAAGTCAGACGCTTAACCGACTGAGCCACCCAGGCGCCCCAGAATCAGGCAGTTTTTTAAAAGCCCTGCTGGTTACTTTTTATTATTAAAAAAATTTTTTTTTAGTGTTTTATTTATTTCTGAGAGAGAAAGAAAGCGTGAGCAGGGGAGGGTCAGAGAGACAGGGAGACACAGAATCCGAAACAGGCTTCAGGCTCTGAGCTGTCAGCACAGAGCCCGACGTGGGGCTCAAACCCACCAACCGTGATATCATGACCTGAGCCGAAGCCGGACGCTTAACCAACTGAGCCACCCAGGCGTCCCCCTGCTGGTTACTTTAAAGTTGTTTATTTAGCAGATACATTTTTGACCTTGTCTGTGCCAGCTTCTGGCAGCGCAGCAAGAAACAACCAAATCTGTGTCCCTGTGCAGCCTTCTTTGCAGAGGGGAAAATAAGCATAAATAAAGGAATTCGTATACATTAAATAGTGAAACATGCGGGCCTTTATTTGGACATAGGGTTTCATTTTTCTTGGGCAGACTAATCTAGGAGTGTAATTTCTGGGTCATACGGTAAATTCATATTTGAATTCTTAAGGAATCGCGAAACTTTTCCAAAATCGCTGTGCCACTCTGCATCCTCAGCAGCAGTGTGTGAGGGCTCCCAGGTTTCCGTGTCCTCTCTAACATTTGTTACCTGTTTCACTCGCTTAATTTTATTACTGTCTGTTGGTTACTTGTAGATTTTCAAATAGATAAGGTTTTAAATTCATCTTTCCATAGTTTTGAAGTGCTCTGAATCCTGACCAGAGAATAGCCTGGAAATTTGGGGGTTTCAAATTTGTGAAGGCTTTTGTTGGCCTAGTATGTGACCAGTTTTTGTTTACTGTATATTGGGGTATACCAGAAAGCTAAAAACTGCATCACCCAGACTCCTTTGGAAAGAGGGTTGTGTATGTGCCAGGCAGAGGCTTCCAGTGTAATATGTGAAAGGCAGAAGCCAGCAACAGGAAGCAGCGGTTAAATTCAGGGAAATAGGATTTGATAGCCAGCATGTTGGCAGATATGGCAGATACTGGCAAGGGGATTTGGTTCTTCTGGGGCAGCTCTGGCTGAAGTTCCTGCTGATTGAATCCTAGCATGTTATGTGCTTAGCTGTGGGTGACACTGGAGAATGGGACTTTGGGAAAAATACCATTTTGGTATAATTGGGCTTTTCTCCTGCTTTCTAGCCTACAGACCTCATTCTTTGGTCCTATGGGAAATTCCATATGTTATTGGATACCTTGCAATAAATGTTTTTCTTCTTAAAAAAAAAAAGAATTACAGGCTCTTCAAATGCTGTAAATTACAATTTCATTGAATATAAGATCATCAGTAAAACATAAGTCCTGGATATACATATATGTAAAGATATCCATATAAACATTGGGAAAATAATTAACTGTGAGTACCAGGATCACAAGCAATCTAATATATTTTTCTGGAGGATTAACCAAAACAGCTGTTTCCTTACTAGTGCAAAATTGTACCAAGTATTGGAAAGAATGTGGCTACTTTCTGCTTGCGTTGACAAATTCATGTGAATGAATTTGATTTTTATAAGAACATGTGGAATGATAGGTATCAGCCAAAATGGCACCTCAGCTAACCAAAAGGTACAAACCAGAATTCAGGAAAACCAGTAGCTCACAGTGAATCGTAAAACAAATTGTTAATACTGGAGCACCTGGCTGGCTCAGTTAGAAGAACATGTGACTCTTGATCTCGGGGTCATGAATTCGAGTCCCAGATAGAGATTACTTGAAAAAAAATGTTAATACTTTTATGTGAAAAATATATTAAGCATTTTCTCAAAGGTGTGTATATCTTCTTAAGTCCTGTACATTGAATATCTTTGTATCATTCCTTTAAATGTTTACTGTCAAAAAGCAAATTAAGATGTTCTGTGCATAGCACTTTCTTTGGATAGTCAGTTACCAGTGTCTTTGGTAAGTTTGCAAATCAGGCACTGAACATGAAGATTTTTGCTTACAACGGAAATAAACAAAGTTGAAGATGAAAAGGGGCGCCTGGGTGGCTTAGTCGGTTAAGCATCCGACTTTCGCTTAGGTCATGATCTCGCGGTTCGTGGGTTCGAGCCCCACGTCGGGCCTGTGCTGACTGCCAGCTCAGAGCCTGGAGCCTGTTTCGGTCTGTGACTCCCTCTCTCTGACCCTCCCCTGCTCACGCTGTCTCTCTCTCTCTCCTAGAAGTAGATAAAACATTAAAAAAAAAATTTTTTTTAAAAAAAAAGAAACTGACTTGGCTTTGCATTTCAGGTTGAAACTCCAAAATCAAAGCCAGAATGAAAAAAAAAATCAAAGTTAGTGCAAGAATAAGGGAAGGGAAACTGATATTTATTGAGCACTGATCATGCATCTTTCATATATTCTATTCTAGCTCATTCAGTTCTTCATCGTTGTGCAAGGCAACTAATGTCTGTTATAGATGAGGGCCACGATAGTCAGCATCTCTCAGCNATAATATTTCTAAAAATTCCTTATAACCTGCTGGTGATTGTAACTGGATGTTAATTTTTCTCTTATTACATTTTATTCTTTTTTTTCTTTAATGTTTTATTTATTTCTGAGAGAGAAAGACAGCATGAACAGGGGAGGGTCAGAGAGAGAGGGAGACACAGAATCCGAAACAGGCTCTCGGCTCTGAGCTGTCAGCACAGAGCCCGGCGCGGGCTCGAACCCACGAACCGTGAGATCATGACCTGAGCCGAAGTCAGACACTTAACTGACTGAGCCACCCAGGTACCCCAACACATTTTATTCTTTAAGAAATGAAAAATTACATTTATCTGGTTTCATTTTGATTAAGTGGCTAAGTATATAGGTTGATTGTACTTAGACTCAGTATACAATTTAGGTGTGTTGTAATCTTATGTTGGGTGATCTCCTATGACTACCCAGTTTACTCTGGTGTGGTATGTCATGCTAGTTCTTCATGACGTAGTATGAGAAAATTGCATTCTGATTATATTCGTTATTTTTATTGCATAAGAATAAATAAAATCAGGCCTATCAGCTCAGTGCCCCTTCTCTTCTGAAACATTAGGATCCCGTAGAGTACCATTTGTAAAATATCAACTTAGGCATTCTTTTTTGTTGTTTTTAAAGGTTCAACCACAGATGTAGGTCATTCCTTGAGGCTCTTATTTACTGCCTATGGCCACTTGTTCGTATTTTCCCACGCGAAGAAATGGGTTAGCATCCTTTTTTACACTGCAGTGTATCACTTCAATAACTGCTATTTTAGGTTGGAGTTTCATATTATAATGGTTTAATTTTTCTTTCTCC
This sequence comes from Crocuta crocuta, assembly GCF_008692635.1. Lineage (NCBI taxonomy): Eukaryota > Metazoa > Chordata > Mammalia > Carnivora > Hyaenidae > Crocuta > Crocuta crocuta. The sequence continues at coordinate 2,159,289 of NW_027528892.1, forward strand.
CCCAAGGGCCATTTCTCACATAAAGCAGAAACAGTTTAAAACTTTTACCTTGGAGTTACGCATGAAAATGAGCATCGGTTAATCTAGAATGTATTTTATCCGGGCGTTTGGGTGGCTCAGTCAGTTAAGCATCCGACTCTTGATTTCGGCTCTGNTATGATGTTGGAGAACTATCGGAACCTGGTATCACTGGGTAGGAGTATTTTCTTTTCTTCATAATTTAGAATAACTTTAGGGATGCTTTACGTTTGTATTTTTTTTTTTTGTTTTTTTGTTTTTTTTTTGTGTTTTTATTTGTTTCTAGGAGAGAGAGAGAGACAGCGTGAGCAGGGGAGGGTCAGAGAGAGAGGGAGTCACAGACTGAAACAGGCTCCAGGCTCCGAGCTGGCAGTCAGCACAGAGCCCGACGCGGGGCTCGAACCCACGAACCGCGAGATCATGACCTGAGCGAAAGTCGGACGCTTAACCGACTAAGCCACCCAGGCGCCCCCGTTTGTATTTATTATTAGAATTTTTTATTGTGTGTAAGTAGATTGAAATCTTGGAAACAAAGAGGACCCTCAGGGATTGATGAAAATTTCAGATTAAGTCAGTGAATTTGATGTGTGTCAGAGAGTCCATGAGTGTGGCCTTTAGTCATTTGGGAACACAGGCCATGAGGTGACTTTTCACTGGTCTCCTCTGCTGCCTTCTCCCCTCTCTCCTACAGTACTGTGGTTATTCCAACTGGATAGTAACGAGGTTTACCAAGAATATGGCTAATTATTATAAATTTAAAATACGGATTTTTTATTTGTTTTTTTAATGTTTTATTTATTTCTGAGAGAAAGAGTATGAGCAGGGTAGGGTCAGAGGGAGAGGGAGGCACAGAATCTGAAGCAGGCTCCAGGCTCTGAGCTGTCAGCACAGAGCCCGACACGGGGCTCGAACCCATGAATTGCGAGACCATGACCTGAGCTGAAGCCAGAGGCTTAACTGACTGAGCCACCCAGGCGCCCCAAAACTATGTTTTTATAAACTTGCAATAGGTCAAACCGATGAGACACACAAACTGTGAAAGTGGCTTCAGATCCTCTTAGGGAGACTTACTTGGATCCTTCCCCGCTCTGGGGCCACCTCATTGTCTAGACCAGCTTTTTGTTTTCTGAAAGGCCCCCTTTATCCTGCTTGTAGTTCACCAGGCTTCTTGAAACTAAATGTATGTCTTTTCTAAAATTTGAGTATTTGTTGGCTTGCTTTCTTCAAATAATTTTTTTTTGTTCTCTTCTGGTATTTCGACTACAAATATGTTAGAACCTTTTATATTATGCCCTAGGTAACTGAGGATCTGTTCATTATTTAAAGTCTTTTCTTGTTTGTGTGTCAGATTAGATTAGGTAATTTCTATTGACTTTACTTCAAGTTTATTGACTCTCTGTGTATCCTCTTCAGTGCCTTATTAATTTTTAATGTAGTGAATTTTTAAATTTCGGATACCATATTTTTCAATTCCAAACTTTCCACTTAGTTCTTTTTTTTTTTTTTTTCTGTTTCTCTGCTGAGAATTTCTGAGCATATTTTCCTTTACATTTTTGGGTATAGATAAAAGAGTGGTTTTTAAATCCTGGTCTACTAATTCTAGCATCTATGTTATCGCTGCTTAGGTCTTCATTAATTGCTTATTTTCCTGAGTGTGATTCACTGTTTCCTTTTTCTACTTATGTCTAGTAATTAATGGATTTTATCTCAGACACTATAAATAATACATTGTAGAGGCTGTAGATTCTGTTATATTATTCTGAAGAGTTTTGTGTTTTTTGTTTAAAAATTTTTTTTAATGTTTTATTTATTTCTGAGAGAGAAAGAGAGAGAGAGACAGTGTGAGCAGGGGAGGGTCAGAGAGAGAGGGAGTCACAGAATCTGAAACAGGCTCCATGCTCCGAGCTGTTAGCACAGAGCCCGACGCGGGGCTCGAACCCACGAACCGTGAGATCATGACCTGAGCCGAAGTCAGACGCTTGACTGACTGAGCCACCCAGACGCCCCTTGTGTTGTTTTTTAAAAGCAGACAGTTAACTTGACTCAGACTCCAAACTCTGTCTCTAGAGGCTCTGACTCAGGCTTCAAACTCTGGCTGGCTGTCCGATGATCCTGTGAAAATACTGGGTAGCATTTCTGCCCCCAGCCCCTTAGAAAATTGTTTAACTTTTATAGAGTTGACAGTTGGCAGTCCCACTAGACTATGTCAGAAGCTGTATGTAATCTGTCTCTAAAATGTGTTTTACCCCTTCGTCTAGTCATTCATGCCGTGTCCTTCCATCGGTATTAAGAAACTGGCTTATAGCTCTGAATTACCCAAACTGGCCAATTTTCATGTCTTTTTTTTTTTTTTTCTTTGTATGCAGGACTGTGTCTCTCTAAGCCATATGTGATCTCCTCATTGGAGCAAGGGAGAGAGCCTTGGGAGATGAAGGATGAGATGACAGGAAGCCCAGGTGAGTGTGAGAGAACCCGATAGGGGAATCCTTTCTAGGTAATGGCTCAGCTGCTTTCCAAGGTGATACTTTTTCCTTTCTTCTGCTTCTTAGAAATTCTTCTCAAGTCTTTCAAGCCTGAGGAGAAAACAGAAACTTTACTATGTAGCCTGAACTCCCCAAACGCCTTCTCTTCCGTTTGAAGGTATCTCTTCTCTCTAATAAGCTAACTCATTTTGCAGAAATCTCTGTCCAGCTCTTTCCCATCCCATCCTTCCTTTTGCCATGTGACTTATACAAGCTTCTCTGTTTCCTAAATCTTAACCCCCAAATTGGGTGCTGCTTACATATCCTAGCGCTTGCTGCTGCTTGTCACAAAGCGAGAGACCAGCTCCTCCCAGCCCCTGTGTCATCAGCTCCATCCTCCTTCTCTGACCTTATCTTCTAGCACTTTCTCGCTTTTTCACTGTACTTTAGCACAGAGCTTTCTAAACGACATGAGGTACCCAGGTATGCTTCAGGTGTGGTAAAGGTGTGCCAGTATACCAAATCTCTAGGCCTTGAGACACTGGCTGAGGCCAGAGACGGTCTGAGTTCCAAGTTGCTTGCTTCTGGGTCATAGGCAGTATTCTCCTTCGGCGTCTGTGCATCTTACAAATGTCAGTAAGTGCCCGACAATACTGTTGAGAAGCACTGCTCTTACCATTAGTCACCTTTTCTGACTTTCCACACTCTTTGCTGATTCAGGCTTTTGGATTTCCTGTTTTCTCTGCCTAGAATGCTCTTCTCTTGGCTCTCTGTCCATGCTTGACTGTCAGACCAGAGCTCAAAAATCATCTCATCAGGGGCTTTCCCTAACCACCTTATGTAATGAACGTTCCCTTATTCCAGCCCAATTACTTTCTACCAAGGCACTGTGTGTTTCCTTTGTAACACTCAGGAGAGCCTGTAACTAGCCTGTTGATGGTTTATATGCTTATTTTCTGCCTGCCCCGCTGAGCTGAAAGTTCACAAAGACCAGGGAATGTTCGGATCATACACGATAGTTACGCCTTTATGAGATTCTCCCTTCACTTCTTTAACAGTATTTGATCTTTAATTACATCTAGAGATGATTTGGATCCTGGACTTCCAGGGTCCTTCAAATACCCAGATACTGGAAGAGAAATTAGCCCTGCTTAGACATACTTTATACTTTGGTTGTGTAGTAACCTACCATCGGCCTTCAATAGGGAAATAGAGGAGCTTTCCGGATAAGAGGTAATAATTTGCCTTGTGAAGAACAGATGAAAGAAGTGTGGGGGGAGGCGACACCTGGGTGGCTCAGCTGCTTAAGCATCCCTCTCAGGTCATGATCTCAGGTTTATGAGATTGAGCCCTGCACCAGGCTGTGCACTGACAGTGCAGAGTCTGCTTGGGACTCTCTCCCCCTCTCTGTCTGTTCCTCCCCCCTCCACTTGCATGTGTGTGCTCTCTCTCTCTCTCTCTCTCTCGAAATAAATAAACATTAAAAAAAAGAAGAAGGAAGAAGAGAATGGGATGAAGCCTATACATTTAGTGGGATATTGAGTCACAGTATAGATTTAAGTCTTATTAAATGAATAAGATATCTCAGCATCTGTGTTGGATCAGCATCTGTGTTGAGAAAGGCCAGAAAGATAAGAGACAACCATGGCTCCCCATGGGGGGTTGGCGTTGAAGACTACCCTTGTGGGAGCAATCAGTGATGTATCCAGTTTTGTTTCTCTGTCCACTATTGCTCTCCTCATTTGTTTTTATAGAAAAACCACAGATGATTGGTTCATTGAACCTTCATGGTGTCAATTCTAGAATTACAGAAGCCTGGGTATTCCTGACCTCAGTAATGACCTGGGGTAGGAAGCTTATTAATACCTTAAAGTCTTTCTTAACTGCTTTAGTAGATTTGATCTCTCCCATCTCTGAACTTTGTACCAATTTTACTTTTTACCACATGGGCTCACACAGTATTTCATATTTTCTTCTCAAATTACTTTCTTTGTTGGTCTTGCCTTTCTTTCTTTCTTTCTTTTTAAGGTTTTTATTTTTTTTGAGAGAGAGAGAGAGACTGAGTGTGAGCGAGGGAGGGGCAGAGAGAGGGAGACAGAATCTGAAGCAGGCTCTAGGCTCTGAGCTGTCAGCAGAGCTCAATGCAGAGCTCGAACTCAACGAACCACAAGATCATGACCTGAGCCAAAGTCGAATGCTGAACTGACTGAGCCACCCGGGTACTCCTGATCTTGCCTTTCTAATCACTTTCTTTCTTTTTTTAATGTTTTATTTATTTTTGAGAGAGAGACAGAGAGACAGCATGAGCAGGGGAGGGTCAGAGAGAGAGGGAGACAGAATCTGAAGCAGGCTCTAGGCTCTGAGCTGTCAGCACAGAGCCCGATGCGGGGCTCGAACCCAAGAACCGTGAGATCATGACCTGAGCTGAAGTCAGACGCTTAACCGATTGAGCCACCCAGGCGCTCCTCTAATCACTTACTATACTACTCAAGAACAACTTGTCTTTTATTATCTTCATGTCCCTAATGCTTGACACACAGAAAACTGCTTTAGGGAGCATTGGATTAGTCAGTCATTTGCTATGGATAAGTTAGGAAAGGAAAGCACTTTCTCTTTTGCCCTTTCTTGATGCCAGCCTTTTCTCTGAAGTTTTCTCTTAGTGTCATCTCTTCAATACAGATTTCTTCTTCGTATATTTATTGAGAACTTATATATGCCTGAGTTTCTGTGATATATGGTAGGTGGTGTAGTAGCCATATTTCAGGCATATTTATTTCTTCCCTGAAGCTTATATGCTAGCTTGCAAGGCAAGAAACTTATTTTAAGTGGCAATAAAAGGAATTAATAATAGTAAACCCAGGGGCTCCTGGGTGGCAGAGTCAATTAAGTATTCGACTTTGGCTCGGGTCATGATCTCATAGTTTGTGAGTTTGAACCCAGCATTGGGCTCTGTGCTGACAGCTCAGAGCCTAGAGCCTGCTTTGGCTACAATGTCTCTCTCTCTGCTCCTCCCCTGCTCATACTTTGTCTCTCTCAGAAATGAATAAGCATTAAATAATAGTAATACCCACCTACATGTCATTATGAAACTAGTTTATTAAAAAAGACTTATGGTGGGGCACCTGGGTGGCTCAGCTGGTTAAGCATCTGACTCTTCATCCCCCATTAAGATATGGCCTGAGAAGTGAGAATGAGTAGAGAATGGGAAAATGCCTTAATATGGAGCCTGAAGTTCAGGGCTCTCTGAGAAATGCAGAATTCACTATTGAAACATGTAGCAATGGTACATACAAACACCATTTTCTTTTTTTAAAATTTATTTCTAGGAGAGAGAGAGAGACAGTGTGAGCGGGGAAGGGTCAGAGAGAGAGGGAAACACAGACTCTGAAACAGGCTCCAGGCCCTGAGCTGGCAGTCAGCACAGAGCCCGACACGGGGCTCGAACCCACGAACTGTGAGATCATGACCTAAGCGAAAGTCGGACGCTTAACCGACTAAGCCACCCAGGCGCCCCACAAACATTTTCTGATTATGAAAAGATTAGTCTAGGAATTTTCCTAAACCCCAAGGGAAATCATGAAGCATGAGATATTTATGGTCTCTGGGCATCTGTAGAGATTTTTGATCAGCAGTAGTTATTGTGATGATACTGGTATTTAAAGAAAATTAACCTACCTGTATATGTAAGTCAACTAGAAGTGGGAAAGAATAGGGGAATGGTATTTAATTTATAGTAAGTCATGTTAGTGCAGGATAAAATATTATCATTGTAGCCTAATTCTCCAGAATCCTATTACCCTCATTTAATTTTCTTAATCACCTTTTCTGTGTTTCCCTGAGCTCTGAGATCTGCTTGCATATTTTTCAGTTGATGTTCCTGTGCGTAACAGGTTTTGTGGGATTCACTGTTTTGGAATCACCTTGTCCACATTAAATATTTCCTTTGTTATATCCCATGAATAAGGAAACATTTGCTTTTTTGATATCTTTCAGATTTGGAGTCTATATATGAGACACACCAATTATCGCTGAAGCACTTCGTGTATGATGATGTGTTAATAGAGAGAATTACAGGCTGTGGACTTGAGTGTTCCACTTTCAGAGAAAACTGGAAATGTGAAGATCTTTTTGAGAGGCAGTTGGTAAGTCAAGAGACATTTATCAGGCCAGGAGTAATCACTCATAACAAAATCCTCACTGAGGAAATAGATCACAAATGCCACAAATCTGACAAATCTGTCCATCTAGACAATGTAGAGGAAAATGTTTATAACCACAAGTCAGATAAAAAAAGCTTCTCCCAAGGTTCCATGGTCGTAAAACACAAGAAAGTGTATGCAGGAAAGAAACTTTTTAAATGTAACGAATGTGAGAAAACCTTTACCCACAGCTCCTCCCTTACTGTTCATCAGAGAATTCATACTGGTGAAAAACCATACGAATGTAAAGAATGTGGGAAAGCCTTCAACCAGAGCCAGCACCTTGTTCAGCATCACAGAATACATACTGGAGAGAAACTCTTTGAATGTAAAGAATGTAGGAAAGCCTTCAGCCAAAATGTGCACCTTGTTCAACATCAAAGAATTCATACTGGAGAAAAACCATATAAATGTATGGAGTGTAGAAAAGCCTTCAGCCAACCTGCACACCTTGCTCAGCACCAGAGAATTCATACTGGGGAGAAGCCCTATGAATGTAAGGAATGTGGGAAAGCCTTCAGTGACGGCTCCTCCTTTGCCCGGCATCAGAGGTGCCACACTGGCAAAAGACCCTATGAATGTATTGAATGTGAGAAGGCCTTCCGGCAGAACACCTCCCTCATTCGTCACTGGAGGTATTATCACACCGGGGAGAAACCTTTTGACTGCATCGACTGTGGGAAGGCCTTCAGTGATCACATAGGCCTTATTCAGCATAGGAGAATTCATACTGGAGAGAAACCCTACAAATGTAAAGTGTGTGGCAAAACCTTCAGGTATGGCTCCTCCCTTACCGTCCATCAGAGAATTCACACAGGAGAGAAACCTTATGAGTGTGTCGTCTGTGGGAAAGCCTTCAGTCACCATGCTTCACTCACACAGCACCAAAGAGTGCATTCTGGAGAGAAACCGTATGAGTGCAAGGAATGTGGGAAAGCTTTTAGACAGAGCATACACCTTGCTAGTCACTTGAGGATTCATACTGGTGAAAAACCCTACGAATGTAAAGAATGTGGAAAAGCCTTCAGCATCAGTTCGCAGCTGGCTACTCATCTGAGAATTCATACTGGAGAGAAGCCTTATGAATGTAAGGAATGTGGCAAAGCTTTCAACCAGAGGGCCCACCTTGCCCAACATCATAAAATTCACACAGGAGAGAAACCTTACGAGTGTAATGAATGTGGTAAAGCCTTCAGCCAGACTACCCGCCTTATTCAACACCAGAGAGTTCACACCGGAGAGAAACCCTACAAATGTAGTGAATGTGGGAAGGCTTTTAGTGACAGCTCATCCCGTTCTCAGCATCGGAGACTCCATACCGGCCAAAGGCCCTATGAATGTGTTGAATGTGAGAAGGCATTTAGAACAAAGTCCTCCCTTATTTGTCATCAAAGATGTCATACTGGGGAGAAACCTTACGAATGTGGTGTATGTGGCAAAGCCTTCAGCCACCGACAGTCTCTTACTGTTCATCAGAGAATTCATTCTGGAGAGAAACCATATGAATGTCAGGAATGTGGGAAAACCTTCAGCCAGATCGGACACCTTAATCTACACCGAAGAATTCACACTGGAGAGAGGTCTTACGAATGTAAGGAATGTGGGAAGGTCTTCCGACAAAGTGCGCACCTTACTCATCATCAGAAAGTTCATGCCACGGAGACCTCTCAGGCACCCACCTCTTCCTCACCCCAGATGTCACCAAGCCCTGGGGATATATCTGCTATGTATTTCTGGAATTCAGCCACTTTCAGTTCTCATTGCCCTAGTTCCAAACACAATCATTTCACGTGGACTATTCCAATATAAAAACGGGCCGTCCATTCTGTTTTATTCCCTTCAAGTTCATTCTGCACAGTACTGCCACGGTGGTCTTTTAAAAATGTAAATGTAATTAGAGGAATCTCCTCTTAAAACCCTGGTTATGAAAATGTAAACTATTTGATGCGTGTAACATGCTCAGCATAGTGCCTGATCCAGACCAAGTAGTACTTGGTAAATGTTAAGTCAGTATCGTTTAGAGTCTGCCTTAAATTATTTTTAAACAGTGAACTCTGGAAAGCAGTATATTGTACTAGAAGATTATGATAATTTTGGAACTGAAACTACGTCTTAAGGTGGGTAATGAGGATTGGCATGTGTAGGTCTTTTTAAAGTTTGATATCATAACAGAATAACATAGTGGCCTTCTTGTGCCTCTGAATCTGAATTCCTTTGTTGCTGCAGTAATTCCTTATAATTTGCTAATTGAGGGTGTGATTCTCATAACTATAATACGATGGTATGGTTACAAATATGAAAAATTCATAAACTTAATGAAAAAGCATACCTATCAGATATTTTTGTCTGCAGTAAAAATTGAAGCCACATACACAGAAATACACGTAGACTTTTCCTCTGATGTCATTAGGTGAGGTCTCTGTTGTGTCCCATTTGTACCTGGATTTTAATCCAATCAGAAACTCTCCTCAGGACCCAGGAGGCAGTGGGAAATGAGTCCTCCTTTGGCCACAACTTAAAGGTGGTGCCCGTGTCCCTCCTGCTCCGCTTGCCAGAGCGGACCTGCTTCGTGTTCTTGCTACTAGTACTGTTGCCCTCACTTTAAAATTATATTCAGTTCTTTTGCTGTCAACCAGAGAAACTTAACCAATACAGATGTCGGTACCCTTGGATGGGTTTCAGGCAAAACATCCTCAGAAAATGTGGGTTATTAATAAAGTTTGGTGCTTTGACAGCAACAGTAAAACAGCTCATCAGCTGCGGTCTAGGTCATTTTTAGACCAATCGAAAGGACAAGAAATGCCAGTCCAAAGGGTTTTTGGATAAGCCTTGTGCATAATGGAATTGGAGAAGATAAAGCAGAAGAAATAATGACTTAAATGTTTTGCTTTAAGGCATGGACTAGGGGCGCCTGGGGGGCTTAGTCGGTAGAGCGTCTGGCTTCGGCTCTGGTCATGATCTCGCTGTTCGCGGGTTCGAGCCCTGCACCGGGCTCTGTGTTGACAGCCAGCTCAGAGCCCACAGCCTGTTTCAGATTCTGTGTCTCCCTCTCTCTCTGCTCCTCTCCTGCTCGCTCTATGTGTCTCTCAAAAATAAATATTAAAAAAAAACTAAAGTGGTCTAACCTCTAAAAGAGGTTAGAGAAGGGGTGAAAAACTCCCAAAAGTATCAGCGTTTATATCAGAATCTACGATGCAAATGGTCGCAAAAATGGGGTTTTATTTAATAGTGCTTGACCTTAGAGTTGGAACAAAATTTTGAATTGGGCTGTATTTATTAGTATATACATAGGGCATTACATATATGATATGCTAATTTGTGCAGTTTAGTGCTTTTCTCTTAATTTTTTGGGTAAATGAAAATCTAAATCTATTAAGTCCTGACTGAAACGAAATGATATTTAAAGCCCAGAAATGATCTTGCCTGGTAAACAGGAGGGAACTGGAAAATTTGGGATGCTGATCTTGCTGTCTCTTGTCTGAGTTTCTCACCTACCTTGTCATCAGGCTCCCTGAGACAGGGCCAAAATGCCTTTCCCCGGACCTGAGCCAGGAGGAAAGCATCACTGTTTCTTTACTCGCTGGGAAGGGGGGATGCTCTTAGAAAGGGATTTCTTTCTTTCTTTTTAAAAAGTGTTTATTTATTTTTGAGAGGGGGTTGCAGAGAGAGAGGGAGACAGAATCCAAAGCAGGCTCCAGGCTCTGAGCTGTCAGCACAGAGCCTGAAGCAGGGCTCAAACCCACGAACCACGAGATCGTGACCTGAGCTGAAGTTGGACACTTAACCTACTGAGCCACCCAGGTGCCCTGAGGGATTTCTGACCTCTAGCAAGTGGAGCAGCCCAGGGATTCTGACCCCTAGCAGCAACTCACCAGAAGCAAAGTTGTTGATTCAGTAGTGTGCTTGGGCGGGCTCGTTCTGGCTTGCAAGGGTTAATTGTTACATTGTTAGAAATTTTTTTGAACTGGTTGTTAAAAGGTATATATGTATGTGTGTGTGTTGAAATATATACATGTAAATACACGTTTGTATTATGTAATACGTAATTTATATGTTGTGTTATGTATGTTGATAGGTTATAGTATAAATTTATACTATAATGGACAAATTATAATAAAAACAGACAATAGTTTGGAAACTGAGTTTTGAGCATTTATTTACCGTATTTTATTTGTGACTCACATTTGTGGGGGGATACACCGTATAATAGTTGCTGGTGTGCCTCTTTCCAACTCTGCATTAAGTGACAACATGCTGGTAACTTTAACTCAGGTATGACAGGAGTACTTCATAGCATACACTACAGATCAAGGCTTGTCAACTTTAAGAGGTGACAGGAAATGTTAGTCATTTGGGTTAAACATAAAAATGTGTTGGGGTGGGGCGCCTGGGTGGCTTAGTTGGTTAAGCGTCCGACTTTCGCTTAGGTCATGATCTCGCGGTTCGTGGGTTCGAGCCCCGCGTCGGGCTCTGTGCTGACTGCCGGCTCGGAGCCTGGAGCCTGTTTCAGTCTGTGACTCCCTCTCTCTCTGACCCTCCCCTGCTCATGCTGTCTCTCTCTCTCTCTCTCCCCTAGAAAAAAAAACATAAAAAAAAAATGTGTTGGGGTGCCTGGGTGGCTCAGTTAGTTGAGTGTCTGACTCTTGATTTCCGCTCAGGTCATGATCCCAGGGTCTTGGGATCAAGCCCTGAGTCTGGCTCTGTGCTGAGCATGGAGTCTGCTTAAGATTCATTCTCTCTCTCTCTGTCTCTCTGTCTCTCTCTCTCTCTCTCCCACCACCCACCACACCTCTCCCCTGTTCATGCTCTCTCTCTCAAGTAAAAAAAAGTCATGTTTGTACACTGTGAATTGTACAAATAGAAGAAGTATTCTAATATTGAAAAACTGTTTCCTAACTCAATCCTGTCATTGACATAAGTGAAGTTCTGACATATATTCTCATTTTGCTTCATTTTAATCTTACTCTCTAACACAAAAATATCATCCAATGTTGGGGAGCCTGGGTGGCTCAGTTGGTTAAGTGTCTGACTTTGGCTCAGGTCATGATCTTGCAGCTTGTGGGCTCAAGCCCCGTGTCAGGCTCTGTGTTATCAGCTCGGAGCCTGGAGCTGCTTCAGCTTCTGTGTCCCACCCCCCCCCCCCGCCCCCGCCATTTACACTCTGTCTGTCTCTCTCTCAAAAATAAACATTTTAAAAAAATCAACAAACATTGTCAGAATTGTATACTCCTTTGTCCATTTTAAGCATATGTTGGTAAAAGTCAACAAAGGCCTTCTAAGAGAATCCATTGCTGCATGGAATTGACAGCCCACAAGTATTATATTTTGTTACCATTTGTAAATGTGTGCAACGCCACACCTAGCACCCGTGACATTACAATAAGCTTGTTGCCCACAGCACATGCAGACTTCTGTCCCTTGGGGAGCTTCATGTCAAGCCTTCACCAGCATTACCACACATGGCCTGACAGATTGCGCGCTGAGATTACTAGCAAGTCTACAAATGAAGTCAGCAGTCAACCACAGAAATTTTACTTGGTTATTTATCTAAAAACACTTAATGTCTGGTTAGAGGCCTCAGTCATCACCCGTGCTAGAAACTGCCTGTCACCCTGTTCCCAGGTCTGGTGTATGGACAGGAGGCTGCGCACCTCTGAGGAAAACCTTCCTACGGCACCACTGTGACCTTTACTCCTGGGATTCCCGAAGAATCGCAGCCATTTACCAAGGTGAGTGCATACTGAGGGAAGGGAAGTGGCCAGCATCTGGGAAGAATGTGCGGTTACAGGGACGTGTGCGCAGTCATCCTGGAGGATTACAGGGCAGTTCTTTCCCTGGTCCAGCTCGGAGTGGGCCCTACGGGACCCTCTACCAGTCATTTACCTGTGGGCTCTAAGATCCATTTTCTGCCTTTCCCCTGCTCTGCACTCCCCTGTGTGTGTTTAAGCTTGGTGGGTGGCATTGCCCTGAGTCCTTTGCCCACTGGTTTTCTGTCCACTTTACCAAGGGGGGGGGGATGGCATAGACTGGAAGGTGGGAGTTGGAGAGAAGCTAGAGTATTTCTCTTCTACTCGCTGTGCTTTGGGTGGCGACTGTGATGACAGCTACGTGGCCTCTGTTCCACCTTCCTCCAGTCACCCCTTCTCAAGGCGCCAGGTGCTGCCTCGGAAGTCTCTGTGGATCCGTCTAGCTCCTGTAGGGGGCACTGGGTGGAAGACATTTGCAAAACCACCCAGGCCATTGATGGTTTGGGTCACGTTATCCCGGACCCAGGCAAAGAACCCTGACTTACTGAGATGTAGGCCAAGCAGTATATAAAGTAGAAGAGAAGTCCTACACACCAATTACCCCAAGGCCAGTTCCAGAAAGAAAAAGAACAGGTTATATTCTCTACCCATGGTTTTCTATTTGCTGGTTCAGAATTAAGCTGCCTCACCAGCTAGTGCCATTCGATCAATTCAAAGCAAATCTTTTTTTTTTCTTTAATGTTTTACTTATTTCTGAGAGAGAGAGAGAGATGCAGTGTGAGCAGGGGAGGGTCAGAGAGAGAGGGAGACACAGAATCTGAAACAGGCTCCAGGCTCTGAGCTGGCAGTCAGCACAGAGCCCGATGTGGGGCTTGATCCGTGAGATCATGACGGGAGCCAAAGGACACGCAACTGACTGAGCCACCCAGGCACCCCTCGTTAGGGTAGTTTAAAATCAGTTCCATTATGTCAATGAGGGATTTACAACTTTATTTTTAATGAGGAAACATTTACACACAGATGTTATGTGTAAAATGTCTTGAGTCTTTAAAAGCTGGTACAGTAAAACGTACTCACTGTAGGCCTAGAATTCTAATTTTGCCAAATTCATACAGCTGTGTAACTGATGTGGTTTGAAGTGTTGGGGTTGGGAGCCAACCACCCAGAAAGAATTCTTGAGGGGCACCTGGGTGGCTCAGTCGGTTAAGCATCTGACGTTGGCTCAGATCATGGTCTCACAGTTCGTGAGTTTGAGTCCTGCATAGGGCTCTGTGCTGACAGCTCAGAGCCTGGAGCCTGTTTCGGATTCTGTGTGTCTCTCTCTCTGCCTCTCCTGCACTCACTCTCTCTCTCAAAAAAAGAAAATTAAAAAAAAAATAATTCTTGAGACATCTTTGGTGCAAAGAGGTCCTTTTTATTAAAATGCTGGGACGGACCCGTAGGAAGAAAGAGCTGCACTGGGGTTGTGATGGGTGACTGATTATATACCTTCAGGTTGGGAGGGGGTTAGGGACAGCCGAAGTCTCTAAGGAAGCTTGGAAGCAAGGTTTCGAAGACCTTGAGGGGCTAGTTGTTGTTAGGAACTGGTCATTTTTTACTGTTTGATAAGCCCTCAGGCATGAGACCCTTCACCTGTGTATCTGGAGCCATAAGCTTGGAGGATGGTCGCCAACATAGATCTTACGGGGGCAGAGATAAAGGAAATTTCCAAAGGGATTTTTAGGTGTTTAAAGTAGACTTACAGGATCCTAGAGGGTCGGGGATCCTCAAGCTAAGATTGCCCTTTGTCCCTAACAAAGCGTCCTCGGCAAGGCAGCTGAACTCCCAGAGGAAGGCCAGTGCATCTGTTTGAAGGACTTGTCAATGGGCTGTAGGCAGTAAGAGAATTTAATTTTTTCTTTTGCCTCTGTCTCCCACATCACAACTACTCCCACCAAGATCCAGAAGACCCACAAGTTCCCTCTGCCCTTTGTAGGGAGCCCCCAGCTCCTGGCTACCCCTCCTCTTTCTCTGTCTTAAATGACATGACAAAATGTCACATCAATGTAACCGCATGCAGCCTCCTGAGTCTGTAATAAGGGCATTATGCCCGCGCTGTTGTTAAGTGAGCTTATTCACCAAGAGGGACAAGGCGCTCAGCTCCAGGGATCCAGAAAGCTCCCGACGGCTCTGCTAAGACTGGCCCTAAACAGTAAATGAATAAAAGCATCAGTTAACTCAGATAATCATGAAGGTCCCCGGGTGGGTGGCGTTTGTGACTGCAAGTCGGGGCAACCCTCCCAGAGAGTGACAGAAGGGAAACAGCCCCGACGAGAGTTCGGGGGAAGACCGTTCAGGTGCAGGACCCACAAGTGCAGGGACGTGGCACCTGGACACGAGGTGGCGGGCGGGGCCGACCCGAGTGTCCGGGACAAGGGGACCCACCTGAGGTCGAAGGTGCGAAGTGAGTGACGCGCGGGCACGCGGCGCTCACACGCCCCCACCAGGACCCCTCACTCTGGACCCCGGCAAAGCCCAGCGCCGCCCTCTGCCGCAACCGCCCGCGGGGACGCCTGCGGGACGCCCACCCCGAGACCGCTCCACCCGCCCCGCCCTAGCGTCACCGTGGCCAGCCCTGCGGCTCCGCCCCCCGCCGTCGGCCCCGCCCCCGGCCCGGGAACCGCGCCTGCGCGCTCCGAACCCGGCAACATCTCCCAGAAGCCTGTGGGGTACTGTCAGTCTCCCTGGAGGCCTGTACTTCCGGCCAGGCCCGGGTCGGGGGTCCACGATCCGCAAAAGCCGGAAGCGGCCCGCCCGGGGAAGGGATGACGGACGCTGTGTAGGCCCCAGGGAGGGTCCGAGCCTTGCAGCCTGCGCTCCGCTCAGTCCCGTCGCGGCGCTGGCCGGGACTACATTTCCCAGGGAACTTTGCGGCGGCCGCACACGCCCACTTCCGGCAGGGGCCCCCGGCC
>NW_027528892.1:2175353-2178415 GCF_008692635.1 Crocuta crocuta
CCCCCGCACAAAGCCCGGGACGGGCCGGGGCCGGACTGCGGGGACCCCGGCCGCCTCCGGCCGCCCCGCCCGGGGAAGGCCGCGCGGGAGGAATGGGCTCCCATCCAAGGGCCAGCGAGGAGCGGTGACCACGGGGCCTGAGAGCCGAGGTGAGGGTGACAGGTGGTCGGGCCTGGTGGACGGGGACTAGCGATCTCTCAGAGGGCGGGAGGGCGAGGTCGTGGGGCCAGGGGCTTCTGGGGCCCGACTGCTGGTGAGTGGTGTCCCCAGGCTCTGAGGCTGGCAGGTCGGAGGAACCGACACGTTCGGAAGTTTACCCTGAGTCCGAGCATCAGGCAGCGGTGCAGGGAAGGACGTGCCCCGGGTCAGGCTGGCCCGACACCTCCAGAAGTCATGCCCCCAGAGAGAGGAACTCCGCTCCGCTCCGTGGCAGCCCCCGGGGAGAGTAGTAGCAGGATGCAGGTCACCCCCTTACGGATGAGTCCAGCCCTGTTCGTGCCCGAGCATTCGATTCTGCACCTGTTGAAGCCCTTTCCGATTGACGGATGGCTCTGGTTTAAGACTCCGCAGGAAGGGACCGTTCCCACGCCGGTGGTCAGGGGCGCGGTGTAGACTCGGTCTCCAGCTCCCCCCTTCTCTTCCCCCAGCTCTGCGTTCCAGGGGCCCGGCGCTTCTCCAGGACAGGAGGCCGAAGCAGGAGGCCGCGGGGACAGGACCCGAGCTGAAAGCCGCGTCTCGGGTGAGTGGGCATTTCCTCCCTCCTCTCGGAAGTGCGGTCCCGCTTTTCAGGACTTAGTAGCGTTTATTTTCTTTTACAAGTTTTCAGTTTAAGAGGCCTGTCCTGGGAGCTGGTTCCCATTCCTCACATTCTGGTGAGGGGTGGGCTGCAGGGGGGGGCCCAGCGCCTGCCTCCCTGCCTCCTCTTCATCCCATTCCGCGTTGGGGAAGACTCAGCCCCTCGCCGGGGCCCTGATGGAGCCCAGGGGTGCTCCGTGGGGCAGGCAGACAGCGGCTTGTGCTGCACCTGGTGTGTCTGGTGTCCGAGCTGTGCGAGAAACACACGGCTCAGCCGCAGTCCCTGCTCTCCAGGAGCTCACAGCCTGTTGGTGGGCAGTCCTGGAGGCAAACCGGGCTCTCAGTGCAGGCGACAGCTGACTGGAGGAGACCTCGGCTCCTGGCTGCCTAGGCGAAGGGGAGGGGATCTTTCCCAAGGAGGTGATCTTGAGCCAGGTTGTGAAGGGAGCACAGGTGCGGTTTGAAAGGCTGTCTTTTTCTCACTTCTTTGTGTGGCTCCTTAAAAACGCTGACAGGTAGTTTTCTTTGTGTGTGTCATCTGTGTCTCACAGATCTGAGAGCCAGCTCACCAGTACAGGCACTGGGTCCCAGCTGTCCCGCGGAAGCTGCTTTTAAGCAAGTTACCAGTCGTCTCCACATCACCAAATGCAATGCCCAGTTACTGTCTTTTTAAAAAAATTTTTTAATGTTTATTTTTGACAGAGACAGAGCATGTGCAGGGGAGGGGCAGAGAGGGAGGGAGACAGAATTCCACGCAGTCTCTGCACCGTCACGGGGGTTGATCCCATGAACTGTGAGATCATGACCTGAACCAAAATCAAGAGTCAGACGCTCAACCGACTGAACCACCCAGGCGCCCCTGTTCTAAGTCTTTTTTGACTATTGTTGGCATCAGGGACTGGCAGACTTTGACTGTAAGGGGCTAGGTGTAAATATTTTAGGCTTTATGGGCCATAAAATCTGTGCTGTAGCTGTTCCACTCTGCCTTCTAGAGCTCCACTCCTAGAGCTAAGGCAGCCACAGATGAGATGTAAATTAATGGGCCATGTTGTGTTCCAATAAAACTTTATTTACAAAACTAGGTGGCTGCCAACTCCTGAAATAGTTCATCCCTCGTTCTCAGTGGGACCCTTTTTTCTCCTGGCTTGTAGGACAGAACTTTCATCTGGCTTTTCTTTTCTTTTTATTATTATTATTTTTTAAAATAGTTTATTGTCAAGTTGGTTTCCATATAACTCCCAGTGCGCATCCCCACAAGTGCCTCCTCCATGCCTGTCACCCCCTTCCCCTCCCCCCCATCCCTATCTGCCCTCAGTTCTCGGCATTCAGGAGTCTCTTACGGTTTGCCTCCCTCCCTCTCCCCCACTATTTTTCCCCTTCTTCTCCCCCATGGTCCTCCGTTAAGTTCCTCCTAATCCTCCTATACGTGCAAACATATGGTGTCTGTCCTTCTCTGCCTGATTTATTTCGCTCAGCATAACACCCTCAAAGTCCATCCATGTGGCTACACATGGCCAGATTTCATTCTTTCTCATTGCCATGGAGTATTCCATGGTATAGATAAACCACATCTTCTTGATCCATTCGTCCGTTGATGGACACTTAGGCCCTTTCCATGTTTTGGCTACTGTTGAGAGTGCTGCTATGAACATTGGGGTACATGTGCCCCTATGCATCAGCATTCCTGTATCCCTTGGGTAAATTCCTAGCAGTGCTATTGCTGGGGCGTAGGGGAGTTCTATTGTTAGTTTTTTGAGGAACCTCCACACTGTTTTCCAGAGGGGCTGCACCAGTTTACATTCCCACCAACAGTGTAGGAGGGTGCCCGTTTCTCCACATCCTCGCCAGCATCTAGAGTTCTCTGATTTGCTCATTTTAGCCACTCTGACTGGCGTGAGGTGGTATCTCAGTGTGGTTTTGATTTGTATTTCCCTGATGAGGAGGGATGCTGAGCATCGTTTCATGTGTCTGTTGGCCATCTGGATGTCCTCTTTGGAGAAGTGTCTGTTCATATCTTCTGCCCATTTCTTCACTGGTTGTTTTTTGGGTGTGGAGTTTGGTGAGTTCCTTATAGATTTTGGATACTAGCCCTTTATCTGATATGTCATTTGCAACTATCTTTTCCCATTCCATTCCGTTGGTTGCCTATTAATTTTCTGGGTTGTTTCCTTGGCTGTGCAGAAGCTTTTAATCTTGATGAGGTCCCAATCATTTATTTTTGCTCTTGATTCCCTTGCTTTTGGGGATGTGTCAAGTAAGAAGTTGCT
>NW_027528892.1:2178761-2179287 GCF_008692635.1 Crocuta crocuta
TTTAGGCTTTATGGGCCATAAAATCTGTGCTGTAGCTGTTCCACTCTGCCTTCTAGAGCTCCACTCCTAGAGCTAAGGCAGCCACAGATGAGATGTAAATTAATGGGCCATGTTGTGTTCCAATAAAACTTTATTTACAAAACTAGGTGGCTGCCAACTCCTGAAATAGTTCATCCCTCGTTCTCAGTGGGACCCTTTTTTCTCCTGGCTTGTAGGACAGAACTTTCATCTGGCTTTTCTTTTCTTTTTATTATTATTATTTTTTAAAATAGTTTATTGTCAAGTTGGTTTCCATATAACTCCCAGTGCGCATCCCCACAAGTGCCTCCTCCATGCCTGTCACCCCCTTCCCCTCCCCCCCATCCCTATCTGCCCTCAGTTCTCGGCATTCAGGAGTCTCTTACGGTTTGCCTCCCTCCCTCTCCCCCACTATTTTTCCCCTTCTTCTCCCCCCTGGTCCTCCGTTAAGTTCCTCCTAATCCTCCTATACGTGCAAACATATGGTGTCTGTCCTTCTCTGCCTGAT
>NW_027528892.1:2179409-2225026 GCF_008692635.1 Crocuta crocuta
GTTGATGGACACTTAGGCTCTTTCCATGTTTTAGTTATTGTTGAGAGTGCTGCTATGAACATTGGGGTACATGTGCCCCTATGCATCAGCATTCCTATGTCACTTGGGTAAATTCCTAGCAGTGCTATTGCTGGGTCATAGGGGAGCTCTATTGTGTGTTAAATTCTGAGGAACCGCCACACTGTTTTCCAGAGGGGCTGCACCAGTTTACATTCCCACCAACAGCGTAGGAGGGTGCCCGTTTCTCCACATCCTCGCCAGCATCTAGAGTTCTCTGATTTGCTCATTTTAGCCACTCTGACTGGCGTGAGGTGGTATCTCAGTGTGGTTTTGATTTGTATTTCCCTGATGAGGAGGGATGCTGAACATCGTTTCATGTGTCTGTTGGCCATCTGGATGTCCTCTTTGGAGAAGTGTCTGTTCATATCTTCTGCCCATTTCTTCACTGGGTTGTTTGTGTTTCGGGCGTGTAGTTTGATGAGTTCCTTATATATTCTGGATATTAACCCTTTATCTGATATGTCATTTGCAACTATCTTTTCCCATTCCGTTGGTTGCCTATTAATTTTCTGGGTTGTTTCCTTGGCTGTGCAGAAGCTTTTAATCTTGATGAGGTCCCAATCGTTTATTTTTGCTCTTGATTCCCTTGCTTTTGGGGATGTGTCAAGTAAGAAGTTGCTGCGGTGGAGGTCAAGGAGGTTGTTTCCTGCTTTCTCCTCTAGGGTGTTGATAGTTTCCTGTCTCACGTTCAGGTCCTTTATCCATTTTGAGTTTATTTTTGTGCATGGTGTGAGAAAATGATCTAGTTTCATTCTTCTGCATGTTGCTGTCCAATTCTCCCAACACCATCTGTTAAAAAGGCTGTCTTTTTTCCATTGGATATTCTTTCCTGCTTTGTCAAAGATCAGTTGGCTGTATACTTTTGGGTCCACTTCTGAGTTCTCAATTCTGTTCCATTGGTCTATGTGTCTGTTTTTGTGCCAATACCATACTGTCTTGATGATGACAGCTTTGTAGTAGAGGCTAACGTCTCGGATGGTGATGCCTCCCGTTTTGGTTTTCTTCTTTAATATGGCTTTGGCTATTCGGGGTCTTTTGTGGTTCCATACAAATTTTAGGATAGTTTGTTCTAGTTTTGAGAAGTATGCTGGTGCAANACAACAGTGTAGTAGGGTGCCCGTTCTCCACATCCTTGCCAGCATCTAGAGTCTCCTGATTTGCTCATTTTAGCCACTTTGACTGGTGTGAGGAGGTATATCTTTGGCTAGGTTTATTCCCAGGTATCTTATGGTATTTTGTGCAATTGTGAATGGGATCAGTTTCTTGATTTCTCTTTCTGTTGCTTCATTATTGGNCTCAAAAAACCAACTCTTGGTATCATTGATCTGTTCACCTGTTTCTTTGGAAACCAACTTGACAATAAACTATTTAAAAACAAAAACAAAAGATACCTTGGAGGGGCGCCTGGGTGGCTTAGTCGGTTAAGCGTCCAACTTTCGCTTAGGTCATGATCTCACGGTTCGTGGGTTCGAGCCCCGCGTCGGGCTCTGTGCTGACTGCCAGCTCAGAGCCTGGAGCCTGTTTCAGTCTGTGACTCCCTCTCTCTCTGACCCTCCCCTGCTCATGCTGTCTCTCTCTCTCTCTCTCCCCTAGAAATAAATAAAAATATTAAAAAACAAAAAAAACCAAAGCAAAACGAAAAAACAAAACAAAAGATACGTTGGAATGTATGTGTTCATGGTACCTCCTTGGTGTGTCCTCACCCTTGTCCCTTCCCAGCTTCTCTGAGGTGCACCTTGATGATTCTTCTTTATTTTTTTAAGTTTATTATTTATTTTGACAGAGACAGAGATAGAGCGAGAGAGGGAGAGAGAGAGAATCCTAAGCAGGCTCTGCACTGTCAGCACAGAGCCCGGCGTGGGGCTTGAACTCATGAAACTATGAGATCATGACCTGAGCCGAAACTAAGAGTTTTAGCCTTAGCTGACTGAGCCACCCAGGCGCCCCCCACCTTGATTCTTAAAGGCATTTTGTAGTATTTGCCATTCTTAGTAAACACTCTTCTTTCAGGAAATGTAAAGAGGATTTTGCTCCACACCCAGTGAGCCCTGAAAGGGAAATAGAAATCCTTAGAACCTAGTTTCGGGTTTAGTCCTCTGTGACTTTTGAGGCTCATCTTCAGATTTATTCCCCGCTTCTTGTATGGATCCAGGCCACTCCGTGTCCTCGTGGAAAAGTGCTGTGACACCCACTGTGTGTGGGGACAGTTGAGCCTCCGTATTCATTGATCTGAATTGACATCACATATTTTTCTTGTGTGTGCACCTGCCCAGATTTGCATCCGTGTTTTTTCCCTCTGTGTATTATCCCTTACACGTATACTCTCTTACCCCGCATGAGGGGAAGGTTGCCCTCAGCCCCCTGTCTTAGTCTGCTCAGGCTGCCATAACCAAATCCCGCAGCCGGGGGCTTGGACGGCAGACATTTATTTTCCCAGTGGGTTCTGGAAGTCCTAGATCACGGAGCTGGGAGGGTCGGTGTTCCCTGAGGCTTCTCCCTGGCTTGCAGCCGGCCGCCCTCTCCGCCACATCCCCGTCACTCATGGGGCTTCCTCCTCTTACAAGGACACTGGTCAGAGTGGATTCGGCCCGACCACGTGACTTCATTTAACTTTTCACCACCTCCTTTAAGGTCCTGTCTCCAAATACCGCCACATTCTGAGGTATCGGGTGTTTGACTTGGACGTATGAACTGGGGAACACGATTCAACCCAAAAGCAGCCCCCAGGCTGTCAGGGCAAAGCACTGATTGAGCAAGAATGCGGTCTTTCCTTCCAGAGCTTGGTGACGTTCGGGGACGTGGCCGTAGATTTCTCCCAGGAGGAGTGGGAGTGGCTGAGCTGCACTCAGAGGAGCCTGTACAGGAGCGTGATGTTGGAGAACTACAGGAACCTGGTCTCGCTGGGTGAGGGTGCCCCCCCACGCCACGCCTCTCCCACCCCCCTCCCCTGCCTCCNCCAGGCCCAGGGCCCGCACCTCGGGGATGCACGGCCGCACCACGTGACCACCCCCCCCCCCATCTCTCCTTGCGTTCTAGGCCTCTGCGTGTCCAAGCCCGATATGATCTCCTCGTTGGAGCAGAGGAAGGAGCCCTGGGTGGTGAAGAGAAGGTTGACGCGAGGCCAGGGCCCAGGTGGGTGCGGGAGCAGGCCCTCGGCTCGCAGGCTGGTCCGCGTCCTTCCTGAGCCTCTGGGCCTGGGGGCGTGAGGGACGACTGAGGCCTCTAGAGCTCGGGCTCCCCTGTCTCCTCTCCGCCTCTGCTCCCCTCCCCCTGCACGTGCCTTCTTGCCTCTGCCCTGGATCCCGTTTTTTTCCTGGCTCCTGAGACCTTTTGTCTTTCAGGCTTATGTAATCCAGTCATTCTTTAGAAAATCCTTGGCTGGTTCTGATGTCATTTTTGTGATCTTATTTCTCTTTGATTAAATGACTACTTTGTGTATAGACTTCTCTCACTGACTTTATTGCCAGTTTTGAGTGAGGCCATCAGATGAGCTTGATGGGTGACTATGCTTCTGAAGAATTAACCATGCCACGGGGGAAGTAGGGCATGTCTGTCCATCCCTTAAGTGAACTAGACGGTGCCGTCCCATGTGTGCTGTCAATAGGGACTTAAGAGGGAGAAAGAAGATCACTCCCAGTTTGAAGCCAGGGAAACAAGAACGAGAGTAGAGTGTTTGGCAGAAACGTTGGAGTTCTGGGAGAGACTGGCAGGCCAGGAGGTGGGTCTGGGCAAGGCTGTCGTCAGCGCGTGCAGCTGGGTGAGTGGCTCTTGGGAGAGAGGAACACTGCTTCTCATTCAGTGGACGGATCTTTCACTGTGGTGTATCACACACCTGTATCACGTGGGAATACAGGTATTTCAACTACAGCGTTACTTCTGGAACAAAGAATCATGTAAGACCAGAGATCAGAATTGTAGACTTCTCTTGGAGACCCCTGCAGCAGGAAGGGCGATGATCTCTAAAGAATTGAGAATCTTGTGAAACACCTTTGTTCCAATCATACTTAAAGGGAAGGGTCTGTATTGACGGAACAGGACAGGCTGCGCAGATACAAGTCCCGGCCACTCTTGTGGTCGCCTTGTGGCACAGGAGAGCCCAGAGGGGTTTCTGTGGGGCTTCTCCAGTCAGCACGCTGCACACTGAGTCACGTCCCCTGGATTTTACGAAACAAAACATTTTTCCCTCTGTCAGTCCTTCGTGTCTTGCTGAGATTCTGGTTGATTATGAAGACTTGAACTTCCAAGGCCGGGATTGGAACTTTTGCTCATTAGCATTGTAATAAAGGAGGCATTGTTTAAAAAAGAGAGATAAGAAATTTTTCCTGGAAAAATGGAGAAAGAGTTAAAGTGAGTTTTACTTAATACTGCTGAAATAAGGATCATATAGCAGTTTTTTCCCTTAGCCTCCCTTCCCTCTTTGTTTAGCAGGGGTGGGGCAGAGATAGAGAGGGAGACACAGAATCCGAAGCAGCTCCAGGCTCTGAGCTGTAAGCACAGAGCCCAACGCGGGGCTCGAACTCACAACTGGTGAGATCATGACCTGAGCCAAAGTCAGACTCTTAATCGACTGAGCCACCCAGGCACCCTGTGTCAGCCACCTTATATCTTAGATCTAGGTGAGAAATTGCATCCTAAAACCAGGTAAATATGAGAATGTAACGCTGGTTAGTCATACAAAAGTGTTTTCAATACATTATGTTGTTTTGATGATCTTAATTCCTCTGGTTACATTTTGGAAGTTTTCTTCGTACTCATACATAACGAAGAAAGGTTCACTTTCTTAATGCCTTTCAGATGTAAAGGCTGGGCCGGAGACCCCGGAGTTCCCCGTGAAGAAGGACGTCCATAAGGAAAAGTTACCCCAGGCGGTGATCACAGAGGGACTCCCGAGCCGCAGTCTGGAACGCTCCATGTTCCGGGAAGACTGGGGTTACGCTGCTCTGTTTGACAGGCCGCCGGTAAGTCCCGTCAGCCCGAGCCAAGACGGCGGCCTTCCTAAAGAAACCCTTCTTGAGGGAGGGACCAGAGTTCAGTAACTTTGGGAGAAGTTCCCATTTGAATATGGCGCTTCCTGTGGACGGAGGATCCTGTGGACGGAGGTCCAGCCGGAAGGAAGAGCACACAGTCCCAATGCGTGGCAGGGAGGGGGCGGGTCACTCGTAAGGAACCACAGACAAGCGCGTCTTACTCAGAAGCATTCAGCATGCCGACGTGGGGAGACCTTGAGCAGGATCTCAGCCCTCCCTTGTCATCAGAGATGACGCAGGAGAGAAAAGAGCCGCAGGCCTGTGGAGGGGGCATGCTGAAGGGGGGGGCCTTCAGGCAGCCTTAGGAAGGCCGTACTGCGCGTGAGTTCCCAGCAGAAGTGTACACCACCCACGGCAGAACCAGGTTCTCCTGTTTCCCCCCAACATGTACGGTATGACTAGGCCCAGGCATTATGCGACCCGCAGCACTCAGGACCTGAGTGAGAATTCTTGGCACAGGTAGCCTCTGTCACACACCTCCGCAGAGCCATTGCCGGCTCGTGGGCCTGTTTGATCCAGAAGTGTGTTTGTACCATTTCAGGGCCTGGTGACCATCACGAACGTGGCCGTGGACTTCTCCCAGCGGCTGCACCCAGCTCGGAAGAGCTTCTGTAAGAATGGGATGTGGGGGACTCGTAGTCACCTGGGGTCCGCAGGTAAGGATGCCCCTCTCCTGAATCTGGTCCTGTCTTCAGGATCCGCCACTTTCTTTCCTCGGGTTTGAATTGTGGAGGTCGGGGATGGGTCTTCTGAAGGGCGAGGCTAAATTTTTGCCGCGACTCTCAGGCTGAGAATTTGACATTTGCAGACTTGGAAGTTGGTATTTCATTGTGCTTGAAGCGTCATCCTCAGTGTCTCTCGTGTACGGCTCGCTTCTCTTTTTACTTCCAACTGCAGTAAAACTCTCCTTTCTCAAACCAAGGAATCGGTTCACAATTTAAGAGCGTCAGGGGCCCTGGGCGCCCAGTCACTTAAGCATCTGACTCTTGATTGTGGCCCAGGTCGTGATCTTGTCATTCATGGGATTGAGCCCCGTGTCAGGCTCCGTGCTCACAGCTTGAAGTCTGCTTGGGATTCTGTCTCTCCTCTCCGCCCTCTCCTCTTGTGTGTGCTCTCTCACTTCCTCTCAAAATAAATAAATACACTTTATAAAAATATAGAAAAGAGATGTCTGGGTGGCTCAGGTGGTTAAGTGTCTTCAGTGTCTGACTTAAGCTCAGGGCATGATCTCACACTTTGTGAGTTCGGACCCCACATCGGGCTTTGTACTTGGAGCTCAGAGCCTGGAGCCTGCTTTGGATTCTGTGGCTCCCTCTCTCTCTGCCCCTCCCCTGCTCATGCTCTGTCTCTCTCTCAAAAATAAATAAAAAAGGTTTTAATGGAAAAAACAGTAAAAAGAATGTCAGGTGTGTGACAGAACCCACGTCTTCCCCCGTGCAGGACCCCGTGTTTCCCGGGCAGGCGTGGTCTCCCTGCTGGAGCAAGGGGAGCCCTGGATGGTGGACGGAGAGCTGCCCAAGGGCCCGCGGCCAGGTGAGCGCGGCAGGCCTGGGCGGCAGCGCCGCTGCGGGTGGGTGGTCACCGAGGTACAGGAGACGCGCGGGACTTCACCGAGGCCTCCAGGGCAGGGCAGGGAATGGGGGTCTGGGGCTTTCCTCCTCTGCTGCCGCCTCTCGAGTGATAGTTCATTCCCTGCAATGAGCTCCCTCTCCTTGGCCGCTCAGAGGTGCCCCGTCCCCTCTGTGTCCCTGTCCTGACCCCAGCGTACTTCTGAGCTGTCCTCTGTGATCACGTGGCCCACTCGCTTCGTTGTGCGTCTGCTCCTGTAAGGCCCGCGACTTGAGTTATTTGAGGGAGCCGTCCTGCTTGGCGTCGGAAGGGAGTTGGAGAGAGGGAAGTCACACGTACGTGGTAACTGCAGATGGGAGGGACGGGGCATGTTTATGGATGAAGGACGAAGTAGAGTTTGCAGGATTTCCGGTAGGGCGTTGCAGAGGCAAAGGAGGGGACTGATTCCATTTAGCTCCCTTGTTTCAGTCAGAGAGGGTGTGCAGAAGTTGGATTGCCCAGTGTATAAGTGGAGGGTCTCTTCCTCTTTTGTTTCTTTAAATTTTTTAAGCTTATTTATTTATTTTGAGAAAGAGAGACAGAGCAAGTAGGGCAGGGCCAGAGAGAAAGGGAGGAGAGAGAATCTCAAGCAGGCCCTGCGCCTTCGGTGCAAAGCCCAGTGCGGGACTGGAACTCAGGAACCGTGAGATCATGACCTGAGCTGAAGAGTTGGACTCGTAGCCAACTAAGCCATCCATGTACCCCTCTCTTCCTCTTTTGCTATGGAAGGGAAAGAAAAGAAATTTCTTTAGAAAATAATGACTCATGGGGCGCCTGGGTGGTTCAGTCAGTTAAGTTTCCGACTTCGGCTCAGGTCATGATCTCGCAGTTCTTGGGTTCGAGCCCCGTGTCAGGCTCTGTGCTGACAGCTCAGAGCCTGGAGCTGCTTCGGATTCTGTGTCTCCCTCTCTCTCTGCCCCTCCCCTGCTCTCCCTCAGAAATAAATAAATCAACGTTAGGAAAAAAAAAAAAAAAGAATGATTCGGAGGTAGGGGTGCCTGGCTGGCTCATTTCGATGGAGTGTGCCACTCTTGATCTCAGGGTTGTGGATTTGAGCTCCACATTGGGTATAGAGATCACTTCAAAATAAAATCTTTGGGGTGCCTGGTAGCTTGGTTAAGGATAACTTTGGCTCAAGTCATGATCTGAAGATATGTGAGTTCAAGCCCCACATCAAGCTCTGTGCTAACAGCACAGAGCCCACTTCCAGTCCTCTGTCCCCCCCACCCCTCCCCTGCTTGTGTGCGTGCTCTCTCACACACACACACTCACACACACACACACACACACACACACACGTATAAACATTAGGGGTGCCTGGGTGACTCAGTTGGTTAAGTGTCTGGTTCTTGATCTCGGCTCAGGTCATGATTTCACTGTTTGTGAGTTTGAGCCCTACATTGGGCTCTGTGCTGATGGCTCAGATGGCTTGGGATTCTTTTCCTCTCTTTGCCTCTCCCCTGCTCACTCGCTTGCATTCTCCCTCTCTCAAAATAAATAAACTTTTAAAAAAATAAACACTAAAAAATACATGATAAAAATAAAAATCTTTAAGAAAAAGTGCACCTAGGTGGCTCAGTTGTTTAGTGACCAATTCCAGTGTTGTGGGATCAAGCCCTGCATTGGGCTCCCCGCCCAGCCTGCTTAAGATTCTCTCTCTTTCCCTCTGCCCCTCCGCGCCACTTGTGCGAGCACGCGCCCTCTCTCTAAAATAAAACATTTTAAAAAAATAAATTTTTTAAAAAAGAAAGAAATGATTTGTAGAAAATATAATTATATCACCTGTTTGGAAACAATATTAAATCATGCCCCATAATGCAATATGTTAACAAAGCAACTTCAACTTCTTCAAGTCATGATAACACACATGGTTCATGTAGTCAGAATTACAGTGTGTACGTTCAGTCACGCACAAATATTTAAAAAACATCTTTTTAATGTTAATTCATTTATTGAGAGCCAGAGAGAGACAGAGCATGAGCAGGGGAGGGGCAAAGAGAGAGGGAGACACAGAATCCGAAGCAGCTCCAGGCTCTGCGCTGTCAGCACAGAGCCCGATGTGGAGCTCGGACTCCTGAACTCTGAGATCATGACCTGAACCGAAGTTGGACGCTTAACCGACTGAGCCACCCAGGCGCCCCCAGATGATTCTCACATGCATTCCGTGTCATATATCCCATTAGTCAATTAGGTGACTTCACATTTCTGGTATTAAAAATACACTTGTGGAGGCCAGTTGAGCTTCCAACTCTTGATTTCAGCTCAGGTCTGATCTCATGGTTCATGGGTTCAAGCCTCATGTGGGGCTCTGTGCTGACAGCTCTGAGCCTGCTTGGGATTCTCTCTCTCTTTCTCTCTGCCCCTCTACCGCTCTCTTTCTCTCTCTAAATAAATAAATAAATGTTAAAAGAAATATATATATATATATACTTGCAACAGTATCTTTATGTAAGTGAAAGCCATACCTTTCTGCAATTGCTGCATCTCTGGGCATGGACAGCTGTTGGGCTCTGAAAGTTTCATGTGCTTTCAGCAACTCTACCAATGCCTGGATGACTGATGTGGGTCTAGTTGCATTCTCATAGCACTGGGTATGTTGATGAAGATACTTGCTTATTATTTGGGGAAAGATTCTATCCTAAAGTTACTTGTTTTATTGTGAAAGAGATTGAATACTTTTTTTTACATTTGTTTCTTTATCTTTCTGTAAAAAATGTTCATTTGTATTCATTTTTCTATTCTTGTCTTAAATATTTTCTTAACAGTTCCTGTGATTTTTTTTTTTAAGTCAACATGCTAATTCTCTGATGTATTGTTTCAGACTTTTTCATATATGGTAATAAGAGTTTTGGTTGAATTAGATCTTTGTGTGTTACGTAAAAATTTAAACGTTTTTATGTAGTCTAGTATATTATTTCTTACATGAATTCTCCTTCCATGTTTGCCCTCAGAAACTTGATGCATGTAGTTCTAGGTCATTATTTGAATGGCTCTCTGGTATAACAGTAAGTAGATGTACCATTAACTTACTTAACTGATTTACTGTTGGGGACATTTGAATGTTTAGGTTTTTTCCTGTTTTTAGCTATATATAAGCTATGGTCCAGTTTGTACTTCTCTCTTTGCACGATCAAAGTAATACATTTTGTATTAAAAAGTTTCATGGATAGAGCGCTTTACCATTGGTGAACAATTTATGAGAATATCTGTTTCTAGACATCTTCACCAGTAGTATTTTGAATTTTTTTAATGTTTGCTAATCTCCTGGGTGAAAAGGGATGTTTCATTTAATTTGCATTTCCCTGAGTACTTGTAATATTGAGAAGTACACAGTTTAAGTCCACTTAGGGTTCATATTCTGTTAACGGTGTCTTTGTACTCATCATGCCCATTTCTTTTGGGTCATATTCCTTGCCTTTATATAGTATGACTATAAATCTGGTCTCGAAAATGTGATACATTTTGTTCCCACTTCCGTGCAGTCTGTAAGTTCGCATGTGCTCTTTCTTCTCACCATGCAGTAGTTCAAGTTGGGTGGTATCTTCATTTACAGAACCTTTCATAGA
This sequence comes from Crocuta crocuta, assembly GCF_008692635.1. Lineage (NCBI taxonomy): Eukaryota > Metazoa > Chordata > Mammalia > Carnivora > Hyaenidae > Crocuta > Crocuta crocuta. Next base: position 2,189,671 of record NW_027528892.1, read on the forward strand.
AGTTTCCATTTATGTTGACCTTTTGTTTTACCGACATTTTTTTCTTTTTATTAATATATATATTTCATCCCATTTGTACCACGTCACAAATTTGGGCTTGTTTGAGTTACTTCTTTCTTGCTTGCTCTCTTCCTATCCATGAACACAGGGTGTCTTTCCGTTTATTTGTGTCTTAATCTCGTTCAGCAGCGTTTTGTAGCTTCCAGCATATAGTGTCTCCCAATGTAAATTTATTCCTAAATAATTTATTCTTTTAATGCTGTCATTCATGGAATTGTCTTCATAATTTCAGATTGCTCATGTCTAGTGTATAGAAATACAATTGATTGGGGCGCCCGGGTGGCTTAGTTGGTTAAGCGTCCGACTTTCGCTCAGGTCATGACCTCGCGGTTCGTGGGTTCGAGCCCCGCGTCGGGCTCTGTGCTGACTGCCAGCTCAGAGCCTGGAGCCTGTTTCAGAGTCTGTCACTCCCTCTCTCTCTGACCCTCCTCTGCTCATGCTGTCTCTCTCTCTCCTAGAAATAAATAAAATATTTAAAAAAAAAAAATTTAAAAAAAAAAGAAATACAATTGATTTTTCTATGTCGCTCTTGTATCTTACAATTTTGATGAATTGATTTATTTGCGCTAATACTTCTCTTGTAGAGTCTTTAGGGTTTTGTGTATATGGGATTACACGTATGGTTTTACTTCTTCCTTTCTCGCTAGGATGCCTTTTCTGTTCCTGATGGCTCAGCCTACAACTTCCAGTGCCCGGTTGAGTAGAAGTTGCAAAAGCAGGCATTTTTGTCTTGTGACCCATCTAAGAAGGAAAACTCTCAGTGTCATTAAAAAATACTTTATTTTCCCCTTTTTAAGATCATCTTTTTCCAAACATTTGACTCCCTGCATCATGTCTCCGATACCACTTTTGCCTACATGTATTTATTGAGATATAACTATAATGCACAAATTCTGGGTGCATGCCAAGTGATTTAGCAAAGGGACTTCAGGCGTATACACTCCTCCTTGTAAGTGTTAGAGTCCGAGGTAAGACATACACTCGTTTGGTAGCGTGTATGGTGTGATGAAGTACATGGCAGCACTCACCGTTCCTGTGAAAACAGTTGCTTCAAATGGAGAAATTAACTTGCAAGGTCCTACTCATATATGGCCAGAGAAGTGTCAGGCCTGTGAAGGCTTGCAGGTGGGTGGAAGATGATATTCTGTGTCCACTTAACCTCAGCTGTCCCTTGGTAATGTAGGCTGTTGAAATTAATCAAAAAGATGCAGTTAACAGAAATACCATTTTCTGATTGTGGGGAATGACCCGCTTTCAGATAATCCTGGTAAATGTTGAAGAATACAGTCTCTTCTTCGCGCTTTGGGTTGCTTCTTGGAATAGTGTTTCTGATGTGTGAGGACCACTCTGACGTTGAAGCCGGACAGACAGGCCGGAGAGAGAGTAAAGGCAGTGAACATCAGAAAATTTTTAGGTGGTGCGATTGCAGAACGTTTTCCCAGTTCCTTTCTCTTTATATGTAACTGGTTCCACAAATACTTAATTCCTTTCTACTTGCCCCTCCTAGGCTCCTGTATAAATCCCGGGGCATACTGACGTGCTTTGTAGACCCCATGTTTACACACTAGAGCCACCTAGTGTATGTGGTTTAATTAGGGTTTAATTCACCAACTAGCGTGTTCATTCACAATTTCCTTTTTAACAAATTCCTTTTTTTCCCCCTAGCACACAATAAAGGAAATGTTTGTTTCTTGATATCTTTCAGGCCAACAATCTATACATGAGATCCAGGAATTCTTTCCAAAGCAGGATTCATTTGCTGAAGTAACAGACAGAACTTCAAACTCTAATTTGGAGTGTTCCGCTTTCAGAGAAAATTGGGATTCTGAGGGTGTGTTTGAAAGGAAGCTGATAGGTCTGGAGACACAATTCAGGCAAGAGACAATCTCTCATAACAAAGCCCTCCCGAAGGAAAGAGAGCGTACTTTTAACAGGTCTGGAAGGTGGTTTCATTTGGACATTTCAGAAGAGAGAGTTCATAATCATGACTCCGTTAAGAAAACTTTTCCCCCAAATTCAGTGGCAATAAAACATACAGGAATTTATGCAGGAAAGAAACTTTTCAGATGTGATGAATGTAAGAAAACCTTTACCCAGAGCTCTTCCCTTACTGTTCATCAGAGAATCCACACTGGAGAGAAACCCTACAAATGTGATGAATGTGGCAAGGCCTTCAGTGACGGCTCCTCCTTTGCCCGGCATCAGAGGTGCCACACTGGCAAGAAGCCTTACGAATGTACTGAGTGTGGGAAGGCCTTCATACAGAACACCTCCCTCATTCGTCACTGGAGGTATTACCACACCGGGGAGAAGCCCTTTGACTGCATCGACTGTGGGAAGGCCTTCAGTGACCACATAGGCCTTAACCAACATAGGAGAATTCATACTGGAGAGAAACCCTACAAATGCGATGTGTGTGACAAATCCTTTAGGTACGGCTCCTCCCTCACTGTGCACCAAAGGATTCACACTGGAGAAAAACCATATGAATGTGATGTCTGCAGGAAAGCCTTCAGCCATCATGCATCCCTCACTCAACATCAAAGAGTGCATTCTGGAGAAAAGCCTTTTAAATGTAAGGAATGTGGGAAAGCTTTTAGGCAGAATATACACCTTGCTAGTCATTTGAGGATCCATACTGGAGAGAAGCCCTTTGAATGTGGGGAATGTGGGAAATCCTTCAGCATCAGTTCACAGCTGGCTACTCATCAGAGAATTCATACTGGCGAGAAGCCCTATGAATGTAAAGTTTGTAGTAAGGCGTTCACCCAGAAGGCTCACCTCGCGCAGCATCAGAAAACTCATACGGGAGAGAAACCATATGAGTGTAAGGAATGTGGTAAAGCCTTCAGCCAGACCACACATCTCGTTCAGCACCAGAGAGTTCATACTGGAGAGAAACCCTATAAATGTATCGAGTGCGGGAAGGCCTTTGGTGACAACTCCTCCTGTACTCAACATCAGAGGCTTCACACTGGCCAAAGACCTTATGAATGTATTGAATGTGGGAAGGCCTTCAAGACCAAGTCATCCCTCATTTGTCATCGCAGAAGCCACACCGGAGAGAAACCGTACGAATGTGGTGCATGTGGCAAAGCCTTCAGCCATCGCCAGTCCCTCAGTGTCCATCAGAGAATTCACTCTGGAAAAAAACCCTATGAGTGCAAAGAATGTAGGAAAACCTTCATCCAAATCGGACACCTTAATCAGCATAAGAGAGTCCACACTGGAGAGAGAGCCTATAACTATAAGAAGAGCAGGAAAGTCTTCAGGCAGAGCGCACACCTTGCTCACCCGAGAACTCACAGTGGAGAGGCAGCAGCACGGCCCTCTTTGCCTTCCACGTCGAGTCCCGTGGATCTGCTCCCCAGATTCCTCTGGGGTCCGTCCTCACTCCCATCGCCCTAGTCTCAGTATTGTGTCAGCCAGACAGTTCCCATAGTTCATAAATGGGCCCCTCTGTCTGTCAGTTCAGTTTGTTGTCCTTTATGAGTTTGTTCTCTGTGTTGCAGTCAGGTTGATATATATATTTTTTTAAGTATAAATACACATCTCTCACTTCTCGTTTAAAAACTTGCATTGGGATCCTTTAAATTGGTTAACACATAAGATGTGTTTGGCACAGTGCCTAGTTCATACCAGATGTTGAAAAAAAAACATTTGGGGACATGGAAGAGTCATCACAGTCCTCTCTGAATAAAAATGGTGCCTGGAAAAAAAAAAAATGGTGCCTGGGAGGAACCCGGGAGAGACCGGTGTGGGTCAGGGTAGCCAGTGAGGTCTCCCCAGAGGTGGTGGGAAACGATTCCATAGCGCTCGCTTTGGCAGCACATAGACTAAAACTTGGTTCCATAACGTTGAGTTAGAATTCTGGCCTTCCATGTCTTCTGCATAAATGTAAGGTAATGTGACTTTAGGTGAGAAAAATTCAGCTTTGCTATTCATCTGAGAACAGACTTAGGAAGTGTGTAGAGAACACGGATGAGTGGTCCCCTTGGAACAGAAGAGCTGAAACAATCAGAGAAAAACTGCAAGATTTATACACACAAAGGTAAAACTGTTGACATGGTACTCTGCCTTAGAGAATTTGGAAAGATTTGATCTGTTTAAAGTCACCTGGGCTTGCAAATGAACTCTATCAAACCTTCGTTATTTAATGTTTATTCATTCTTGAGAGAGAGAGACAGAATGTGGGTGGGGGAGGGGCAGAGAGAGAGGGAGACACAGAATCTGAAACAGGCTCCAGGCTCTGTGCTGACAGCTCAGCATGTCATGGGGCCTGAACTATTGAGCTGCAAGATTATGACTGAGCTGAAGTCAGACTTAACTGACCGAGCCCCTCCAGGCGCCCCTATGAATTCTATTAAACTTCTAAGGAGCTTTTAAGGAGTTATCAACTGATAAGCTAACCTGATCTAAAGCAGGTGTCAGAAAGCTGTGACTCACGGCCCAAGTCTCACTGACTGGTCTTGTATGGCCCATGGTCTAAAATTTTCAACGGCTGAACAAGTGAATGGAATATTTTGTTGACAATATGAAAATGTACATTAAATCTAAATGTCAGTGTCTGTAAATAAAGTTTTATTGTCATACAGTCACACTCATTTGTTCACGCATTTCCTGTGGCTGCTTTCACTCCATAGAGGCAGAGTTGAGTCAGTATTGAGGCAAAGCCTCAAATATTTACTCTATCCTTCTACAGAAAAAGTCTACCAACCCCTGCTTTAGCACAGAAAAGAATATACAAAAAGTTCTAATTATTTGTAAGGATGTAATACAACTCTCACTTCAAAAACAAGACAAATTATAAGGCAACTTATGAATAGAGGTAAAAGGGAATTATTGAAATATGAAAACATGTCAGCAGAGGAGAAATCGACTTTTCTAGCTGAAATAATACTGTTAAAGTGTTTGTAAATTGTCATTCGCAACAGGGTCCTCACAGGATGTGGTTACTTTGACCATTCTACTTGAAACAACACAAGGAAAGCTAATGCGGCAAGCATAGCAGGACATTTTAAAAATAGGTTTCTTCGCATTTCAGATTTTGGTATAAAATAAGACTGGGTTTTCATTACAGGGAAAATTATGTTTGACAATTGGTTATCCATTCCCTTCAAAAAAAAAAAAAAAAACGCACTTACACCTTACAGAGAAATACCCTGCAATTGTTCTTAACATTTCTAATTAGGAAATGATAGTAAGAAGCGAACGTAAAAAGGAGGAAGTCTTTCCTAAGTAAGGTCCTAGAAGCCAGGGAAAGAGAGTAAGGTGGCCTGTACAAAGACCAAAAGCTTGAGCAAGGTGAAAGGCGCCAACAAGATGTGAAAGACGATGGACAGACTAATACAAGTTCTGTGACGAATAAGTCAGGAACAAAGTGCTATTACACGTACAAAGCTGTGGGGAAAAATGGCAGTGCGTTCCCAACAGGCATGGCAGTTGGGTTCAAATGAGTCAAGACAATCTGTAAAGTTCTTAGCCTCGCTCGTCAGAAAATGACACGTTAAACCTTCCTGGCTTTCAGATGGATTTCAGTCTAACATCTGGATAGTATCCAGTCCTGGCATCAGTGTGGGCCAGCAGATACGCGTCACCCGCAGTGGATCTGTCCCGTCTCGGGATGACAATGTAGCACGACTGCCAACATTATCAATGTGCGTTCCTTTTCCAACAGTAACTCTATAGCTAGGAATTTTGTCCTGTTGGAACAAATAGATATAAATAATGTTTATTGCAGAATTGTAATTATGATAAGTTGGACTTCAGCATCCTGCCAAGCAGGTTCGTTAGATTGTGATTATTCAATACTGTATTGTCCGGTTCGTAGAAAAAGTTGAATTTTATGTATGCCTCTGTGGAGAGTTGTCTGTCCACAGTATATTAAACATGTGACTTGCAAAACCTAATGTGTAAACTCATCTTGTAGCCATAGAGTCAAAATTAATATTGGACATATGTACATGTGCGTGTGTATATATATACATATTTTTTCAATATAGATGTTGAAATCTTTTTGTCTTTTTTAAATAAAGTATTCTCTTTAATGTTTACTCATTTTTGAGAGAGAGAGAGAGGCAGAGCATGAGCAAGGGAGGGGCAGAGAGAGAGGGAGACACAGAATCTGAAGCAGCTCCAGGCTCTGAGCTGTCAGCACAGAGCCCGATGTGAGGCTTGAACTCACAAACTGACATCATGACCTGAACCAAAGGCAGAGGCTTAACCGGCTGAGCCACCCAGGTGCCCAAATCTGCTTTTGTCTGTAACACACACGCTTCTAGCTCTTTGTTGGCACGTTCCCTTTCTTCATCTGCAGTGCTCTAGTGAACTGCCAGTCACATGGCTCCAGTCAAGCCAATCCCATTTCTCATTCTTTGTATTTTGGTTTGAGACACAGGGACAGCAGCAGGGCCAGTGTTCAGCCTTACGTGGTCAGCGTCCGTTGTGATCACTTGGGGCCCTTGTACGGACGTGACGTCATTTGGCGTCCTTTGGCGGGAGCCTGAAGATCTCTGCACCTCTACATGCCACTCCGATCTACTAAAACCATTCCTGCTTCCTCGCATCCTCATTCAGGTCTTTAAATCTGTGAGGTACTTGGTATTATAACAATATTTAACTTCTGGGGCGCCTGGGTGGCTCGGTTGGCTCTTGATCTCGGCTCAGGTCTCGATCTCACGGTCGTGAGTTCAGGCCTCGCTTTGGGCTATACACTAGGCATGAAGCCTGCTTAAAAAAATATTCTTGGGGCGCCTGGGTGGCTCAGTTGGTTAAGTGTCCAACTTCGGCTCAAGTCATGATCTCATGGTTCGTGGGTTCAAGCCCCGCGTCGGGCTCTGTGCTGACAGCTCAGAGCCTGGAGCCTGCTTCAGAGTCTGTGTCTCCCTCTCTTTCTGACCCTCCCCTGCTCATGCTGTCTCTATCTCTCTCTCAAAAATAAACAAAACATCAAAAAAAATTTTTTTAATTCTAATTTTAAGTTAAAGTCTGCTTTTTTTGTTGTTGTTGCCAAAGAAAGCTAGCCCATGTGGCAACGGATACTAGAAAATGATTATCAGGAGTGCCTGAGTGGCTCAGTCAGTTAAGTGTCTGACTTTGGCTCAGGTCATGATCTCACTGTTTGGGAGTTTGAGCCCCTTATCCAGCTCTCTGCTGTCAGCATGGAGCCTACTTCGGATCCTCTGTCCCCCCTCTCTCTGACCCTCCCTTGTGTGCTCACTCTCTCTCAAAAATAAAGGAACATTATTTGTTCAAAACAAATATGATTATCACTCTCTCTCAAAAATAAATGAACATTATTTGTTCAAAACAAAAATGATTGTCAGATGATAGGGAAGCAGAGTATTAAGGATTGATAACTGAGAGCAAAAGATAGAGAAACTTTTATTTTGTATTAGGAATGGCATTTTTTTCTATTTTTTTGTAATTCCAGCATAGATAACATGGTGTTATATTAGTTTCAGGTGTATAATAGAGTCAACAATTCTATACATTGCTCAGTACTCATCACGATGAGTGTGTTCCTAAACCCTAACTTCACCTAAGCTGGTGGTAACCATTGGTTTAAGACTGTTTCTTAGTTTGTCTTTTCCTTTTGCTCGTTTGTTTTCTTTCTTAAAGTCCTCATATGAATGAAATCATAGTATTTGTCTTTCTCTGACTGGCTGATTTCACTTAGCATAAACCGTCTAGTTCCATCCATGTGGTTGCACATGGCAAGATTTCATTCCTTTTGATGGCTGAGTAATATTCCATTGCATACATATACCACATCTTCTTTATCCATTCATCTATCAATGGACACAGGCTGCTTCCATAATTTGACTATGGTAAATAATGCTGCTATAAAGACAGGGCTGCACACATTCCTAGGAAAGGCTGTCATTTTTTTTTTTATGATTATTTTTGAGAGAGAGAGAGCAGGGGAGGGGCAGAGAGGGAGGGAGAGCAAGAGAATCCCAAGCAGGCTTCACTCTGTCAGGGCAGGGGCTTGATCTCATGAACAGTTAGATCATGACCTGAGCGGAAATCAGGAGTCAGACGCGTAACCAACTGAGCCACCCAGGCACCCCAGGAAGGCTATTCTTGATAACGGCAGGATTATAAACTGCCACATTATGGACTAGATAGCTCTTAGCACAACTGAAGCCGATGAGGGATTCGAGTTCGAAAGGCACGCATGTTGCTTGTTTATAATGAAGTTAGATAATTAAAAGGCCACTTGAAATTGTGACCTTAAGCAAAAATTAAAATCAAGGCCTTTTTATGATTATGTTGAGAATCATCTTACTCTCTGGCCATGAAAGCAAAATGCAACAGCGGATCCAGTTAGTTGCTGAGCTATGCATTTTTTTACTGAATCCCAACTTGTAACTTCTTTTAAATGAAACTGAAGTCTTAGGAAAGATCTGAATCTACGTTATTAAAATGGAGCCGTTGTGAAGGATTCAAACATCTTCGAAAACTTTGAATTCTCTCAAGCGTTAAGAAACCTCCCTACTAATTGTCCTTGCCATCCCTTCCTTGTGACAAACGACTCTTCAGAGATTGAGTCTGCTCTTCTAGGCCCACCATTATTGCTTGGTTGGTAAACAAAATCTGAATTTAATATGACCTACAGTTTGAAATAGAGGGAGGGAATTAATCTCACCCTGAAATATTTAATACTCTTCACTAATGATACCATCAAAACTCCAGGAAACATTTTGGAAATGTGTTTTGAAAGTGAGAAATTGCTTGCATAATACTTAAGGACTTGAAAGAATTAAAGGGTTTAAAATACTGGCTTGGGGGCCCCTGCGTGGCTCAGTCAGTTAAGCATCTGACTTCGGCTCAGGTCATGATCACACGGATCGTGGGTTCGAGCCCCATGTCGGGCTCTGTGGTGACGGCTAGCTCAGAGCCTGGAGCCTGCTTCAGATTCTGTATCTCCCTCTCTCTCTGACCCTTCCCTGCTCACACTGTTTCTCTCTCTCTCTCAGAAATAAACAAAACATTAAAAATTTTTTTTAATAAATAAAAAAATACTAGCTTGGATTATTTATGTCTAAGTTCCTGACTCACCTTTTACAAGTTCCCTTGTCAGGGGCCAGTAGCCTTTCCATGTTCTTTTGACATGAAGCCCTAGTGTCTTAAAATTTTCCTCAAGTCTCCTCCTTTATGTATCGGGACTTCTCATGACAGATTGCATTTGGAAGGGGGTACTGAACTACGTCATGTGTCGTAGCTGAATTACAGGGAATGGTTAGCCATGGGAAGAAAGTGAAATGGTTGTGATAAACCACAGAACTCCAAGGATGTTCTGATACTTGATCTTCACACCATATTTAGTAATTGATCCCCAGGGTTGAAATCGCATTAGGGTTTTGTTTTCATTAAAAACACTTCTCAGCACGGCTGTCATGTCCCACATTGACTAGTGTCAATAGAAAAGGGGTGAATGCTCTTGAATGACTGTAATAAAAACCACGCTGAACATTTCCACTGGGATTCCTAAAAGGCCTGCATTATGCAAGTGAGGGCTTCTCGAGGAATTATTAGGTAGTGTAATTTATACAGGTGTAGCCACTAAAACCCCCTAATATGATTCTTTTCCGAGGTCCTGGGCATTTGTTGCTGATGCCTGTGCTAGGACTAGATGGCCACCTGCTTTTCTGTTGTCTAGAATTGATTCTGGAATGTGAATGTCCAGGTATATCCCACGTGACTCACCCACTATTGCTTCCAGTTAGGGCTATTAGACTAATCTCCAGTGTGGTTTGGGCAAGAGTATGTCAGTTGGGGCTTTGCTATTATGCGGCTATGCTATCCAACTAGAAGAAGAATCTGGATAGGATAGGATAGAATGGCAAAACTGCAACGTGGAAGAACTCTAAGTCCCTAAACCGCTATTTGGACGAAAGCCACCAGTCACCGGGGAACACCAGCAATGGATTATTATGTGAGTGAAAAATAAACTCATCTGGGTTAAGTTAATGACATGGGTTTTAATCATAGTAGTGACGGTCATTCTAATCCCTATGATTTCCATGACTACTCAGAGGATCCCTAGTTTAACTTACTATCATAGAGTAAGAGATGCAGTGGCAAATTAGTTAGCTCTTGTGTAACAGATTACGCTAACGCATAGTGGCTGAAAACAAACATACGTTTATTATCTCACACTTTGGGCAAGGAGTCAAGGCGTGGCTTAGCTGGGTGCCTCCGTCCCCACAGGCTGCAGGCATGTTATTAGCCAGGGTGGCTTTATGGGAGGAGAATCATCTTGCAAACACACTCATTTAAACTGTTGGCGGGGTTGGGGTCCTTGCTGGCTTTTGGCTGGACGCATCACTTCTTTCCACAGGGGCAGCTCACAGCTTGGCAGCTGGCTTACTCGAAAGTGAGCAGCCCAGCATCACTCATCATCAGGGAAGTACAAATCAAAACCACAATGAGATACCACCTCACACCAGTCAGAATGGCTAAAACGAACAACCCATGAAACAACAGATGTTGGCGAGGATGTGGAGAAAGGGAAACCCTCTTGCATGGCTGGTGGGAATGCAAACTGGTGCAGCCGCTCTGGAAAACAGTATGGAGGTTCCTCAAAAAGTTAAAAGTCGAACTACCCTACAACTGGGCAATTGTACTACTAGGCATTTACCAAAATGATACAAAAATGAGGATCTGAAGGGGCACATGCACCCCAATGTTTACAGCAGCTCTATCAACAATAACCAAATTATGGAGAGAGCCCAAATGTCCCCTGACTGATGAACGGATGAAGAAGATGTGGTGTATATATACATAATGGAATACTGCTCTGTGATCAAAAGAATGAAATCTTGCCATGTGCCCCGACGTGGATTGAACTAGAGTGTATTATGCTAAGTGGAATAAGTCAGAGAAAGACAGATACCATAGGATTTCACTCATATGAGGAATTTAGGAGACAAAACAGATGAATGTAGGGGGAAGGAAGGAAAAATAAGATAAAAGAGAAGGAGGCAGCCATAAGAGACTCTCAACTATAGAGAACAAACTGAGGGTTGCTGGGGGCACCTGGGGAGCTCAGATGGTTAGGTGGCTGACTCTTGATTTCAGCTCAGGTCATGATCTCCCAGTTCGTGGATTTGAGCCCCGCATTGGGCTCTGCACTGACGGTGTGGAGCCTGCTTCGGATTCTGCCCCTCCCCCGCTCACATTCTATCTCTCTCAAAAATAAATAAATTTAAAAAAATTTAAACCCATTAAGTACAATTGTACTTAATGCTTTCACTTTGATTTTCTTTTTTACTTTTTTAAATAGTATTTATTTTTGAGACAGAGTGAGACAGAGGATGAGTGGGGAAGGGGTAGAGAGACACAGAATCTGAAACAGGCTCCAGGCTCTGGCTGTCAGCACAGAACCCGATGCGGGGCTCGAACCCACAAACTGCGAGATCATGACCTGAGCTGAAGTTGGATGCTTAACCGACTGAGCCACCCAGGCGCCCCTGCTTTCACTTTGATTCTAAGAATAAGACAGGTACATCCAGTATTGCTCCTACCAAATTACATGGTACTGGAGGTCTGGCCCTCCTGTAAGGAAAGAAAGAATTAAGAGACGCAATGATAGGGAGAGAGTAGATATAACTGTTATTATTGGCAGATAGGAAGGTTTACCTATAAAAAGAACCAATTAGAACCTGTAAGAGCATTAGCAAGAGTGCTAGATTGACGGTCACTTTACATAATCAATATTTTGTTTCCTCTTTTCTTTATGCCATCTTTGGTTTTAATTGAGACTTTTATATTATTGTTTTCTCTCTTAGGTGTCTTTCCCCCTCTGGCATCCTCCAAGATTTTATCCTTGATTTTTCTGCATCTTGAATATGATCTGTCTAGGTGTATATATATATTTGTATATATTTGTCCTGCATGGTATTCTCTATGCTTCCTGGATCTGTGGCTTAGTGTCTGTCATTTTAATTTTGGAAAACTCTCAGCCATTATTACTTCAATTATTTCTTTTCCTTTATTTTATTGGTATTACAATTACTCATATGTTATACCTTATGCAATTGTCTCATAGCTCCTGGATATTGTGAGGGTTGCTAATTTGGTACTCTTTTTTAAAATGTTTTATTTATTGAGAGAGAAACAGCGGGGGTGGTGTGAGGGGAATCCCAAGCAGGCTCCAAACCGTGAGATCATGACCTGAGCCTATAAATCAAGAGTCCGATGCTCAGCCAACAAAGCCACCCCAGGCACTCCTGAGGGGGTTTTATTTCATTCTTTTTTTCCTCTTTATATCTCAGTTGGGAGAGTTTCTACTGACATATCCTCAAACTCACTCACTCTTTCTTTAGCTGTATCCAGTCTATTAATGAGCCCATCAAGGGCAGCCTTCATTCCTGTTATATATAGTGCATAACTTTATAGCATTTCCCCATCCCTAGAGTTTCCATCTCTCTGCTTATATCATCCTTCTGTTTTTGCGTGTTGCACGTTTTTGCACTTTTCCCATTAGTCACCTTAACATAAAATAACATCAGTTATTTAAAATTCCTGGTATGATAATTCCAAAATCTCTGCCATATCTGAGTCTAGTTCTAACACTTGCTTTGTCTCTTCAGACTGCTTTTTCTTGAGCATGTCTTAAAATTTTTTTGTTGAAAACTGGACACGATGTACTAGGTAATAATAACTAAGGTTAATTAGGCGTTTAGTGTGAGATTTTATGTGAATCTGGTTAGGATTGTATCTAATTGGAGCTATAGGTGCCAGAGGTTTGATGTTCTCCAGTTTTCTTGCTTTTTCTCCCTCCTGGCCATTTTGAGTTTCCCTAAGAAGTCCTTCTCAGATGGAGTCTGTGTCATCTGAAGCAGGCTCTAGGCTCTGAGCTGTTGGCACAGAGCCTGAAGTGAGGCTCGAACACACGAACTGTGAGATCATGACCTGAGCCAAAGCCGGACACTTAACCGACTGAGCCACCAGGTGCTCCCCCCACCCCGATCTTTAGTGTTAAGACTTTGTGGAGTTCCTGGAGGTAAGATCCATGAAAGAGGAAGAGCCCATCTAAGACTATGCCCCCAGGAGTTTTTAACTCACAATGTAGTGAACACTAAACCTCCTATTCACCAAAATTACCAGTTAAGAATGTGTACCTGTTCATGATTCTAGCAGCTTCTGCTTCAGGTAAGCTCACACCTGCCATGATTTTCAGTATTCGCCAGTCTTTCCACATTTTGGGGTGTGGTTTTCTTTGTGACTTCAATTTTATGATGGGTCTTAAAAAAAGTTGTTGATTTTCAGTTTGTTGAATGTTTTTCTTGCAAAGATGTCAGCGACGATTTCTAAACTCATTATACATTACTTCGAAAATGGAAGCTATTGGGGCGCCTGGGTGGCTCAGTCGGTAAAGCATCCGACTTCGGCTCAGCTCATGATCTCACGGTTCGTGGGTTCGAGCCCCGCGTCAGGCTCTGTGCTGACAGCTCAGAGCCTGCAGCCTGTTTCGTATTCTGTGTCTCCCTCTCTCTGATCCCCCCGTGCTCACGTTGTCTCTCTCTCTCAGGAATAAATAAAAACAGTAAAAAAAAAAAAAAAAGTTAAAAAAAAAGAAGAAAGAAAATGGAAGCTATCAGGGGCTCCTGGGTGGCTCAGGGAGCTCGATTAAGCGGCCAACTTTGGCTCAGGTCATTATCTCACAGTTGGTGAGTTCCAGCCCTGCATCGCACTCTGTGCTGACAGCTCAAGCTTGGAGCCTGCTTTGGATTCTGTGTGTGTGTGTGTGTGTGTGTGTCTGCCCCTCTCCTGCTCACTCTCTCTCAAAAAAAATGAATAAACGTTAAAAATTAAAATAAAATGGAAACTATCAATACCACCTTTATCTGATTCGAACCACAAACTATTACAAACACCAAGGTTTCGTTCACAGTTACTTAGAGATGGCATCGTCGCAGCTAGATTTCACTTCATGGCGTGGACCCCGAAGTCAGGGAGATTAGATCCTGGAAAACCCGCGCCTAGATGGGGCTGTGTTGCTTTGAGTGATGGAACGTGTCTGAGAGTTGTTGTGGACGAAATGACACAAAGGACAAGACACACACAAAAGACAGACACAGACACAATCCCGGCCAGAGGAACAATTCTATGCAAGCCCCTCTTGCGGTTTATTTTATACCCCGGTAACTGGATACAAACTGAAATCTACAAGATGCATTCCTTTACCAATTAAGGTCAAGTAGCCAAACACATTTCAAGGACAGGGGGGAGCAAAGGGAGGAAGCGACCACAACATGTTTACTAAGAGGCCGGCTCACAACTCCAGCCTCCTCCTTACTTCTAAGGAGGGCATGGTCCCTCGTTTGCGAGCGGACCATTAAACTTGGATATTGTGTGCAGGCCTCCTGGCAGAGCATCCTGTTTGCAGGCATGCTCTGCCCAGGCAGAGAGCCCCGTGTGCGGGCACATCCCCGCGTCCCTAACCACGCTTTCTTGTGGTCACTGTCGGGCTCCCACAGAGAGTAACTTAAATTGGGGGTGATGTGTGGTGGACCAGCCTCTGTACACTCGGGATTTTTTTTCTTTTCTGGGTACCTACTATGTGCCACTCTTTCAGTTCCTGGGTGGACAGCCCTAAACAGAACTTACAAGCTGTGTGTCTTCGAGGGTCTCTCATTCTAGCAGGGCAACAAAAAAACGGGCTGGGGGCATAGATTCTATCAGGGAGAGAACTGGAAGGCATGAAATAGGACAGGTCACACACACACACACACACACTCACACACACACAAACACACACACTCAGAAAGCCACAAATCAACAAGGGCACAAGACAGTCAAAACTCAGGGCTCCACTCACCCACCTGGGGGCTCCTGGGCCACCTCCCTGTAAGCCCCGCCCACTTCCCAGGCGCCTGCGCGCTGCGCGCCTCCAGCATCCCATAGGCTCCGGCGCGGGGACGCGGGATCCAGGCCCCCGCGCCGCACCCCTCACAGCGGCGCCTGCGCACTCTGAGCCTGGCGGGGGCTCCCGGAATTCGGGGCGCTCGGCTCGCTTCAGGGAGGCTGGAGTCGGGGCTGAGACGGTTCTGGGCGGTTCTGTTCTCCGCCCAGGGCCTTTGCAAGGGGCTGAGGGCAGTGGCTTTGTGGGAGCCCGAAAGTGACCAGAGAAAGCGTGGTTAGGGACGCGGGGATGTGCCCGCACACGGGACTCTCTGCTTGGGCAGAGCATGCCTGCGTACAGGGTGTTCTGCCAAGCGGCCTGCACACAATATCCAAGGTTAATGATCTGCTCGCGGACGAGGGAACATGCCCTCCTTAAAAACAAGGAGGAGGCTGGAGTTGTGGGCAGGCCTCTTAGTAAACATGCTGTGGTCGCTTCCTCCCTTTGCTCCCCCCCCGTCCTTGGAATGTGCTTGGCTCTTTGTCCTTATTTGGTATAAGAATGCATCTTGTAGATTTCAGCATGTATCCAGCTACCGGGGTATAAAAATAAACCGCAAGGGGGCTTGCGCAGAGTTTTCTCCCTCCGGCCAGAGGCAAGGGGGCTTGCGGAGTTCTCTCCCTCCGGCCGGAGTTGTGTCTTTGTCTTTTGTGTGTCTTGTCTTTGTGTCATTTCTCCGCAACAGGCTTCCAAGCCGGATCGGCGAACCGAGCCCAGCAGTCGCCCCGCGGGGTCGGGACTACCCTCCCCAGAGGCCGCTGCGGCGGGAGGACNCTGGCGGACTCAGGAGTCCACAGTCGGGGTGGGGTCCCCGGGGTGGGGTGTGAGACAGGGGTCCCCTGACCCCACACGCTCCCTCCCGAGGCTGGCGGTCCCAGGAGTCCAGCAATTCAGAGGCTGGGGTGTGAGGCTGATCTGCCCAGAGTCACCTGACCTGGTCTAAGGTCCTATCCCGCAGGTGACTGTGGGATGGGGTTCAGGGGGGAGCCTCTGGAAGTGGAGAGGGACCTCGCCTTTCCAGGATGTGGTCACAGAACCCACCCCATTCCTGCCGCGCCCTTCTCAGTCGCAGTCTCCCCGCCTCAGAGGGGAGAGAGTGGGAGGAAGCCCTGTGCACAGCCAGACTGCTCTTTGTTTTGCTGCGGTGATAATTATAGCCACTGTTACCTGGGTTCTGGGACCTTTAGGGGACAGTCACACCAAATGTCACTCCAAGTGGAAATGCCCTTCCATCTCTTTCACAGATGAGGCCACTAAAGCAGATGGAGGCCGAGCAATCGCTGGTGCGTGGAGGAGCCGGGATCAGACTGGGACTGACTCGTGTCACCCCTCTACGCGAGGTCAGTATCCTTCACCACAGGGACGGGTGAAGTGACTCTCAGACGGATAAATATATTGCCAGGGTTGAGATCCCCAAAACTGCCACCGGGCGAGTTTTTGTTTCTCAGACTTTTGACCCAGTTTCTCATAAGTAACCCGGAGAGGAGGGCTTGCACCTCACTGGACTGTTACCAGGGGTAACTGAGCTCCTGCCTCCGAAGCACTGGTGGATCCTGCCACGTGGGAAGTGCTCAGTAAGAGTCCGTTTGCCGGAGGCCGGCTCCGGCCGGGGTCCAGGGCTCCCTGAAGGATGGACGGTGTTGGCGAGGGAGGGGGGAGAGAGGCCCGAGAGTCTCTCTGGTCGCCAGGCAGGCATCTCGGCTCTGACTGGGGCTCAACTTTATTTTATCATTAAGTGTTTGGGGGACGGCACAGAAGTGGCATTTGCCTTAGACAATGATTTCTGATAACAAACTTCTTTGATATGTAAGAATTTCGCAGAACATAGGTTTGTCGAAGACTTCTGCATAACCTTTACCAATGGTGATTGAGGTAGGGGATTTAGATGCTTATCCTTTGGGGAAGGAAGACGTCTTTAGCATACAAGATAAAGTTTTAGCATAAAAAGGGTGAAGTTACTTCTTTGTGAGCAGGGGTCAAACAGGTCTTTCAGGAAACACCTCTGCTCCGTAATCACAAAAGAAGAAGTTCCTCAATAGGCTCCTTCTCAGGAAGTAATCAGCATATACAAGGCCAGAAAATGCTCCAAGCAGAAACAATTGGGTGGGGGTGGATATCTGCCCTTAACTCTAAATTAGGCTCTTTGCCTCAGGGCCAGACTCGAGCCCCCTTTATTATGTAAGTCTTGGATCTCCAAGGCCCTTAGGAAGAGCCTTTTTTTTTTTTTAAGGCTGAATTATATTTCATTATATATATTCTATTATTGTATATGCATTGTGCATATATATGTTCACATTGACCCTTGAACATCATGGGGACTAGGGATGCTGACCCCTTTACAGTCAAAAATCCATTTATAACTTTTGACTCCCCCCAAATTTAACTATTAGCCTTTTGCTTACCAGAAGCCTTACTGATAACATAAACCATCAAATTAACATATATTTTATACATTTTATGAATTATATACTGTATTCTTACAATAAAGTAAGCTAGAGTAAGGAAAATATTATTAAGATAATTATAAGAAGAGAAAATACATTTACAGTACTGTCCTGTATCAGAAAATTCTGCATAGAAGTAGATCCGCACAATTCAAACCCATTTTGTTCAAAGGTCAACTAACTGTGTATACGTATCACATTTTCTTGAACCATTCATCTCTTGATGAACACTTAAGTGGTGTTCATAATTCTGCAGTCAACATGGGAGTACAAATATCTCTTCAAGATAATTGTTTTGTTTCCTTTGGATATATACCCAGAAGTAGGATTGCTAGATCATATAATAGCTGTATTGTTAATTTCTTGGGGGAGCTTCCACATTGTTCTCCCCAGTAGCTCGACAGTTTACATTCCCTCCAACAGTGTACAAAAGTTCCTTTTTCTCCACATCCTTGCCAGCATTTGTTATCCCTTGGCTTTTTATTTTTTTATTTTATTTTATTTTTTTTATTTTTTTACAAATAGTTTATTGTCAAGGAAGAGCCTTTTAACAATCCACAATGTTTTTCATCTGAAGTCTCTTTGGAAAAGGCAGGGACATGCCTTTCCTTATGAGCAATCTGTGTGGGGAATATCGGTCTGACCTGGAATATTGTGAGGCCTGGTCGATACCAGCAGCCTCATTTCCAGCATGAGCCAGTAGTAGCAGAAGGAGATCCCAGTTTTCGTTTCTCATGGCAGGAGCCATGCAAGCGCTGCCATTTCCTCGCTGTGACTGTCATCCAGTGAGGCTCCCAGCATTCATTCTTACTGTCATTTTTAAAAAATGTTTATTTTTTTAGAGAGAGCGAGCGAGCTGTGGAGGGGCAGAGAGGGGGCAAGAGAAATCACAAGCAGGCTGTGCACTTCTAGCACAGAGCCCGACACGGGGCTCGAACTTATAAACTGTGAGATCATGACCTGAGCCGAAACCAAGAGTCGGACGCTTAACCAGCTGAGCCACCCAGGCGCCCCTCTTACTGTCATTTTAATAGACCCTTGAGAAAACTGGAGTTTAGAGGAAGCCAGAATTTCTTTTTTTTTTTTAATTTTTTTTTTTAATGTTTTATTTATTTCTAGGAGAGAGAGAGAGAGACAGCGTGAGCAGGGGAGGGTCAGAGAGAGAGGGAGTCACAGACTGAAACAGGCTCCAGGCTCTGAGCTGGCAGTCAGCACAGAGCTCGACGCGGGGCTCGAACCCACAAACCGCGAGATCATGACCTAAGCGAAAGTCGGACGCTTAACCGACTAAGCCACCCAGGCGCCCCTAGAGGAAGCCAGAATTAAGTCAGGGACTTGAATCCTCTTTCTGATGGAAGGAACTTGGCTCAGAAGAGACATAGTTTGTCACAAAGCAGCATGGGTCTCTCGATGGGTTTATTTGGCCCGGTTATCTGGAAACCAGCTGCACCCGTTGTCATAACAGAGGCAATACTTCTCTCTGGGGAAGATGGCTTTTTCCAAGTCCTGTAGAGCCTGCACCGACCCTGACTGGCCAGTTGCACAGGTGTCTGCTTGAGCAAATAAGTCTGTGAAGGTTCAGTCAGCGTTACTGTAGGCAGCAAGCCTGGGACGTCTCAGTTGTTCATGAACGGCTGTGAGACGGAGGTTGCTCTCACCCTGAAAACCCAGAGCAGAGTTGGTCTCCTACTGAGCTGACGGTGGGGAGGGCATGTGGGCGTGGCGGTGGGGCAGCAGAGGGAGCTGAAGGGAGGAGAGCGTTTCTGGGCTGAGTGACTCCAGCCGCGCAGCCTCTCACCGCCCCTTTCTCCTCTGCCAGCTCTGCCTTTTCAGGGTAAAGCGCTTCTCATGAGGAGCCAGGAAGAGGAAGAGGTGATGGGAGTTGAACTTCTTAAAGCCATGCTCCTGGTGAGTTAGTCTTCCCGCTTTCCTTCTGAAAATACCGACTTGCTTTCCGGGACTTGAGAACGTTCGTTTCCTACTTAAGCAGAATTCTCTGCTTAAGTGTTCCGCCCTGAGGCCTGGTTCCAGTTTCTCCCTCTGTGATGAGCGATGGGGCCACAGAGACAGACTCAGCCCAGCGCCCTCTCCGAGCGTCCTCTTCTTCCTGTAGCTGTTTAGTCTTCCTCCAAGAAATGACCCTCTCTGAGCCCTTCCCTGTGCTCGGTTTTTTCATAAGCATCTGACAACTCAGAAGCACAGTCCTTAGAGGAAGTTTGAGAACCATGATCTGCATAGTCCGTAAGTACCCATCCTGGCTTACGATCTGTTGGAGACCTGAAAAGGCAGCAAACGTTTATTTACGCAGTGCGGTCAGTGTTGTAGGTGTGGAGTAGACTGGCTGTGGAGTGGTGGGCAAGGGCCATTCGTGGTCCATGTGAATACCTTGGGTGGATTAGAAAAACGTGTCCTTTCCTCTGGACCCGTGAAGCTCTGGGACAGGCCGCACTCTAGCAGGACGAAATCTACTTTATTTTTACCTCCTTTGTGCCTCATTGGTGACAGTCCTGGTAGGGAGTAAAGCCTACACAGTCAGACTCCCTGTTGGAGTGAGGGGGTGGAGGAGGGGTGATTCCTGAGTGCCCTCGAAAGAAGGGGAGATCTGCAGGCACAGGTGATTTGGGCTGGAGGCTGTGAAGGTTTCCTCTCCCTGCTTGACTTGGAGCCAGGAACATCTTAAAATGCCAGGGAATGTTCTATATCCTTCTTTTTTTTCTAGGATGACTACCATAATCTATTTAATCAGCCCCTTGTTCCATAGCTAAAGTGTTGCCACTGTTTTACTATTTAATAGGGATTATTGCAGTGGCCATCTTTTGCCATCATCACTGATCATGTTCTCAGACTAAATTCCCAATTTTTCATTTCTTATGGATTAGACTTTCTGAAACTTTACTTCAGAGTATTTTTATGACCACTAGGGGCGCCTGGGTGGCTCAGTTGGTTAAGCTTCTGACTTCAGCTCAGGTCATGATCTCACGGTTCGTGAGTTCAAGCCCTGCATCAGGCTCTGTGCTGACAGCTCAGAGCCTGGAGCCTGCTTCAGAGTCAGATGTTTAAAAATTAAAAAATATATATATTTGTGACCAATAATAGAATTAAGGACTATAATTCATGTTCTGATTAAAGCGGACTGCTAAATGAGGGTGATCAGCAAAGTGTGAGAAGTTATAAAATTTGATTAGTAAGCGTTATTATTATTTTTTTAATGTTTATTTTTGAGAGAGAAAGAGATAAGAATGTGAGCAGGGGAGAGACAGAGGGAGACACAGAATCTGAAGCCGGCTTCAGGCTCTTACTGCTTTGTGTTCCTGCTTCTGTTCTCTCCCTCCTTGGCTCCAGGGGTGGGTACAGTCAGGGGAGCTGCACAGTCAAGTGGATTGAATAAGCCCCAGTTATCTGGCCGGAGGACTGCAAAGGGGAACCTTGGGAAGTAGGAGCCGCCGGAGGAACCCCAGAGAAGGGGCAGCTTTGCAAAGGAATCAACCACACAAAGCTGTTTCTGAACTCCTGGGCTCACCCTAGCCTGCCCAGGCGTCTGCCTGGCCCTGATGAGCCTCCCCCAGTCAACGAGAAGTGAACTGCGGGATAGACTGCTGGCCACCAAGCAGGACACGTGTGGGACAGAGGTGGCTACCACTTCACAGCCTCTGGAAATGGCACTGGAACAAAATATCCACATTTTCCATATAATATAAACAAGACGTGAAATCTCACAGCATTCAGAATGTCCAGGATACCATCTGAAGTTACTCAGCTGATGAAAAACTAGGAAAATTTCAGTTCACAGGGCAGAAGATCCTCACCAGACGGTGGCATTGATGTGACCTAGATGTTGGAATCATCTGATAAAGATTTTAAAGCAGCTGTTACAATAATGCTCCACAAGTGAACTCTCTTGAAGCAAATGGAAAGTCTCAGCAAAGAAATAGAAGCTATCAACAAGCAATGAAAAATATAATTCCCAGAATAACCTCACTGGATGGGCTTAGAGGCACAATGGGGAGGCAGTGGGAAGGGTTAGTGACCTTGAAGGTACAATGAAACTAATCTGAACAGTAGACACAAGCTTGAACAGAGCCTCAGGGCCCTGTGGAACAGCACCAGAACATTTAACATTTGTGTCATCAAAGCCCCAGAAAAGAGAATGTATAGAAAAAATATTTGAAAAAATAACAGCTGAAAAATTCCCAACTTTATTGAAAGACATAAAGCTGTGGCTCCAGAAAGCTCAGCAAACTCCAGTGTGAGAACTCAGAGTCCTTCTGTCTGGCGGCTGTGTCCTCAAACTGCTAGAAACCACAGACGAGGGGCACCTTGAAGGCAGCCAGAGAAGGATGATGCTTAACATAGGGCAGCAGCAATCTCAGTTCTGTGGGTGTTCCATCAGAAACCATGGAAATCAGGGGCGCCTGGGTGGCTTAGTCGGTTAAGCGTCTGACTTTCGCTTAGGTCATGATCTCGCGGTTCGTGGGTTCGAGCCCCGTGTCAGGCTCTGTGCTGACTGCCAGCTCAGAGCCTGGAGCCTGTTTCAGTCTTTGACTCCCTCTCTCTCTGACCCTCACCTACTCACGCTGTCTCTCTCTCTCTCCTAGAAATAAATAAAAAACATTAAAAAAAAAAAAAAGAAAGAAAAAGAAACCATGGAAATCAGAAGGAAGTAGAGCAACTTTTTAAAAATCAAGTATATGTTTTATTTATTTACTTACAGTTTATTGTCAAGTTGTTTTCCATATAACACCCAGTGCTCATCCCCACAAGTGCTCCCCTCCGTGCCCATCTTCCACCTCCCCCCTACACCCATCAGTCCTCAGTCCTCAGCATTCGAGTCTCTCATGGTTTGCCTCTCTCCCTCTCCCCCCCATTTCCCCCTTTCCTCTCCCCCACAGTCCTCCTAATCCTCCTATACGTGCAAACATGGTATCTGTCCTTCTCTGCCTGACTTATTTTGCTCCGCATACCACCCTCAAGGCCCATCCATGTTGCTACACAGGCCAGATTTCATTCTTTCTCATTGCCATGTAGTATTCCACCGTATAGATAAACCACATCTTCTTGATCCATTTGTCAGTTGATGGACACTTAGGCGGAAGTAGAGCAACTTTTTTTTTTTTTTAATTTTTTTTATTTATTTCTAGGAGAGGGAGAGAGACAGCGTGAGCAGGGGAGGGTCAGAGAGAGAGGGAGATACAGACTCTGAAATTGGCTCCAGGCTCTGAGCTGGCAGTCAGCACAGAGCCCGACGCGGGGCACAAACCCACGAACTGCGAGATCATGACCTAAGCGAAAGTCGGACGCTTAACCGACTAAGCCACCCAGGTGCCCCAGTAGAGCAACTTTTAAACAGAGCTCAAAGGAAAGAACTGTTAACTCAGCATTATATGTCCAGCAAAAAAAGCCTTCAGTGTCAAAGGCGACGAGTGTCTCATATGGAGAAAAACTAAAGAAATTCACTGATGGATTTCTCAGAGAGCTGCAACAGGAAGTTGTTCAGATAGAAATTATACCAGAAGGGGGCTGGGACATCAGGAATGAATAAAGTCAACAGAAATGGTAAATATGTATGTGTAAATACAATAGACTGCCCTGAGTTATTTAAAATATCTTCAAAGGTTTGGGGCGCCTGGGTGGCTCAGTCAGTTAAGCGTATGACTTCGGCTCAGGTCACGATCTCACGATTTGTGAGTTTGAGCCCTGTGTTGGGCTCTGTGCTAACAGCTCAGAGCCTAGAGCCTGCTTCAGATTCTGTGTCTCCCTCTCTCTCTGACCCTCCCCTGCTCACACTGTTTCTCTCTCTCAGAAATAAACAAAAAAACATTTTTAAAAAATCTTCAAAGGTTAAAAACAAAACTAACATTTTCAGTTTACTGAACAGAACAGGATTTGAACATAGGCAGTCTGCTTCAGAGAACAAGTTCTTAACTACTATAATATATTGCAATTAGATAAAAGGAAAACTTTTCTTGATGTATTAAACCAAATGTTTTCACCTGTTCTGGGCTGCCTCCTCTTCTTTTCTGTTCCTCCTTTATCATTATCAGAGGTAACAATTCTTGAGCACTTAGCCAGGTACTGTGACTGTTACTTCATTTAATTCTCACAGTGCAGCTGTGAGATAGGTACTCAAATTATTCCCATTTCTCAGGTGGAGAAACTGAGGCATATGCAGTTAATTAACTTGGCCAAGATCCCCTTGCTAGTCCGTGCCAGAGTCTGAATTCTTTGGAATAATCTGACCTTTTTCTCTGGTTTTACTCACAACTGGTAGTTATTCAGAACTCATTTGTAGATGTTGATACAAGTGAAATCACAGAGTAAGAAATGGAAAATCTGCCAGCAACCGCAGAATGGATGACCGGTGTCTCTTGCTGGTTGGTTAGGAAATTCAGCCCACGTAACAAAATAGGCTGTGCTCAGCTCATGTGATCTCTCTTGGTACCTCTGCAGATTATCAAAAACCAACTTTCCAAATGTGTTCCCCTAAGGCAAATGTATTTTTATGTCAAAAGGAAAAAAACTTGTTAGGCATTTTTTTTCTTTTGTTTTAGACACCCTCTTAACATCTCAGAGCACTAGGATTTCTTAGAATACATTATGGAGTTTGAAATCATTCATCAGATCAGCATCCTTCCTTGAAACCTTCCTTCACCAGCGTCAGAACTCTTTAATTTCTCCACGTAGAAAAGTGATCTAGCTCCCTCCTACCGTGAAAAAATACAGATGACCTTTGGACAAAATGGGATTGGGGGCTCTGATCCCCGTACAGTTGAAAATTCACATGTAACTTTTTACTCCCCCCAAACAGAACTACTAATAGCCTACTGTTAACCAGAAGCCTTACTGATAGTATAAACAGTTGATTAACACATACTTTGTATATGTATTATATGTTGTATTCTTACAATAAAGGGTGTCAGAGGAAAGAAATTAAGAAAGACATATGGAAGAGAAAATATACTTACAATACTGTACTTGTTTATTGAAAAAAATTCACATGTGAGTTCACACGTAACTAGACCCGTGTTGTTCAACGGTCAACTGCAATTTAGTATTTGACGTTCTGTCTTAAATGCAGTCAACGTATTTTCATATAGAATGTCTTCTCACCACCATAAAATTGTAATTGCTCAAAGAACAGAGAATGTCTCTCCTATTTTTTCCGCTTTCCTAATACATACTATATAAGTAGGCAGAAAAACTTGTCCAGTAGCCGACCATACAATCTGGATGATTTAACCATCCAGGGGTAACTCTTTATGCCTAGAGCTGGCTAAGTAATGGCATGAACACTGAGCAAGGTAATATTTGTGTCATTTCAGGATTCAGTGACTTTCACGGATGTGGCCATAGATTTCTCCCAAGATGAATGGGAAGGGCTGAATCTTGCTCAAAGGACTTTGTATAAGAATGTGATGTTGGAGAACTACAGGAACCTGGTTTCAGTGGGTGAGAGTGTCTTCCTCGTTCCGCCTCCCCCACTGGAGTCTCTCCACCTCAGTCTTTCATGCCTTTATCAGCATTTTCCTACCGTGTCCCTTTTCTCTCAGTACCTCTTGGATTGTGTCACAGCTCTGTACTGTACACAAAACAGCAACTTTTCCTATCTTTTTTCTTATATGCAGGTCTTTGCATTTCTAAACCAGATGTGATCTCCTTATTGGAGCAAGGGGAAGGTCCCGGGGCGGAGACGGGAGAAGTGACACGGGCCCTCTGCCCAGGTAAGTGCAGACAGCGAGAGCTGGGGAAACTCTCGCAAGATGTTTCTTCTCTGGTACTCGTTGGCAACACCTCTCAAAATCCCTCTTGAGTTGAAACTTTCAGTCCTGACACCATATTTCAAATGGATCTTCTCTCATCTGCTTCACTTTCATCTGTACTGATTTCCTGCAAATAAACTACAGTCTGTTTGTTAACTCTGTTCTGTTGCATGATGTTTACCTAGTTCTCAAGTACCATAGTGTGTCACAGCCATCCCCGGTGCTCAGCATTCCTGAATTCTTTAGACAAATATGGTTTTAGTTTTTTGAACTGGTTTAAATATTTCCTTTTTTCAAAATATGAGCTTCTCAGATTAACAATTATTATTATGTTCTTCCCTCCGCTTTTAATTATTTTGTCTTTGGGGTTTTCTGTTCTGTTACTTACTTTTCCTTTGTTGTTTGTGTATATGTTTTCCCCCTCTTCATACTCTCCCGCCCATTGAATTAGAAAGGTTTTTAGTCCTACAAGTGTTAGTTTTATGTCTTTATGTATTTTTAAATCAGTATTTTAACATTTATTTGCTTATTTTTTGAAAGAGAGCGTGCATGCATGTGAATGGGGAGGAGCAGAGAGGGAGGGACAGAGAGAATCGTAAGCAGGCTCCATGCTGTCAGTGCAGAGCCTGATGTGGGGTTCCATCCCACAAACTGAGATCATGACCTGAGCTGAAATCAAGAGTCAGACACTTAACTGACTGAGCTACCCAGGTGCCCCTTAAATCTTTATTTTAAGATTCATCCACTTGAGATTCCAAGCCTCATTTTTTGATACTTCTACAAGAGATGAATAAATTAACTAACTGCTGTTGCTGCCTTTCTCTTCATCCATCACCTCCCCACTTCTGTTATGGTCAGTGGGATTCTTGGTCCAGATTTTATATTTTATTTTTCATTGCCTTGCTTGAAAGCTGCTTTTCTGGCATGGAGGGTAGATATGAGTTTATAGATTATATATCTCAGGGGAATCAGCCTCGAGCGAGATGGTTGCATTTCATTCTGTATCTTGTAGTGTAGCCTCTTCCTTCTTTGAGCTCTCGTAGTTTCAAGAAGAGGATTGTTGGTGGGTCACTTATGGTCCTAGTGATGTATGTTAATAAATAAGAAATAAAGTAATAAGAAATCAGTAAGTATCCAATTCAAGATAGTAGAAAAAGAACAAAGTGAGTCTAAGGAAAACTAAAATAAGTTAGCTATAGTGATTTATACTGCTAGAGATAAAAGTAGGAATAAAGGAACTAGAAAGTAGTAAAGTTTAATGAAAATAAATCAAATAGGTGTTTCTTTAGAAAACCAATAAATTAGGGACACCTGGGTGGCTCAGTCAGTTAAGCATCCAACTCTTGATCTCTGCCTGGGTCTTGATATCAGGGTTATGGGCTCAAGCCCCACATTGAGCTCTGCACTGGGCGTGGAGCCTACTAAAAAAAACGCTGATAAAATATATAAACTGTCAAATATATAAACAAAACAAGAAAAGATATAATAGTAACCATTGACGCGTAAGTACTTAAAAGAATCCTATGAATCTGTTTTCCTCAACTCTTTGTAAATAATTTGAAATCCTAGATGAAATGGGTAATATTTTAGGAGAATATAAATTACTAAAACTGGGGCGCCGGGTGGCTCAGTTGGTTGAACGTCTGACTCTTGATTACAGCTCAGGTCATGATCCCAAGGTCGTGGGGCCCAGCCCCGCGTTGGGCTCTGTGCTGAGCGTGTAGACTGCTTAGGATTCTCTCTCTCCCTCCCCCCTCCTTTTCCCTCTCTCTCTCTCTCACTTGCTTGCTCTCTCAAATAAATAAGTGAATAAGCAAATATATAAAAAAATAAATAATAACTACTGGAGGAGATAAAAAATCTAAATACACTGGTTACCATTGAAGAAATTTAGACAGTTCTCTCAGAACTGCCTCCTCCAAGAATTCACAAATAAATTCTGTAAAACCTATAAGAAAGAAATATCAACATTGTTTAAAAGGTAACATGACAGAATAAAAAGAGAACTTTAGAAAATCTTGTTTATGAAGACAACATAACATTAATGCCAAAATCTTACCAAAAAAGGATCATACACATCTCAGTTAATGAATATTGGTGCAAAATCTGTCATATTGAAATAATACACCAGAGCAAAGGAGGGTATATTCCCAAAATGCAAGGATGGCTGCATTGCCTGACTTTATAGAAGATTGTCAAAGACCTCTGTGGTCTTCAGTAACTGATTCACATGGTTTCACTTTCAAAGTTGCCATTCTTCTAGCATTAAGTAAAGGAGACATTTGCTTTCTCAATATCTTTCAGATTTGGAGTATGTTGGGATGACCAAGGAATTATCTCCAAACCAGGATATTTATGAAGAGAAGTTATCTCAGGCAGTGATAGTGNGGTTCAACACCAGAGAGTTCATACCGGTGAGAAGCCCTACGAGTGCATTGAATGTGGGAAGGCCTTTAGTGATGGCTCCTATCTCGTTCAGCATCAGAGACTCCACACTGGCAAAAGACCATATGAATGTCTTGAATGTGGAAAGGCATTCAGACAGAAGGCATCCCTGATTTGTCACCAGAAGTGTCATACAGGCGAGAAGCCTTATGGATGTAACGTTTGTGGGAAAGCCTTTAGCCACCGTAAATCCCTTACTCTACATCAGAGGATTCATACAGGAGAAAAGCCTTATGAGTGTAAAGAATGTAGCAAAGCCTTCAGCCAGATTGCCCATCTGAAGCTCCATAAGAGAATTCATACTGGGGGGAGGCCCTATGAGTGTAGGAACTGTGGGAAAGCCTTCAGGCAGAGTGTGCATCTGGCTCATCATCAGCGAGTTCATGCTGGAGAATCATCCTCGGCTGCCCCCTCCCCCTCGCCCCCATACCACCAAGTCCTCTAGATCTGATCTTCTGAACGCCTCTAGAATCCATCCGCTGTTTTCCAGTATGTCCCATTATTGTAGTCCAAGCTGTAACCATCTCATTTTGATTTTTACAAGGGTTACAACCATTTTCCCTCTAGCTCCCCTCAGATGCATTTTTAACACTGTAGCCAGCTTCATCTTTTAAAAATAAAACTCAGGGGCGCCTGGGTGGCTTAGTCGGTTAGGCGTCCGACTTTCGCTTAGGTCATGATCTCGCGGTTCGTGGGTTCGAGCCCCGCGTCGGGCTCTGTGCTGACTGCCAGCTCGGAGCCTGGAGCCTGTTTGAGTCTGTGGCTCCCTCTCTCTCTGACCCTCCCCTGCTCACGCTGTCTCTCTCTCTCTCTCCTAGAAATAAATAAAACATTAAAAAAAATAAAAATCAGTATTCATGTTATTTTCCCACTTATGGCATTTGTTTTTAAGAATACGTTAGATACCATTTAGGGGCTTAGCACACAATCCTTGACATATAATTAGTGCCATTAAGGTAAAGGATCCCTTGCTGTTATCTTCAGCTCTAAGTAAAATCCAGTAGGCAAAGACTAAGAAATCTATGGGTTTTAGAGCAGACGTAGGACTCTTCACTCTCCCAGCAGGTAGGAAAATGAACACATTCAGAATTGGAAGGCTTTGTGATGCATGAGGTAACGTGGCAGCTCGCCACTCTCTCTGAATAAATATAAGGACTTGGAGCATTGCTGATGAGGAACGCGCACCTGGCCTGGCACCTAGAAGTGAGAGTAGGCCAATCAGAACAAGAGCATTTGGTAGAAGGTAGGACTAGGCAGATATTGAAAACAAGCTAAAGTAAGCAGGCTAGAAAACTCAAATAGATTAATAGCCATGGAATACAGTGGAAAAAGTAGTTTAACACTTTGGGGTTTTTTTCATTTTTTTTTAATGTTTATTTTTAGAGAGACAGACACAGGGAAGGTGCAGAGAGAGGAGACACAGAATCCATCACAGGCTTCAGGCTTTGAGCAGTCAGAGTCTGATGTGGGGCTCAGATCCACAAACCTCGAGTTCATGACCTGAGGTGAAGTTGGACTCCACGGACTGAGCCACCCAGGCGCCCCGGTAGTATAACACTTTTACCCGTAGAAAAGTACCACAGACAGTTCTTGTGATATTTAAATTCTTCTAGAGCATAAAATAAATACGGTAAAGCTGCCCATCTTATTCTGAGACTAAGACTGATCTCAAAACAAAAACATGCTACAATAAGCTTATGAATGTAGATATTAAAACTTAAACTTTTTAAATTTTAAAAGGTAGAATAAATGGAAGCTAGACATGTCTGCATAGAACGAGTCTGGCAAAGATATTTCTCCCCACATTAAACATATCCATTAACTGATATTCCAGTAAAAATCCCAATATATTTTGAAGTTGACAAGCTGATTCTGACCATTTATAGGATTGTGGTGTGCTAAGGAATGTACTCATTCAGTTAACATTAAATGAGCGTTTGCCAGCGTGCCAAGCCCTGTTTTAGGTGCTGGGGACACTGCAGAATGCAAAAAAGTTTTTGGCCTTCCAGATCTAGTGGGAGAAGACAAAGTTGCAGTAAAACTTTGGATTGCGAGTAACTTGCTCTGTGAGTGTTCCCGTAAGACGAACAGATCTTTCTAATAAATTTTAACTTGAACGAGCGATATCTTACAGTACGAGTAGTGCGTGATGCCAAATGACATGATCACAACGGAGCCATTGGTTTTTCCCTCTCTCGCTCGCTCGCTGAGGGGTTGTGGGTGATTGTCTCCCATACTCAGGTGCTCATTTTCAGGCCGAGGTGTTTGGCAGAAACCAGTGATTTTTCACAATGTTGGAAGGGGCCCACAACTGGCACTAGTGTATTTTTGTCACTTCAAAGCACCTATAGACAGTCCTTTGCTTCTCCATACAGATGTGAGCTTAGCAATGCTTTGCTTCATTCTAGGTTAGGCTTCCTGCAAATCTAGACCCTTTCATCTCCTGCCTTATTGCCAGTTACATTAAATACAGTGTATGACAAGAGTATATTAATCCTGTACCATAGGCAACATCTGTCAGTGACAGTGAAAGTCCTGCACAGTAACCTTCCTGTCTCGTTTTCCTCCCACCAGCCACAAGGGTTTTCAAGGGTAACTGCAGGTTAATTTTTTTCTTTTTCTTTATGTTTTGTATTTTATTTAATACTACAGTATTGTATTCATTTTTATATAAATATTTTTGGGTTGTGGAACGACTCATCTGAGTTTCTTTTATTGTGGGAAAATCGCTTTGATGTACAAGTGCTTTGGATTACAAGCATGTTTCTGGAATGGATTATGCTCGCAAACCAAGGTTACACTGTACATTCTATAAGTATGTAATATGTACCACGAAGAGAGAGAAACCATGGAAAGAGGGAGCTGGGGAGGGATGGGAAGGAATGCCTTTTCCCAAAACATACGGGCGTTAGAAGCAGGGGACAAGGGAGATCCGTCCGACACAACAGACATATTGAGAATAGTCATTTTAGTCCCAAAGTAGATAATTACACTTTCAGTGCTGCAGGAAGAGAGAACGGACGGTTTAACAAGGGTCGTGAAAGTTCTGTTTACTCTCTATCAATGGTGAGTCCGGGCGGGGGGGAGAGCTTTTGTTTTGGTTTGGCTTTATTCTGGTAACAGCCTTATTGAGCTGTAATTCACATAACGTACGATTAACCCATTTAAAGTGTAAATTCAGTGACTTCGTATGTTGGGTGTCAGCAACCATTACATTGCTTTGCCTAAAAACAGATACTCCCACCTCCAGAGGGCTTCTCTTGGAGCACCTAGTGCTTTCGGGTTCCCTCTCGACTGCTGTCTGTGGCAGCATAGAAAGCCATTTGAGGGGAGCCCTTATCCAGAGGACACGAGTGCTAGAAAATGGGGCTTTGGGGCTCCCTTACTTTGGGATAGAGGCTAGGGGGTGGGTGGTCTTGTTAGACTCACCTTATGTATGATAAAAAGGAATTTTCATTGCACTGGGGGTGAGATGGACTGATCAGATGGTGTTGGGACACTTCACTCCCCGGAAAGACAAAGGTCTACACCTTGTACACTAATGAAGCTCTGAAGGGTCAAAGGTCTAAATGTACAATATTAAAGTACAAGAGAAACAGTATTTCTGTAACTCTGAGGCAGACCTGAGGTAGTATACAGAACTCAGGAGTGACATTAACATGTATGTACGGAAAAGATCAGACAGATAACAGTTAACAGACAGATTTAAGATTGAAAGAAAATGTTTGCAAACACACATAACAAAGGATAATCCTGATATTCAAAGCATTCTTACAAATCAATAATAGTAACGTCTGCAATTCAGTAGAAAAATGGGCAAAGGTAATGGCGAGTTCAAAGAAGATGAGAAAACAGCTAATGGATATGAGCCAGTATCCCTACTAATCAAGGAAATGCAAAATAAAGTGATGTTGTATATACTTCTTTCCCCAGTAGGTTGATGTTAAGTCCTAGAAGAGTGATTATGTCTAGTGAATGTGTCAAAACCAAGACAATTCCATTGTCAGTTATATAAATTGACGTACGCATGTACCATTTGAACCATGATTCCTCAGAAACCCAAGTGTACGAAGGCAGGTAACTGTGTAATGGCAAAACAAATTTTTAATGGTGAACTCTACTAGAAACTATGAGGGTCTTGGGCCAATGGATAAGTTAATTATAGTGTATTCATCCAGTAGAATTTTATGCAGCTGTTGAAAAAAAGGAATGTAAATGTATATGGTCATAGGAAGATTAGTTATACCTAATGAAAAAGAATTTCAGACCTGTATTCTAGTATAAAGTCATAACTGTAATATCAAAAATGAAATATAAAAATACCTATTTTTCTGTTTTACTGCGCCCAGTTTTCCTTCCTCCTCCTCACTGCACCATGTCTTCTTTTCCTGCGAGCAGCTGACCGTACCATTCCGTAATGGCTTCAGTGGTCCTGACTGATCAGTGTCTCTCAGGAGTTTGAAGGGCAGTTGGGTCTGTGTCCTTAAGTGGCAGTGCCCTGAAGGGGTGACGCTGGCGTCGTCCTGGCTGGGTCATAGGATCGCTCTAGTCTTGGTGCTTCCAAAGGCTGTAATTCCCCAAACGCCCCGCTGTTCTTCATTTTTGACTTCTATTGCTCATTTACTTGCAGTTAAAAAACAGCCAATACAGAGTTTGGTGTGAAGATCGGGTAATAGGCTGTAGAATCTTTGGAAGGCTTGAGGTGCCAGGGATTGGTTTTGGGTGAGATGGGGCAAGTCAGACTTCCGTTTCTTTTCTAACCTAAGAAAGTGCGAGCTCATGGTGTGCACTGAGTAAGCACCCAAGTGAATTATTTATAGTCACCTGAGATGAATAGGGGCTGGGGTCCTGGATAATGGCATTTTAAAGAAGAGCAATGCTAAGTCCAAAGAGTGTATGTGATGCTGGTATCTCATGGCTTTGGGTAATGTAAAATTCAGATCTTGAACTTCTAGCATCAAGGCAAGAAATTTCAACTAAGGGTCTTTGTATGATATTGTTGAAAGTGGTCTTCGACTATTTGAAGTCCTAGGGTTAAGATCGCTCAATCAAACTGAGAGACTCTTTTTACGGTTTGCTAAAGTGGGATGCTGGTTAGATTCCATATTTTGTCATGGAGTGGTTGTTACGGAATGAATTGTGTCCCCCTGAATACATAGGTTGAAACTCTAAGCCCCAGTGGGACTATATTTGGAGATAGGACTTTTTAG
Source organism: Crocuta crocuta (assembly GCF_008692635.1). Taxonomy (NCBI): domain Eukaryota; kingdom Metazoa; phylum Chordata; class Mammalia; order Carnivora; family Hyaenidae; genus Crocuta; species Crocuta crocuta. The sequence continues at coordinate 2,222,501 of NW_027528892.1, forward strand.
GAGGAAATCAGGATTAAATGATAAGACAGGGTGGGGCCTTACTCTGATAGGACTGGGACCCTTCTAAGAAGAGGAAGAGACACCAGGGCTACTAAAGAGAAGTTGGGGCAACAACTGAGAAATGTTTCAGGTAATTTACCCCAGATGGACTGACCTTGACCTTTACAGGAAGTGGGTCTGGAGGTGACGCTGGAGCCATGTGATAAGTTTGGGAGATCAACATTTCTAGATCACAGCAGGAAAAACTGCCTGCTCCACGTGTGGCCTTCACACGAATTGTTTTGCTCCTTGTATCCAAGGAGCCTGAAACTCCCAAGTTCATGTACCTTAACGGAACATTCTTGACACAACTGTGGAGACAGAAGAAATATCAGTAGTTGTCAGGGGCTCATTGAAGATGGAGGAGGATGAACAGGTGGAGTATTTTGGACGCAGTGAAGCTATTCTGTATGGGACTATAATGGCGAATGTGTATTACGCATTGGCCAGAACCACCCCAAGTGTTCCGCACAGAGTAACCTTAATGTAAATGACGGAGTTTAATTAGTAAAGTATCAGCATAGGTTTATTAATTGTAACACATATGCCACACAAATGCAGGTGTTTAATAATTGGGGAAATTATGTGCAGGTAGGTGGGTAGAAGAATTCTCTACTGTCTGCTCAGTTTTTCTGTAAACCTAATAAAACTGTTCTAGGAACTAAAGTCTCTTAGTAAAAACAAGAACAAAAAGAAAAAAATAGCTCAGTGCAATATCCATCCATACCAAAATGGCTAAAATTTAAAAACTATGGCCACATTAAATATTGGCAAGGATTTGGAGAAACTGGGTACCTTGTAAATTGTTGGTAGTGATGTAAAATGTTGCAGCTGCTCTGGAAAACAGTGTAGCAATTTGCTTAAACAAGAAAGAACTTAAGATGCAAATACCATTCCACCTAGAAACTGGACTCCTGGGCATTTATCGAGGAGAAGTGAAGATTTATGTTCACACAAACCTGTCATGAGGAAACGACATGAAAGGACAACCTATGAAATGGGATAGTACTCGCAAACTAAATATCTGATAAGGGGTTAATGTCCAAAATTGTGTTTTCGGACACGGTGTTTTTACTGCCATGAAAAGAAAAAAAAAAAAACAACCTGAAATAGTCTCAAACTGGAAACATCCCAGATGTGATACCCAAATTATGGGATGTCAATACTGTGGAATAGAATTTGGCAATAAAGTAACAAACTATTGACACATATAATAACTTGGATAAAACTCCAGAGAAGGAGATGATGGGGTTAAGGAAGGAAGCGGTCTGGAGGAAAACGGATGTGGTTATGAAAGTGCAACACGAAGCAATCCAGTGGTGGTGGGCATTTTCTGTATGTGGACAACATCCACGTCACTTTCCTTGTTCTGATGTTGCAAAATGTCATCGTTGGGGGGAATCAAATAAAGGGTGCACTGGATCTTTCTGTACGGTGTTTAAAAAAAATTGTTGGGGCGCCTGGGTGGCTTAGTCGGTTAAGCGTCCGACTTTCGCTTAGGTCATGATCTCACGGTTCGTGGGTTCGAGCCCCGCGTCGGGCTCTGTGCTGACTGCCAGCTCAGAGCCTGGAGCCTGTTTCAGCCTGTGACTCCCTCTCTCTCTGACCCTCCCCTGCTTACGCTGTCTCTCTCTCTCTCCTAGAAATAAATAAAAAACATTTTAAAAAAAAATAAAAATAAAAAAAATTGTTAACATTTATTCATTGTTGAGAGGAAGAGAGAGCGCAAGTGGGGGAGGGTCAGAGAGCGAGGGAGACACAGAAGCGGAAACAGGCCCCAGGCTCTGAGCTGTCAGCACAGAGCCCTGCACAGGGCTTGAACTCACGAACCCCGAGTTCATGACCTGAGCGGAAGTTCGAGGCTTAGCCGACTAAGCCCTCCAGGGGCCCCAGTAGTTTATATTAAAGTTATGATCATTTGCTTCTTTGCATCGCTGCATGCTTTACAAATTTTCCTGCACTTCAGCGTAATCCTCAGGTTCAAGAAAGCCCTCCAGTGTTGTCCCCAGTGCGGGCCACTGGCCCGGCTGCTCTGCCCCCACCCACGACCCCTCCTTTTCTGGAATTTTCGCTCCCCCTTCTTTCTTTTCTGCTTTTTTTTTTTTTTAATTTTTTTTATATATTTCTAGGAGGGAGAGAGAGCGAGAGAGAGAGACAGCGTGAGCAGGGGAGGGTCAGAGAGAGAGGGAGTCACAGACTGAAACAGGCTCCAGGCTCCAAGCTGGCAGTCAGCACAGAGCCCGACGCGGGGCTCGAACCCACGAACCGCGAGATCATGACCTGAGCGAAAGCAGGACGCTTAACAGACTGAGCCACCCGGGCGCCCCTCTTTCCTGCTCCTTACAGATCTCCCCTTTCCTCACCTCCTCCCGCTCTTCTTCCTTCTCTCCCCACCGTCTCAGATTTTCCTTACGCCTCCCCCTCTCCCTCTTCCCGGCCTCCCCTCTTTTCCCTTCCCCCCGCCCTCCTCCCTCCCCTCTCCCCCCC
>NW_027528892.1:2225136-2241608 GCF_008692635.1 Crocuta crocuta
GACTGCGGGCGGAGTGGGGAGAGGGCAGGGGGCGTGCGGCCTCGGGAGGGTGTGCTGGCGCCGGGAGGGGTCTGAGGGCTGTGGGGAGGGGGTGTCCGACCGGAAAGGGGGCGCGTCTGTGTGGCTGTAGTGCGTGTCCGCTGGCCCGTGTGCAAGTCGGTATGAGTCTGGGCGGCCTCCTGTGGCTTCGCCTCTCGGTGCGTGTGCGTGCGCGCGTGCGCACATGGTGTGTGTACTTGTGTGTGCATTGCACGGTGTGCCTGTGCGCGCGCGGTGTGTGTGTGTACTCGTGTGTGCATATCTGTGCGTGCGATATGCGTGTGTACGGTGTGCCTCTGCGCCCGCACGTGTGTGCTGGTGTGTGCATGTGCACATCTGCGTGCGATGTGCGTGTGGCACGGTGTGCCTGCGTGTGCACGCACGGTGTGAGTGCATGCTGTGGGTGCACGGTGTCCCTGCGTGTATGCATGTGCGTGCAGTGTGCGTTTGTGTGCATGTGCGCCTGCGTGTGAGCACGGTGTGTGTGCACCGTTTGCGTGGTGCGTGCGTGTATGCGTGCCTGTGTGTGTGTGCGTGTGCACCTACCTGCTGTGGTCTCTCTGGGTGCCCTCCTGTGTTGAGTCCTGGCCTGTCTCAGATGGGGGCGGGGGTCACTGTCCTGTCCACCTGTACGTGTCTGCCTTTATCAGTAAGGCCAGAGCGCCTCTGCAGGTGGCATCCGAGTGCCCACCTGTGTCAGGCTTTGCCTCTGGATCTGTCTGCTGTGAGTCCCTCTCTGCAGCACACCTATGCCACTGCCTTAACCTGTGTGCGTGTTCACCTGTGTCTAGGCTTTGACCGTTCCTGGGTGTATGTGTGTCGGTACGTCCGGTGTGCCCCTCCCCAAGCATGTGTGAGAGACCGTGTGTGGCTGGACAGGGGGGCCTAGCTTGGGGCCCCCAGATTCCCCAGGTCCTTGCGGGTCCTCGCAGCCTTGTCTGGCCCATAGAAGGCTCTGGAGGGGCTGGGCGCCTGGGGTCCAGAAAGCATACGGATGACAGCCTGTGGGGTAAGGGGATTGCTCTTTCTTCTCCTCCCTGCTCCCCCGGGCCCAACTTGAAGGGGAGTCCGAGACCCCTGCCCCATCCTGACCGGGGTTCATTTGTTCAGGGAACGTGTCCTGGGCACTCGGAGTGCTGTTCTGGGCACTTTGCCGGGACCACCTCATTTATAGGCCCTCCAGAGCTCTGGGGCGGGAGCCCTCCTGCTCCTCATTTTACAGATGGGGAAACTGAGCTCAGACGTCAGTCACCCAGCTGTACACCGGGGCATCCGAGCCCCAGAGCCCTCATGCCCAAAAGACAAATGGGAAATTCTTTTTTCCTTTGGACTCCTCTGAGACCAAGCTCCAGGATTTTCCCCACGGGACTGACCCCTAGGAACAATGGAAGGAAGGAAATGCCAGAAAGCTGAGAGGAAGAAGAGGAAAGAGGGAGCCGCTCGCCGCGCGGCAGCCGGAACCTCAGGCCACCCCGGGTTCAGCGGTCACCAGCCCCCTGCGCGTGTCACGTTACAGGGCCACCGTGACTTTGTGGGCCCCTTAAAAATTTTTTTTTAATTACAGTTTGTGATTCCATTGCTATAAAGACAAATATAATCTGGGTCGGATTAGATCCACCTTTTTCAATATCAGGGGCCCTCGACTCGCTGTGCCTCTTGGGTAAGTTGGGTCGGCTTGTGTCCATGTCCAGCCAGAGGAGCCAGTGTTGTTGAAAGAAACAGAAGTCCAGAAAGTTGAGGAAGAATACCGTTTTAAAAATTAAATTGTGTTTCCAAACCGATGAGAGTGATGCAAAGTTTACTGCATCCAGGGAAACAAAAGACAAAGGGAGAAAATGAGTAACTCCTCCTTCACGTCCCTCTTTGTCCCCTCAGGGCACCACCTGGTGTCTGTCGTTCCCCCGCCTTCCCCCGGGGCTTGACCCCGGGGCTCAACTCAGGGACACGCTCACCCACGTGTGCTGCTTTATTATTATTTTTTTAATGTTTATTTTTGAGAGAGAGACAGAGAGACAAAGAGACAGAGAGAGAACATGCCCAGAGGAGGGGCAGAGAGAGAGAAGGAGACAACAGAATCCAAAGCAGGTTCCAGGCCCGGAGCTCGTCAGGGTGGGGGTGGGGGCTCGAACCCACTAACTGTGAGATCATGACCTGAGTCGAAATCAAGAGCCAGATGCTTAACCATCGGAGCCACCCCGGCGCCCCAGAACAACTATTTATTTTTTTTTTATTTTTTTTTTTAATGTGTTATTTATTTCTAGGAGAGAGAGAGAGACAGCGTGAGCAGGGGAGGGTCAGAGAGAGAGGGAGTCACAGACTGAAACAGGCTCCAGGCTCTGAGCCGGCAGTCAGCACAGAGCCCGACGCGGGGCTCGAACCCACGAACCGCGAGATCATGACCTAAGCGAAAGTCAGACGCTGAACTGACTAAGCCACCCAGGCGCCCCAAGAACAACTATTTAAAAAGCCAGTTGTCAGTGATGTCTGCTGTAGAAGATGGGAGGGGGCGCGAGTGTTGAGCTCGGGGGGCCTGGGGGTGGCCGTGGGAAGCAGCTAGCCACGGGATGGGCACCTCTGCAGAGGGAGCGGGCGGGAGGGCCGGTGCCCCTGGGCTGGGTGCTTGGGGCTGGATGACCTCCGTGCTGCGGGGTCGCCTGGAGAGTCCTCAGCTCGAGGGCGTTTTTCTCAAGGGCCTGCTGCCGGCGACCCAGTGCTGTGCAGCGTGCGGACTGGGCGGTGGGACACCTGTGCCCGCGCCTTTGTCATCGACTGCCGGGCTTCTGAGCCTGCACGCCGTTGACATTCGTCGCTGTGGGGTGTCTTGGGCAGTGACAGAACACCCACCAAACGCCCTCGGCGGCACGCACCCCCAAATCGTGGCACCTACACATGGCTCCAGGTGCTCCCAGTGTCTCCTGGGGGCCAAAATCACCCCCGGGGAGAACCGGTATTCTGAACGTTTCAGCCAACCTGACCTTATGTGTGACCTGTGTCGTTAAAACCACAGGCTTTTTGCTTGTGAAAGTGGGGGACCATTTGGCCTCAGAAAGCCCCTTGTCTTCGTGGTTCTTACACCTTAAGAATTTTGTTTGAAAATTATGGTTCTGGAGCTCCATCCCAGAGGGTTTGATGTAGAGTGTCTGGGCAGGGGCCTACGGACGTGTTTTGAATAATAATAAATGTCCCCAGTGATTTCTGGCACTTTGAGAAACGGCACAGTAGCCAGTGGTCTGTGTTTCTTCCAGGAGGTCGAGGGAGGCATATTTTGGCTTCTAGCAAAAGGAAAATGTGTTTCTGGTCAGAGGTGTTGGTGATACAGGTAGTGAGCTCCCCATCATGGGAGACATGCAAAGTCCTGGCAGGTCATCATGGAGTCAGGACTGAACCAACATTCCCTAAACTACAAGAATTTGCCCTAGACTATGCCACCTGTCCTGCATTGTACTTTGTCTTTTATTTAAATTGGCTCACAGGGGCGCCCAGGTGGCTTAGTCGGTTGGGCGTCCGACTTTCGCTCAGGTCATGATCTTGTGGTTCGTGGGTTCGAGCCCCGCGTCGGGCTCTGTGCTGACTGCCAGCTCAGAGCCTGGAGCCTGTTTTAGAGTCTGTGTCTCCCTCTCTCTCTGACCCTCCCCTGCTCACGCTGTCTCTCTCTCCTAGAAATGAATAAAACATTAAAAAAAAAAATAAATTGGCTCACTGATTTTTAAAAATTAATTTATTTCACTTAAGTCACCTTCGTTTAAAAGGGCATTCTGGGGGTGTCTGGGGGGCTCAGTCGGTTGAGTATCCAACTTTGGCTCAGGTCATGATCTCATGGTTCGTGGGTTCAATCCCCACATCAGGCTCTGTGCCGACAGCTAGCTCAGCGCCTGGAACTGCTTCAGATTCTGCGTCTCCCTCTCTCTCTGCCCCCCCCCATTCCTCTCTCTCTCTCTCTTTCTCATAAATATTTAAAAATTTACAAAAGGGGGGGTATTCTGTGTGACTGCTGTAAATAGAAGCAGGGCATTGCCGTAAAGCCGGGGTGGGGATTGGGGCCTCAGACCAGCACTCAGACCGGGGAGGGGGAGCCTGAGCAGGGTGCCTGGGGGAAGGCAGAGGGTCCTGTGCTCCCAGCAGCCGGTGGGAACGCAAACGGATTTGCGTGTGTGAGCGCACATGCGTGTTGGGTGAGTGTTCGAAAGGCCGCCAGCACGTGGACCTGGATGTACTCTGCCCAAGTCCATTCCCACCTGTGGAATCTTGGGTGTGTACTTAGCTTTTGGACCTCAGTTTTCTCATCTGTGAAATGGGGTGGAAATAGGACTCACCTATTTCCGTTAGGAGCGTTAGGAGGACTGAGGGAGAGACGTGTGTCCAGGCCCTTGCATGCGGTACACGTGGTTAGCGCGTGTTATTGGCGTGTGTGTGTGTGTGTGTGTGTGTGTGTGTGTGTCCCTCCTTGCCTGGCTCCTGCCGGGTATGTGTCTGTCTGTCCGGGCTGCGCGGTGAAGCAGGCCCAGGCCCAGTCTCTCACTGTATCTTCTTTCTCTCTCTCTCTCCCAGCCACAGTCTGCCGTGTCACCCGGGGCGCTGGAGGGATGGCCACCCAGCTGCTGACTGACGAGGCCCTGGTGAGTCACCTCGCGCTCATTCCAGAGGCTCCAGGCCAGGGGCAGGGCCCCCGCAGGGCTCACAGACTCGGCCCTGTGTCGGGGGGGCGGGTAGCGTGCATGGCTGATGCTCGGCTCTGCAGCCCCCTGCCTGCCCCTGCCCCTGGCGTCGGTCGGCCGGGGGGACGGGCCAGCTTGGCGCTGAGCAGCTCTGTCCTGGGGGCTTTCAGGAGACACCCGTGGGCGCCTGGGAAGTGGTGTTTGAACGCGTCACCTCAAGTGTGACAGAGGCCCCCGGGCAGCACCGTCCCACCCGTGTGAATGTCCCTGATGAGGAGCNCACGGGGGTCCGTGTGTGGCTGTTGCATTTTTCTCTAAACTTCCTTTCACGCCAGAAATATTTCATAATTTAAAAAATAACATATAAATAAATGCTCCTTATAGAAAACAGGGAGCACCTGGTAAGCTTGGGGATGCGCTTATTGCCTTCCTCCTCTGATTCTCCTTTTTAATGTTTGTTAATTTTGAGAGAGAGGGAGGGAGACAGAGCGAGCGAGCACGAGCAGGGGAGAGGCAGACAGTGAGGTGGACGGAGAATCCCAAGCAGGCTCCGTGCTCACAGCACGGAGCCCAACGCGGGGCTCAAAATCATGAACTGCGAGATCCTGACCTGAGCTGAAGTTGGACGCTTCACTGACTGAGCCGCCCGGGCGCCCCTCTGATTATTCTTTTTAAAAACTGACGAAGTTTTGGCTCTGCCATTTTAATATTGGTATTTTCCCCCCATCCAGCTTTAATCAGCAAGGATTTCTCAGGGCACCTGGGTGGCTCAGGGGGTTAAGCATCTGACTTTTCGTTTCCGCTCAGATCAGGATCTCACAGTTCAAGCCCTGACCCAGGCTCTCACAGCATGGAGCCTTCATGGGATTCTCTCTTTCTCTCTTTCTGTCTCTCTCTCTCTCACAATAAACTTAAAAAAAAGGATTTCCCTTATTTTGAAACTTCATAAACTTTACAAACATCACTTGTTTACCTGTATAATCAATGTACCTAAATGTTCATCCAGTGAGTTCGATTTTTTTAAAATAATTTTTTGATGCTGTAACTAGTCTATCATAAAAATCAAAGAAAATTTCTGGTAGGTATAGACATGCGTGATCATTATAAAGGGCTTAGAAAAATCCGGAAGAACACAGCTACGACCATCCACGCGCCCTGTGACCTGACCCCGGGAGATAACCTCTGCAATGTCTGTGAGCCTGTCTCTCCCTGCACATCGAGTGTTTTGCAAAAATGAGCACCACGCCGGCTAAGCAGGTTTTCCGTCCCGTTTCTCTGGTCGAAGGTTTCATCCTGAGCGTCTGTCCGCGTGGTTCAGAGCCCACACGGCATCAGTGTGAATGGCCACGTGGGGGTTTGCTCAAGGGCTGTGGCTGCTTCCTCTCGGCGGCCCTGGTGTGGGGCGCAGGCCCGTCTCCGTAAGTAACGTCCAGAGTGACGTGCTGGGCGCCAGTCCTTCCCTGCAGCTCGCGTGATTTCTCCCGAGGGACTTCTTGGAGGGGAATCCAGGCTTGGGTACTTTGAGGCCTTCTGTGAGTCCCCTAGCGCGTCCCCAGCCTGTGGTGGCCCGACGTGGTCCCCGCAGGGCGGAGGAGAGGCCTCCCTGGTGGGGGGGACTGGATGTCGTCAGAAGTTACAGGTACAGGGCGCCTGGGTGGCTCAGTCGGTTAAGTGTCCGACTTCAGCTCAGGTCATGATCTCACGGTTCATGAGTTCAAGCCCCGCGTCGGGCTCTGTGCTGACAGCTCAGAGCCTGGAGCCTGTTTCACATTCTGTGTCTCCCTCTCTCTCTGACCCTTCTCTGCTCTCGCTGCCTCTCTCTCTCTCTCTCTCTCTCAGAAATAAATAAAACATTAAAAACAAATTTAAAAAAAGTTACAGGTATAAGCAACAGGTGGTATTACTGAGGCTTTATTTCCAGAAAATGTTTATTCACCATTTCTGCAGGCAGGGGAATTACCTGTCTTGTGCTGTAGTCAGCCTGCAGGACTCTGTTCTTGAAATTTTAAACAGGTATTTGGGGGGGGGGGNTGTGGGGCTGGAACCCACCAGCCACAAGATCGTGACCTGAACCAAAGTCAGACACTCAATTATAGAATAAATTTATTCTGTAATTTTAAAATACAAAAGCGTCTCATGTTTTTGAAACCAAATCTGTCTTAGGGCACCTGGGTGGCTCAGTTGGTTAAGCGTCTGACTCTTGATTTCAGCCCAGGTCATGATCTCNATTTTTGTTAAAAGCGGATTAAAAACAAAAATGGCACCTACTCCCTAGACCCAGCCTTTCATTTCTAAGAATTGATCCTATAATTCTGTTGACACATAAGCACCAAGATCTACTTACAATGATATTCTTGGCATCTCTTTTTGTGGGGGGTGGGGGTGGGGAGGTTCATTCTAACAGCGGTGGGTGTAAACAGCCTAAAGGTCTGTCTGCAAGGGACAGACTGGTTGAGAGAATCATAGTTCAGGGGCGCCTGGGTGGCTCAGTCAGTTAAGTGTCAGACTTCGGGTCAGGTCCTGAGCTCGCGGTTCATGGATTCAAACCCCGTGTCTGGCTCTGAGCTGTCAGCACAGCTGCTTCAGATTCTACATGTCCCTCTCTCTCTGTCCCTCTCCTGCTCACTCTCTGTCTCTCTCAAAACTAAGTAAACATTTGGGCGCCTGGGTGGCTCAGTCGGTTAAGCGTCTGACTTGGGCTCAGGTCATGATCTCACAGTTCGTGGGTTCGAGCCCCGCATCAGGCTCTGTGCTGACAGCTAGCTCAGAGCCTGGAGCCTGTTTTGGATTCTGTGTCTCCATCTCTCTCTGACCCCCGCCCCCTGCTCATGCTGTCTCTATCTCCCTCTCAAAAATAAATTTAAAAAACATTTAAAAATTAAAAAAAAAGTAAACATTAAAATAAAAAACAGAAAAACCCTGTCCACAATGCAAAAAGGAAGTGTGTGCCCCATAGCAGTGATTCCCATTTTACCTACTGGCCCCTGCCCCTGGCAGCCACTAATCTACTTTGTGTGTCCGTGAATCTTCGTATCTGACACATTCCTTAATATAAATGAAATCACACGTTGTGTGGTCTTTTGTGTGTCTTTCAGCATCATGATTTTTTTTTTAACGATGATTTATTTGAGAGAGAGAGATCACGGGCAGGGGAGGGGCAGACAGAGAGAGACAGAGAGAGAAAGAGACACAGAGAGAGAGAATCCCAGACAGGCTCCACAGTGACGGCATGGAGCCCTGTGCGGGGCCCAAACTCATGAACTATGGGATCATGACCTGAGCTGAAATCAAGAGTCACACCCTGAACCGGCTGAGCCCCCAGGCAGGTCCTGATTGTGAGGTTCCTTCACGAGCGCAGGCTAGTGCTTTCTTCCTTTTCATGGCTGGGCGATACTCCCCCGTGTGGCTGGAGCACATGGTTTATTCCCCCCATTCAGCAGGTGAGGCACATTTGGGTTGTTTCCACTCTGGCGCCTCTCAGCAGTGCTGCAGTGAACGTTACAGGTGTCTGGTTTGCACGTGTGTCCGCATTTCCCCGGGGGGCACACCCCGGAGGAGGGTTGCCGGCTGATACGGGGACTCTGTTTAACCCTCTAGGGAGCTGTCGGAGTGCTTCCCAAAGCAGCCGCACGGTGGCGCCTTCACTTACAACTGGCCCGGGTGCCGTGCTGACCCCCCTCCCACCTGCCTTACTTAGGACTCCGACAGCTTGCACGTGCTGGGGGTTAAGCTTCACCTCTCGGCGAGATCTCCTCGAAACCCCTGCTGTCTGCCCTCCCGGCATCCTTTGCTGTAAGGGTAGGGTCCAAAGCTTCTCAGACTGTCCATTTTGGCTTCGGAGCATTTTTGTGCGCCCCTGGCCCAGGCTCGGTGTGTGCAACCTGCTGGGTACATAGTTTACCTAGTGAGTGAGTCGAGATGTTTAGGGAAGACTTTCTGAAGGGATTATTATATTAAACATATTAAAATAAGTTTTAAAAGGGGGAAGGAAGTGGGGCGCCTGGGTGGCTTAGTCGGTTAAGCGTCCGACTTTCGCTTAGGTCGTGATCTCGCGGTTCGTGGGTTCGAGCCCCGCGTCGGGCTCTGTGCTGACTGCCAGCTCAGAGCCTGGAGCCTGTTTCAGAGTCTGTGACTCCCTCTCTCTCTGACCCTCCCCTGCTCACGCTGTCTCTCTCTCTCTCCTAGAAATAAATAAAACATTTAAAAAATAAAAAAAAAAAGCGGGGGAAGGAAGAAACTTTTGGAAGTGATGGGTAGGTTTATGGCCTTGATTTGTGGTGGTGATTATATGGGTGTAAACTTTCCAAACTTGATTAATAGCCACAGTGTTCTATATGGAAACCACACCTCAATAAAGCAGGGTTTTTTAAAGAAGGAATTGTTGGGGCGCCTGGGTACCTCAGATGGTTAAGTGTCCGACTCTTGCTTTCAGCTTCTGTCATGATCTCAGGGTTGGTGGTATGGAGCCCGCATCAGGCTCTGCTCCGACAGCATGGAGCCTGCTAGGGATTCTCTCTCCCTCTCTCTGTCCTTTCCCGTTCACCTGTGCTCTCTTCCTCTCAAAAAAATAAATAAACATTTAAAAATAAAGACATAAAAAACAGAGAAGGAGTTATTATCAGGACTGGCCAAAGGTTGTATTAGTTCACAGAACAAAATAATATTATTACAGTGGTAATAATTAGTATTAATACTAAGTATATATGAGATGTATATATGAAATGGTAAAATTAATCAGATGTCGATAGCAGAAGTCCACACGCACCAGGCGCATACTGCAGCCGGGCCAGACGCCGTGCAGGAAGCACACACGCCTTAGGTCACTTAACGCCCATGACCAGTGCGAGGGGGACATTGTTGTTCCGAAGCCCATGACCGCTCCCAAGTGTGTTGTGTGTGGGGGCATTGTGGTTCCAAAGCCCGCTGAACAATCGAGGCTCACAAGGGTTAAGACAGGAGGCCAAGGAAACACAGCCGGGAAGGGGGAGAGCCAGGATTTCACTGCAGGGCCCCAGGCTCCCAACTCCACACGCTATTAACCACCGTGCATGCTGCTTCCGCGGCAGTGGTGGTGGCCGCAGAGACGGGCGGGGAGAGGGGCACGGGCAGGCACCCAGGAAGTGGAAGGACTGGCCGGCAGATGAGGTCTCCCCCCAGGAGGCAGGGGTGCTGCGGCACCGGGGAGAGCCGAGGACGAGCGGGCGGCAGGGTCCCGGGGGCAGGGGTGCTGCGGGCACCGGGAGAGCCGAGGACGAGCGGGCGGCGGGGTCCCGGGGGCAGGGGTGCTGCGGGCACCGGGGAGAGCCGAGGACGAGCGGGCGGCAATAACGGTAGCTGACGGCCGTTGAGCACTTACACCATGTGTGCACTGTCCTGAGCTCAAATTGTGGATTACCTTCCTCAGGTCTCATGCCCTCCTTACTCTCTGAACCACTGATTCATTCAGCAGCTACGTAGTGAGTGCCTACTGTATGCCTGGCATGGTACAAAGCACTAGGGATCACAGTCACCAAGAGGGATGTGTTGGTTTGCTAAGGCTGCGTAACAAAGTGACCCCAGACTGGGGGCCTTAAACAAGGTAAATCTGTGTCCTCCCAGTGCTGGAGGATGGAGGCCACGAGGTCACGGTGCCGGCAGGGACGTGCTTCCTCCGAAGGCCTCAGGGAAGGATGCGTTCCAGGCCTCGCTTCTGGCTTCTGGTTGTTCTGGGCTTGGGGCTGCATAAGGCCAGCCCTCACGTGTGTTCTCCCCGGGCACGTCCGTGTGTCTTCCTGCCTTAGAAGGACACCAGTCCTGGAGGATCAAGGGCCCGCCCTCCTCCAGTGTGATCTCCGCTTAACTATGCCTGCACGGTCCCTGGTTCCGGATCACGTTCCATTCGGGGGTGCTGGGGGTTAGGACTCGGGGCTGGCAGAGAATTCAGCCTACAACAAGCACTTCGAGTGGGACCCGGCCCATAGGGTCTGCGTAGCAAGTGATAGGTCTTGTCAGCATTGTGACTGACCGCGTCGTCACCGTCCTTTCCTTCCGTGCTGCGGGATATTCATCTATCCAAGGGCTCACGGCCTCAGCTGGGAAGGCACTGGGGTTTCCACCCAGGAACTTCCCACCACCCCCTGGCCCCCAGGTCCCATCTGCGTTTTAGCCTCAGGTCCTGACCCTCCTCTCGTTCATACCTTCACGGTGGTATTGAGCCAATGGCTGGTCCGTCCCGTTTGTGTTCATGCCTCGTCCATGAGGACCTGGTTCTTGAACTTTCTTTTTTTTTTTTTTTTTAATATTTTTATTTCNGGACGCTTCACCGACTGAGCCACCCAGGCACCCCATGGTTCTTGAACTTTCTGAGTCTGGTGCCCAGCACCCAGCCTAGTGCCTGCAGTTCCATAGGGGCTCAGGACAGTTTGTTGAAATACTAGATCCCACCTAGGATTCTGCCTTTGCCGGGCAACTCATGCCCATGGCGATTCACAGGGTTATGGTCATTCTACCTTTGGTTCCTTCTCTGCTTCCCAAGTGTGTGACTTTCCGCTCTAAACAATCTTCCATTTGTTTTATTTCTCTGTCTGAGGACCAAGGACGCTGAGCGCTTGGTCCCTTCAGAACCCCGCACCTTTTGAAATCACTCCGGGTACATCTCGTCTGCCTCCCTAAATCCTCTTGACGTTTCCGGCCATTTCTCCAGACCTTTGTGAGCAGGGCCCTGCGGTGAGTGGTTGTGGGTTTCCTCTTACAGGAGTCAGTGACGTTCAGGGATGTGGCCGTGGACTTCACCCAGGAGGAGTGGCAGCAGCTGGAGCCCGCCCAGAAGGACTTGTACAGAGATGTGATGCTGGAGAACTACAGGAACCTGGTGTCTCTGGGTAAGGGGGCAGCTTTGCTGAATTACTCACCACCAGCCTGCAAAGAAATAAGAAAAAAGATGGACAGATTTGACTCTGTAGGAAGTTTAAATTACTCAAAGATAAAAATAAAGTTGACAGGTAGGGGAATAATATTTACCACATATATAATGGTCAGAGGATTATAATTATATAAAGAGCTCCTAGGAATAAACAAGAAAAAGGATGATAGGAAGGTAGACCAAACATATGAGCTGGCGGTTCATAAATGTAGAAATACACAAAATTACACTTTATAAAAGTTTTTAAAGCTTACCAATAGAGAAATACAAATCAAGTCAAAGAAATCTCGTTTTTGCCCATGAGGTACGCAGAGATGAAAAAGACTGAAAATAGCCTGTATTGTGAGAGTGCAGGGAAAAGGACTTTCTCGTTTTAGGAATATAAAGTTGGGATACCTCTTCTGGAGGACAGTTTGGCATTATCAACCAAATTTTTTTAACGGTCCTTTTTTTTTTTTTTTTTAATGTTTTTTTTATTTCCAGGAGAGAGAGACAGCGTGAGCAGGGGAGGGTCAGAGAGAGAGGGAGTCACAGACTGAAACAGGCTCCAGGCTCTGAGCTGGCAGTCAGCACAGAGCCCGACGCGGGGCTCGAACCCACGAACCGCGAGATCATGACCTCAGCGAAAGTCGGACGCTCAACCGACTAAGCCACCCAGGCGCCCCTTAACGGTCCTTTTTTAGTGATCTGTCCTTTAGATATCTCCCTGGAAGTGTGCAAAGCTTTACATAGGGCGAAAAGGAGAAATGGCCTAAATGCCTACCCATCCAGACTGGCTAAACATATCCCATTTTACCAGTAGGATGGAGACCGTGCAGCTCTTCAAAGACGAGCGCTCTTTGTAGATGCTGACGTGGAAAGATGTCCCTTGATAATAGCATTTGGTAAGAAACCACTAATTTTCAGAACCAAAATATGTTCTCACTTCTCTTGTGGAGTATAATTGACCTCCAGTTAACTGCACATATTTACAGCGAATGACTGGATGCGTTCCGACACCTGTATACACGCGGGGGGTCCCGTCACCATGATCCAGACAACGAACAGATGCGCGACCCGTTTGCAGCAGCTGCCTGTGCTCACGCACACACCCTCCATCCCCTGGGCAGCCTCCCTGCACCTTGGTTTCATCTGCGTATTCTGCACCTCTGTGTCGGTGCACTCATGCAGCGCGTAGTCCTTTTGGTCTGATTTCTTGCCCTCGGTGGAATTATTTGAGGTTCGCCTATGTCGTGTGTACCAGGAGTTCGCTCCTCTTTATTGCTGAGCGATATTCTACTTCACAATGGACCACAGTCTGCGTCTCCATTCAGTTGCTGGAGAAATCGGGCTTGTCCCCGGTTCCGGGCTGATAGAAATAGAGCGGCTGTGAGCCCGTGCGAACAGCGTTCACCGAGGACCTGTGTTCCCTTTCTCTTGAGCAAACCCCGGGAGGAGCACGGCTGAACCACGTGGCGGGTGTGTACTGACCTTTCAGGAAACCGCCACACGTTTTTCCAGAGCAGAGAGTGGCACCGCTTTACCTGTCCACACTCGGGGGCTCCAGCGGCTCTGCGCGCGGTCNGCCACTCCTGGGGGCCGCCTTGTTGTGCGTCCTTTAGTGTCCTCCCTGAGAGACCATCGCCTAACCCAAGGCTGCTAAAATTCATGCCTGTGTTTTCTTCTAAGACTTTCATGGTGTCGGCTCTTCATTGACGTCGTTGGTCTGTTTCGAGTGAGTTTTTGTGAACTGTGCAGAAAAGGGGTCTGACGTCGCTCTTGAATGCGGGCACCCAGGTGCCCACGTGCAACTAAGTGTTGAAGAGCAGAAGGTTTTAACTTGAAGCCTGGTTTATCAGTCATTTTCCCCGGGGACCATGCTCTGGACCCGCGTCTGTAAGATCTTTGCCTGTCTCAGGGCCACGAAGGTTTTATTCGTATGTTGTAGGGTTTTAGGTTTGTGTTTGGTTCTGGGACCCTGTAGACTTAATTTTTGCTGTGATGCCAAGTGTCCCTTGCAGCCCATTCTGGTCCTGAGTACCCTCTCGTGGTGCCGCGGCTTGTTAAAAAGCCTGCGCTGTCCCACTGGAGACGTTCTTGCCCGATTCCCGCCCCAGCCGGTCCAGGTCCCTGAAGGATGGACGGTGTCGGGGAGAGAGAGAGAGAGAGAGAGAGAGAGCGCCCCAAGATCCTGTCTGATCACCAGGCAGGCGTCTCTGTCCTGTCAGGCTTGGTGTCCTTATTTATTTATAGTTCAAACAATAACATGACATCAGAAAATGGAATTTTTACAATGGATAATTCTTGGTGATAAGATGCTTTGGAAAGTGTACAGAAACAGGTTTTACAGGGGCACCTGGGTGGCTCAGTCGGTTGAGCGACCGACTTCAGCTCAGGTCATGATCTCACGGTTCGTGGGTTCGAGCCCCGCATCAGGCTCTGTGCTGACAGCTCAGGGCCTGGAGCTGCTTCAGATTCTGTGTCTCCCTCTCTCTCTGACCCTCCCCTGCGCACGCTGTCTCTCTCACAAATAAATAAAAAACACTAAAAATTAAAAAAAAAAACAGGTTTTACAGAAGTACACTTGCAGAATTACCTCCAATCATAGTGAGGTTGAGTAAATCTTACAACTAAGAAAATAACAGGGTGTTCTTAGTGAAAAACAGGATAACATACACATTTGTTTAAGTCAGTAATGCTAAGATTAAGTCATAGGTTAAGTTGTACATAGACTGGCTAAGAGTCATTCTGTCTGGCTCACAAGAGGAAGAATGTATTTGAGCTGGTTAATAAGTTGCTTGTGCAAACTTTTTGATTTGATGCTGAATGTGCAGGCACCACGGGGGCCCTATGTGTCGGCCTTTGTATTTGGGTTTATGTTTTAGCTACTCTTACCCATCCTCATCCCAGCCCCCAGTGTAAGGGAGGGTGTTTGTGGAATGTAGGCCTTAGGGAAGGGGCTGCTTTAACATCACCAGTTAGCAAAGGTATATGTAGTAACTGCTGCTCTGCCCTAATCTGTACCTTATCTCTAAATTAGGCTCTTTGTCTCCGGGCCAGACTTAGTTGTAACTCTTGTGTTCTTAACTCTCTTTATTATCTATGTCTTGGATCTACAAGGCCCATAGTCTTCCTATGGGCTCTTCGCCTTTTGACAAACATACACAGTGCTTTCATCTAAAGTCTCTTAGTCGGGGCAGGAATATGCTTTTCCTTATGAACAATCTGTGTGGGGAATATCGGTCTGATCTGGAATATTGTGAGGCCTGGTCAGTGCCCGCAGGCTCATTTCCAGCATGAGCCAGTAGTCACAGAAGGAGACACCAGTTTTCACTTCTCACGGCAGGAGCTGTGCAAACGCAGCCGTTTCCTCGCTGTGACTGTGTCATCCAGTGAGGCCAATGTGGCTCCCAGCAGTTTCTCCTGAATTTTCTCTGCTGAGTTGCCTTTATTCATTTGTCAAAAATCAGCTGTCCGTGTATGTGTGTGTCAGTTGAATTCCCAGCTCTGTTCTGTCCCGTCCATCTGTCATGTCTTCGCACCAACACCGTATCATTCGATCTGCTCTCACTTTCTGCCGTCATGACCTGGGCTCAGTCTGGATGGCTCGCTGTCCCCACACGCCCCTGAGTGCCCTGCCCGGTGCCTGTGAATTAGATGGTGTGGGTTTCCTGGCTGGCTGGTGTGGGAAGGCTCTGTTCCCAGGCCTGATCGGCTCTGGGGAGTGTTTTCAAATCCTGTTGGGTGTTTTCCCCGAGCATGGGTAGTTTCCATGTATGCATATTCTGATCTGTAGTCTGATGCTGCAGGGAGGACCTTGCAGATCTCCAGAGCACTGTCTCTGCTGGGCTCTGCCTCAGTTTACCCCTCTGTGCTGCAGTCTGCAGCTGTTTTTGTGAGTAAGGTGGGTGGCCGTAGGGCATGACCCGTTTGATCCCACCTCTCAGCAATCACTGTCCTTTATTGGCCAGTGTCCAGTGTCTTAAAACCTTTGTTTTATATATTTTGCCCCCACCCCTGTCACTGTAGGCTGTAGGCTGAAGGGAAATCATATCCCTGTTACTCTGTTTAGGTCCAAAACCCCACTTGAGAAAAATTATGTATGTATTTTTTAAAAACCAGGGGCGCCTGGGTGGCTTAGTCGGTTAAGAGTCCAACTTTCGCTTAGGTCATGATCTCGTGGTTCGTGGGTTCGAGCCCCGCGTCAGGCTCTGTGCTGACTGCCAGCTCGGAGCCTGGAGCCTATTTCAGAGTCTGTATCGCCCTCTCTCTCTGACCATCCCCTGCTCACTCTGTCTCTCTCTCTCTCCTAGAAATAAAAAACAAAACAAAACAAAAACAAAAACGGGCACCTGGGTGGCTCAGTTAGTTAAGTGTCAGACTTAGACTCAGGTCATGATCTCATGGCTCGTGGGTTCAAGCCCTGCATCAGGCCCTGTGCTGACAGCTTGGAGCCCAGAGCTGCTTCAAATTCTGTCACCTTCTCTCTCTGCTCCTCCCCTCTTCATGCTCACTCTCTCAAAAATAAATAAACATAAAAAAAAAAATAAAAACATATTCATAGGAGGGTGGGGCACGTGGGTGGCTTAGTCGGTTGAACGTCTGATTCTTAATTTCAGCTCAGGTCACGATCTCATGGTTTGTGAGTTCGAGTCCAGGATTGGACTCTGGGCGGCTGCACAGAGCCTGCTTGGGATTCTTTCTCTTTGTCTCAACTTCTGCCCCTCCCCTGCTTGTGTGCTCTCTCTCTGCCTCCCAAAATAAATAAACATTAAAGAATAAAATAAAAAGGCAGGCTCTTTAGAATGGGGGACAGAGTTCTAAAAATACACACCTTGGGCGCCTGGGTGGCTTAGTCGGTTAAGCGTCCGACTTTCGCTTAGGTCATGATCTCGCGG
>NW_027528892.1:2241633-2244643 GCF_008692635.1 Crocuta crocuta
AAAAAAAAATCTACCTACAGTACAACTGCAATTTAAAAAAAAATAAACTAAAAAAAATAAATAAATAAATAAAAATACACACCAAACAGTTAATGCAGACAAAGGAGATCATAGGAGGCTTCCGTTTTATGTTATTCTTTGATGTTTTACTGACGTGTGGATTACTTGGTGAACNGCATCTCTCACACCTTTCCCGCCGGGAGAGGAAAACAACTCCCAGCACAACCGAGTGGTCGGGGCCACGGCCCTAGGGTGGGAGGACCGCTTCAGTCCCTGCCCTGCCTCTGATGCGCTCTGTGCCCTTGAGTGCGAGACTTCCTTCTCAGCCTCCGTTTCCTCTTCTGTAAAATGGGCACAGTCCTAAGAGTACCTAAGTTGCATATGGTGGTCAGGGCCAATCGGACGATACGAGCGACTGCTTAGCGCTGTGAGTGTGTACCTGACGCCGTCTGTGCGCCGGGCGCCGCCGCAGGAGCCGCCGACACACTCGCTTCCCACGCGTGTGGGGGTGGGGCTGGCAACCGGCGGGTCCAGGGGCGGGTAGGGAAGAGGCCTGCGGAGGAGTGTCCACTGAGGGCCGAAGGCTGAGCGGGGGGCGGGGGGGCGCAGCTCGCGGAGCCCCGGAGGCAGAGTGACCTTGGCGTGGACACCTTGGCCCAGAGGCAGGTGTGGCCGCCAGCAGGTGAGCAGGGGCGGAGGGCAGGGGGCGGGCCAGGTCAGGAGAGGGCCTGGCTCGGCCTAAGGACCGCGTGGGCCGGGAGGGCACTGGGGGTCAGCACCCCGGGAAGACGCTGCAGGGTTCGGGCTGACCCCTAAGAAGCGCCTCCGGCCGCTGAGCGGAGAGCGCGGTTCGGAGGTGAGGGTGGTGCGTTCCGGGCGGGGGTCCGGGTGCCGGACTGGGTCGCGNAGGTCCGGTCCAAGCCGATGTGGTGTCCAGCGGCTCCTGTTGACAGTTTGGAGGGCGGGAGGGAAGGGAAGGGGTGAGTCAAGGGTGACTGCCGTGTCTTTTTTACTTTATTTCATTTCATGTTAATTTCATTTCATGTTATTTTATTTCATTCCATCTTAATTTTATTTCATTTCATGTTATTTTATTTCATTCCATGTTAATTTCATTTCATGTTATTTTATTTCATTTCACGTTAATTTCATTTTGTTATTTTATTTCATTCCATTTTAATTTAATTTTATTTCATTTCATGTTTTATTACATGTTAATTTCATTTCATGTTATTTTATTTCATTTCATGTAAATTTCATTTCATGTTATTTTATTTCATTACATATTTCATTTCATGTTATTTATTTTCTATTTTATTTATTTTCGTTCCATTTTATTTTAATTTTATTTTATTTCATTTCGTGTTATTTCCTTTCATGTTATTTTATTTCATTACATATTTTATTTCATTTCATGTTATTTATTTTCTATTTTATTTATTTCATTCCATTTTATTTTAACTTAATTTTATTTCATTTCATGTTATTTCATTTCATGTTCATTTCATTACATGTTATTTTATTTTCTATTTTATTTATTTCATTCCATTTAATTTAATTTTTATTTTATTTTATGTTGCGGTAAGATATACATAAAATTTACCATTGTAACAGTTTTTTAGTTGTACAGTTTGGGGGTATTGGGTGCATTCACACTGATGTGCTGCCCCCTGAACCCCTTTCAGCTGGCAGGCTGGGCCTCGGTCCCCACTAAGCGGGAACTCCTCCCCTGCCCCAGCCCCTGGCGCCACCTACTTTCTGTCTCTGTGGATGTGATGACTCAGGGACCTCGCGTCCCTGGACTCCTACAGTATGGGTTCTTCTGTGTCTGCGTGACTTCGCTGCAAGTCTCTTTCCTGAGCCTTTCTCTTTATCGTTGTGTTTGGAGGGGCAGGGGCCCGGTTTGCAGGTAGGCTTTCCGGTATTCCAGCGGAGCTCAGAGTCGGGGCTGGGCGTGCAAGTTGGGGAGGCATCAGCATATAGAAGACCCTGAATTCCAGACCCCTCTGGCACGGCTGCATGATTTAGGGGAGGGGTCTCACACTCCAGTGGCTGTGGGCTGGTGGGGGTTCAAGAGGGCGAGCTTCCCCTCCTGGGTCTTGCTGCCTCCTGGGAAGGAGGGCTCCACGCGGAGATTTTTGTGTGAGGACCTCTCGGCTTCTGCGTGTTGGGAATGAAGCCGTTGGACCCTCGATAGAGTCTGGAACTCAGGAGAGTCCCCTGGAGGGGAAATGGAGATTTAGAGACGACCGGACGCGCTGGGAGGGGACTGGAGCGCAGGGCTGTGATTGCCAGGGAGGAGGGGTGGACGTGCAGAGGCCAGAGGGTCTGGGCGGCAGAGGAGGGGGTGAGGGGCACCCGGAGGGCCAGGGAGCGCGGGGCTTGGCTGGCAGGTGGGGGCATAGAGGACAACCAGCGCCCGCCACGGAAATGTCAGCTATGACCTTAGCTTTCTAACAACTGACGCTTTGAGAAGCCTCCGCGGTTGGGGGTTTTGGGGGTGACTCTGGGGGTGACCATTGGGAACCCCTTGCCCGGGTTCCTAGAGCTGGTCCGCCCGCTCCAAGCCCGGTCCCCCCTGTCGTTTCGTGCGGGCGGCTCTCCGCTGGCCGTGCGGGTCTCCGCTCCCCGAAGGGACAGGCCCGGTTCCCTCCGCCTTGCGTGCGCCCCGCTTCCTCGGACCACCTGGCGGCCGGCTCGCCCCGCGCGCGGCAGGTTCCTTGCGTCCCGCCTCGTTAACTCCGTGTGTCTCGTCTTCTCTCTCCCCTCCCTCAGACTTGGAGTCTAGACCTGAAATGAAGGGATCGGGTCCAAAGGAGGACACTGCAGAGCACAGGCCACCCGTCGGGGCGGTGGCCGAGGGACCCACGAGGAACGGTGCCTGCGGCCTGGCCTTCGAAGGCGCGTGGACACGGGGTGACTGCGTGGAGAGGCGGCCGCAGCGGGGCGCCAGGACCTGCCTGGGGCGGTCGGAGGGGCCCCGGGAGCTCGCCCCCGAGTGCCAGGAACC
>NW_027528892.1:2244720-2245858 GCF_008692635.1 Crocuta crocuta
AGCCGTTCGCGTGCGCCGCGTGCGGCAAGGCCTTCAGCCGCAGCTCGTCGCTCGTGAAGCACCGGAGGACCCACACCGGGGAGCGGCCCTTCGAGTGCGACGTGTGCGGGAAGCACTTCATCGAGCGCTCGTCGCTCACCATCCACCGCCGGGTGCACACCGGGGAGAAGCCGCACCGCTGCGGGGACTGCGGCAGGGCCTTCAGCCAGCGCATGAACCTGATCGTGCACCAGCGCACGCACACGGGCGAGAAGCCGTACGCGTGCGCCGCGTGCGGCAAGGCCTTCCGCAAGACCTCGTCCCTGGCGCAGCACGAGCGCGTGCACACGGGCGAGCGGCCGTACGCGTGCGGGGACTGCGGCAAGGCCTTCAGCCAGAACATGCACCTGACCGTGCACCGGCGCACGCACACGGGCGAGAAGCCGTACGCGTGCGCGGAGTGCGGGCGCGCCTTCAGCCAGAACATGCACCTGACCGAGCACCGGCGCACGCACACCGGCGAGAAGCCGTTCCGCTGCGGGGACTGCGGCAAGGCCTTCAACAAGAGCTCGTCGCTCACGCTGCACCGGCGGAACCACACCGGCGAGAAGCCGTACGCGTGCGGCCAGTGCGGCAAGGCCTTCAGCCAGAGCTCCTACCTGATCCAGCACCAGCGCTTCCACATCGGCGTCAAGCCCTTCGAGTGCAACGCGTGCGGCAAGGCCTTCAGCAAGAACTCGTCGCTCACGCAGCACCGGCGGGTGCACACGGGCGAGAAGCCGTACGAGTGCGCCGTGTGCAGGAAGCACTTCACGGGCCGCTCGTCCCTGCTCGTGCACCAGACGGGCCACACGGGCGAGAAGCCGTTCGCGTGCGGCGAGTGCGGCAAGGCCTTCAGCCAGAGCGCCTACCTGATCGAGCACCAGCGCATCCACACGGGCGAGAAGCCGTACCGCTGCGCGCAGTGCGGCAAGGCCTTCATCAAGAACTCCTCGCTCACCGTCCACCAGCGCACGCACACCGGCGAGAAGCCCTACCGCTGCGGCGAGTGCGGGAAAACCTTCAGCCGCAACACCAACCTCACGCGCCACCTGAGGATCCACACGTAGGCGCGGCGGGCGGCGCCTGGCCCCCCAGCCCGGGCCCGGGCCGCTCGCCC
>NW_027528892.1:2245882-2255912 GCF_008692635.1 Crocuta crocuta
CGGGCCTGACGCGTGCGGACGTGAGCACGGGCCCGCTCGCTGCGGGGCACCTGCCAGGCCGCAGGAGGAAGGCGGGCCCTCCGCGTCTAATGTCCTTGGGAACGTGGTCGGGGTCGCTGGGGCCGGGTGCTCACGGGAGCCCCAAGACCCGGGCCGTCGGGGTTCTGGGCCATGGGAGTGGACTGTAAGAGCCGGGACGAAGCATTTAGTGTCCCTGGGGGACACTCAGGGGTAAAGCGGAGGAGGGGGCAGCTGGGAAGGGGAGGTGGACTCCGCAAGTGACCGTGGGGACATTTGGGACCCTAGTCTGGTGCAGAGGCCAGGTTGGCACCCTCCTGAGTTTCTCCTGGGGTGGAAGGAGGGGCCCCTCCTCCGTCCCTCTGCCTGTCCCCAAGCCACCAAAGCAGCAGAAGGGAAGAGGTCTTTTTCAGAGTCAGCAAATAACAGTAAGCACTTTGGATGCCCAGGTTTCTCAGAGCAGTCTGTTCTTTTTTTTTTTTTTTTTTTTTACAATAAAATTTTTAAGGGTGTAATTTTTTAAAAATGTATTTATTGAGAGAGTGGGGGGGGGGTGCACAGAGAGCATCCCAAGCAGGCTCCACGCTGTCAACACAGAGCCGGACACAGGCCTGGGTCTCGTCAACGGTGAGATCGTGACCTGAGCCCAAATCAAGTCGGATGCTCAACCGGCTGGGCCCCCGGGCGCCCCGAGAGACCAGGGTCATGTTATGTTAAACCGTTGTCGGGTGCACAAGATACAGGAGCCAGTTCTGCCATCAAAATCAGTCTCCTCCTCATGGGGGCGGGGGGAGGGCAGGCGATTCAGGTGTAAATCCTTAACTGCACTTAGTCAGTATGCGTTTCTGAGCACAGACTGCCCGTTTTTATAGCTATAGAATTCGAAGGCAGGTCCAAGTGAGTCTCCTGAGGCTGACCTGATGCTTTGTTTACATGAATAACTCCCCCCCGAGCTCTTTCTTGGGGGACCTTTGATGCTGCCTTTTCTGTTTTAACATTCGATGCCACTAGTCCCAAATGCCTGGTGTTTGTGCCCGTCCTACGCTTCCTCTCGCTGGTGTCCACAAAGAATAAACCATTCGCTTTGAGAAAGCATTTCTATCAGTACACACGTTGTGTCGTGAGTAGGAAACGTGACTGCTCAGAGCGTGTAATCAAGGTGGACAGGTTTTTGGGTGTCTGGCAGCCGGATGGGCATCAGGGTGGGTATGTTCCAGGCGCGCAGCATCAGAAGCGTAGCTCTGGTGCTTGGTTGTGTGGCGTGCGCTTCCTGTGCCGGCCGTCTGGGTGGAGACGGCTCTGGCGGTCAGTGACTCACACACCTTGAGCTTCCTTCTGTCGGGCTCACCCGCAAACTGACTCCCGTGACCAGAGAAACACCATGTGCTGCCTGGCCTGGGTCTGGGTCTCACCCTCGTCCCTAGCGGCAGCGAGGAGCTGGGAAGATGGCCCAGGTGGGCCTGAGCACTGTGAGTCCTTGATGTGGACATGGGGTCCTCCCATCCGGATCACACTCCAGGGCATGTGGGGGGGCGTGCAGAGAAGGCGGCCCCATGTCGTCAGGCCCTGGGGGGCTCACGGGGCTTAAAATCTCACAGCCACCCTGGCGCTCATCCTCAGAGTGAGTCCGCGCTGCTGCACAGGACGTTTCCTTCCGGAAGTGCTGTCCCTGCCCGTGGTCGCCAGGAGGGCCCTCAGTCACCTCTGTCCTCCCGTTAACTCTGACACGGGGCAGGGCTGCATGGGGCCGGCCAGAGGGCGCCCCCGTAGCTGAGACTCAGCCTGACATCCGCTTGTCCCTGTCCCCACACTCCGTGCCTGACATCTGCGCGGGGGTGGCTGGGAGGTGTGGGGCTCAGCTGTCCGCGGTGACAAATCCGTAGCAGCGCGTGCAGAGGCCCTGTGGCGAGCGATGACAAGCGTGAACGGTGGCTGGACGGGGACCGAGCCCCGGCCGCGGCTGCCCCAGCCTGAAACGAGGCAGTGAGGCCTCTGGGGCTGCTGTGCAGGCAGTGCAAGTGGACCCGACACGGAGCCTCTAGCACGGCCCCCTCGCTCTCTGTCTCTGTCTCTCTTTCTCCAAAGAAAACAAACCCGGTCCCGCCCCAGGTGGTCAGCTAGGTCCCTCCGGGGACCCGTGTCAGGGCCAGTCAGTGTGTCCCAGCCCGCAGCCCGGAGACGCTGCTCTGAGAAGGCAGGTCTGCCCTTCGGAAGCGGACCACGTGTGGCCCACGTGGCTCCCACTAGGATCCTGCTGGTGGCTGGTTCCCCACGCATCTGGGCGCAGGCTGTCAGGAGGGGCACACAGAAGCCTGCCCTGCAGGGTGGGGAGGGGCTGGGTGTCCGGCGGCTGGAGCCAGTCGGCTCGTCCCCTCGCGCCTGTGCTTCCTTCCCTTCTGCCACCGGCGCCGTCTGGGGTCCACACTCTGCTGGCACCTCCACCGCAGTGCTGAGATGAGGCCATCCGTGTCTCTCTGCCACACCTCCCAGCTCTCCCAGAATGCCACGGGGCGGAGGGGTGAGGCGAGGAGGGCGGCAGCTCCCCTTCCACTCACCACCACCTTGTTCGAGAAATCGGGACAGGAAGGGGGACACTGAGGCCGGGGACAGAGGCAGGCCCTGGTGGGCGGGCACTCATTCTGCGGCAGCGCCTGGCCGCCGAGATGGGGGCCACCCTAAGCCCGGATAAGGATCGTGCATGGTGCAGCTTACGTTCAAGAGCCATGGGGCAGCAGGGGTGAGGGAGAGGAGCAGGAGAGCCGTAGCCTGGCAGGCGAGACTCCCTGCAAAGGGCCCAGAAGAGGGATGGGACGTCCAACACGGTTTTCTCACGAGGGGGCCGAGGGGACGTGACCTCACGACAGCTAGCGTTTACGGGGCACACCTGGGCGACAACCTGGTGTTCTCCCGGCGCCCGCCAGGCGGCAGGTGGGGGAGCCAACGCTCAGAGATGCTCAGAGGCTGCAGTGAGGTCACACGGCCTGGGCCTGGGCGTGAGGGGCTGGGATCAGCATGGGGCCGGCCTGGGCAGGGGCCCCACTCCCGCCGCCTTCACCGACCCCCAACAGGAAGACAAGTAGCAGTTTTTGTATCATTTAACACAAATTTCCTGAGTCATCGAAAATGAGTTAATACCTGTAAAACTTTAGAACAGCACCTGGCAGGTAGGACAACATAACGTAGTGAGTACCTGCTGTTGTGACCACCGCTGCAGCAAGAAACCAGGCCCTCACTCCACGAATGAAGGAAGGGGACTAAATAATGGCGCCAATAGGGACAGAGGCTCCGAAGCCGGGCTGCCTGCCTGGGTTTAAATCCAGACTCTGCCCTTGCTGTGTGGCAAGTTTCTTAACCTCTCTGAACCTCATTTTCCTCATTCGTAAAATACGTTACAGAAAACAGTGCTGTAGGCTGAATGGTTTGTGCCTCCTTGAGAGGTGATCGAAACATTTTATGTATGTTTGTCTGTGCCCCGGGTTCCTGGCACAGAGCCCCCAAATCGCTTGGAGTTTCCTGGGTGATAGCAGTGTCTCCCGTTCTAATGAGGTGACTCTGGGTGGGCCCCTGGAAGCCTGTCACCGGAAAGACCAAGCCATGATTAGATGGTTGGGATTTTCAGCACTGCCCCTCCCCCAACCCAGTCTCTAGCGAGGGGGGAGGGCTGGAAATGAAGTTAATGATTGACCATGCCTGCGGGAGGAAGCCTCCATAAAATCCTGAACCCAGGCCTTCACAGAGCTGTCAGGCTGGTGGACACACCCCAACTTCGTGGGACCCTGCCAGACCCTGCCCCGTGTGCCTCTTCATCTGGCTTTTCATTTGCATCCTGTATCACATCCTTTCATCATAAACCAGTAATGTAGTGAGTGAAATGTTCCTGAGCTCCGTGAGCTCCTCTAACACATTAACCAAACCCAACGACGGGGATTTGGAAAATTTTTTAAAGTTTATTTATTTATTTTGAGAGAGAGAGCACACACACTCATGGGAGGGAGAGAGAGAGAGAGAGAAAGAATCTGAAACAGGCTTTGTGCTGACAGCTCGAACCTGTGAATCGTGAGATCGTGACCTGAGTGGAAATCAAGAGCCAGACGCTTAACTGACTGAGCCACCCAGTCAGAAGGGTAGGTGACAGTCTGGACTTGTGAATGGGATCTGAAACCATGGGGCAGGGGGGCTGTCCTGTGAGCCCGAGCCCTTAACCTGTGGGATCTGATGCTGCCTCCAGGTGGACAGTTGAGTCAAATTGTAGCACACCCAGCTTGTGTCAGAGAATTGTCTGGTGTCGGGCAAATCCCCACACATCTGGTACCCAGGAGAAGTGGGTGTTCTTCTACTCATACTTCATATATAATTTATACTTAAATATCACACACATATAAACATATATAATATATACATTATATAATTACACTATATATACTATATAATATACTAATATATTTCATATAATATATAAAATAAGATTATTTTATTTTTTAGTGTGTTTTAAAAAATTTTTTGAGAGAGAGTAGGGGAGGGCAGAGAGAGAGGGAGACACAGAATCTGAAGCAGGCTCAGGCTCCAAGCTGTCAACACAGAGCCCAATGTGGGGCTCGAACTGATGAACTGTGAGATCGTGACCTGAGCCAAGTTGGATGCTTAACTGACTGAGCCACCCAGGTGCCCCAATTTTTTAAAAGTTTATTTATTTGTAATCTCTACACCAAGTATGCAGCTTGAACTCATGACCCTAAGATCAAGAGTTGCATACTCTACCAAGTCAGCCAAGAGCCCCTAAAATAAGATACTTTTAGATGTATATATAAGATACATATACAGTGAGATAGGCTATGTATGATATATAATAAAATACATTATATCTATAATGTAATAGATACATTATATCTACGTCTATATAATATGATATACGTGTAAAATAAGACAGGGCTTGTTTTTCTGAAGAAGCCTGAATGACACAAGGTCCCTGCCGAAGCATCACCTTCCTGACTTCCCTCTTTGAAACTGTAGCTCCGTCCCCAGCCTCATGCTCTTCCATTGCGCAGACGGCAGTCTGTCCTAGTACTAATTTTATTGGGCATCTGTCTTCTTCAGAGGAATGAGGGCAGAGGGGAACTGTTGTTTCCCCAGGACTTATAACAGTGCTTGGTACACAGTAGGCACTCCATAAATGTTTGCTGAATGAATGAGTCAGGGATAGCACGCAATAAATCCTAGCCAGCTGGACTGTGACTAAGCTCGCCTTCCCAGGTCCCAGCCCATTCCATTCCAGACCTAGCATGGCTCCTGGACATCTGGATGTGGCTTGTATCCGTTAGTCCCACAGGAAAAGAACGGAGGAGGCAGGGGGCGCGTGTAGGATATCCTGGTTTGAATCATCTCATGGCCACTGGGCACGTGGGACTTCCAGAACTGTCTGGTGTCTCCCTGGGGAAGGAGGGCAGGCTGACAGCAGCCGGAGTGTGAGAGCCAGATAGAGATGAGACGCTTCTTGGGGTGGGGGCTCTGGATGGGTTGGTTGGCATTTGGCAAGAGTATTTACGGATGAGTCATTTCCTGTCTCTAGGAATTAGCTAGCTCTGGGCGGGGGCAGTCTCCCTGGCATCAGGAAGGCCCCAAGATGTCAAAGCGTCAGGAAATAAGAACCACGGTCAATACATCATTGCCCTCACCAGAGCCAGTCTCCCTCACTCAGCCTCACCGTGGTGGCTGGACAGAGCTCCCTGCTGGCCTTGGGCCAAGCCGCAGCCCGGGGCAGTCAGGCCAGAGGGGGGTGGTCCCTGTGCTCTCACGTGCCTATAGGCTCTGTCCTGCTATTGGGAACCCCTCGAGAACCTCAGGAACGCAGCACACGTGCCCCAGAGTCTGAGGAAAGAGTCTCCTGGGTCAGCCAACTCCCCCTCCCAGCCCTGGACCAGGAGGCTGGGCCCCCACCCACTGCCTCAGAGATGGGGAAGAAGGAGGCTCCTGCAGACAGCCGGTGAGGCGCTGGCGAGCCTGCCTGGGCAAAGCTGGGAATCTCCAGGAAGTTTTGGAATTACAGGAGAACTGTCCTCTCCCAAACAGCCGACTAATCACGACTCTCCCCGCCAACCCCAACATGCCAGATAGAAGTCTTGTGAACATGAAGCCCTTTGATTCAAGCACGTGATTATCCAATTCCTACCTCGTCCACAGCCTTGATAAGATTCTATTGTTTTATTAATGATGATTGTGCTTATTATCAATAATAAAATATTTATTCATAAATAAATAATTCCTATCTAGAGTACTATTCTTATCTCAGTTTTCCAGTGAGGGAAACTGAGGCTCAGAGCACTAACACTTTGGGAGTATTAGGATCTGGGAGCCAAAAAGACAGACTTTTTATTTGCAATGTTTCTGATTTCTGAATGGCACCCGATTTCCATACTTATTTTAGAAATGCTATATGGGCCAGAACAGGACAGGCCACACAAGCCGACCAGACCCCTGACCTGTGGCCTGTGTGGTGTCACAGAGTGATCGAGTCGGGGTCAGCGGATCCTGGGTTGTTTGCTGGTCCTGACACTTCCTGGGTAGTAATCACTGAGCTTCCTTGGGCCTCTTTGTCTGTTAAACGGGAATGGTGCCTGACCACCCACAGAGGATGGAGGCGATGGGTGAGGTCACAGACCTGGGCCAGCGTGGACTAAATGCAGCGAGAAGCCCCAAAGGCCTGGGACATTATTCCTCACAGCCAACTAGGAAGAGGCTGTGCTTCCTGGCAGCTTCCTCCGCCATCTTGCACTGCCACCTGGAGACGCCTGGGGGTCAGTGTCCAGGGACCGATCGGGGAAGGGCAAGTAGCAGTCTGAGTACATCCCTCTCCTCGCTGTCCACAGGTGAGGGGTGGTCCCTGTCTCCTCCTGGATGCAGGTGGGGGAGGTGGCCTCCGACAGCACTGCTGTGTCCCCGAACCAACTGCACACCTGATGGAAAGAAGGAGAGTGACACAAGGTGGGTGCCCAGCTTGCCAGTAGCATGTCGACATCAGCTACAGTTATCACAGGTCAAATTCCTAGCCCTTTGGGGAAGTCACAGATAATGTACCTCCCGAAGTTCTATGTTGAAATATTAATGCCCAGTAACTTCAAACTTTTTTAATGTTTTATTCATTTCTGAGAAAGAGACAGTGTGAGCAGCAGAGGGTCAGAGAGGGAGACACAGAATCTGAAACAGGCTCCAGGCTCTGAGCTCGCAGTCAGCACAGAGCCCGACGCAGGGCTCAAACCCACCAACCGTGAGATCATGACCTGAGCCAAAGTCGGAGCTTAACCAACTGAGCCACCCAGGCGCCCCAATGCCCAGTATCTTCAAAATGTGACTATTTGGAGATAGGGCCTTAGCGGGATCATGATCCTAACTAATCCAATGGCTGGTGTCCTTATAAGGAGACAGAGGCACCAGGGGCTCACACAGGCACAGCGGGATAACGTGAAGGAGCAGAGAGGAGGGGCTGCCGTCTGCAAGCCAAGAGGAGGAGCCTCAGGAGGAACCAACCCTGCGGACACCTGGATCTCGGACTTCCAGCTTTTGGAACGGTGGGAAAATAGATTTCCGTCGTTTAAGCCCCACTGGCCTGTGACGCTCTGCTATGGCAGCTAGAGTAAACTAGTACAGTGAACAGAGGGAGC
Source organism: Crocuta crocuta (assembly GCF_008692635.1). NCBI lineage: Eukaryota > Metazoa > Chordata > Mammalia > Carnivora > Hyaenidae > Crocuta > Crocuta crocuta. The sequence continues at coordinate 2,253,556 of NW_027528892.1, forward strand.
GACATAAAGCTCCCATTGAGCAAACCTTCCTTGCACAAGAGTCCCCAGATCCTGCTGCAAACAAGCAAACACTGAACAGAGAATCATGTTCATTCCTTCTGGAAGTGCCAGGTACACAGACAGCTGGTGGGATTCAGCACCAAGGACAGTAGCCGGTCCAGCCCACAGTAAGACCTAGTGCTGAAAGAATGGAGCCATCCCTGCTTAGAATCCCTCCACCTGATGCGGAGGAGCCCACCAGAGAGGGTCACCAAAGACCATGAGACCAAGCAGAGACCTTGAAACAGCGTGGTGAAAGACAGTCTGGAATTCCCACAGATTACTGTTGGTTGATGGCCAAGTGTTAGCAAACTTCCTGCGAAGGCCCAGATGGTTAAACATTAAAAAAAAAAAAAAACATTAAAAAAAATGTTTATTGTTGAGAGAGAGAGACAGAGAGAGAGATCAGGGAGGGGCAGAGAGAGAGACAGACAGAATCTGAAGCAGGCTGTAGGCTCTGAGCTGTCAGCACAGAGCCCAACATGGGACTTGAACCCATGAACCATGAGATCATGACCTGAGCCGAAGTCAGATGCTTAACCGACTGAGCCACCCAGGCACCCCAGCTTCCCTTCCTTTATGTTCATCTATTTTGTATCTTAAAGTAAGACCTCTGTGCTGAACCAGACCTTGTTCACAGCCTTCCTTTGACAGACGTCACCCTGGGCTGGTGAACTGTGAGTCCACAGGAACCTGAAACCCGGGTTCAAGCCCCAGCTCTGCCATTTACCTGCTATGTATATTTGGGGAAGTGACTTAACCTCAACGTGCCTCAGTTTCCTCACCTGGAAAATGAGGATAAGGTACCCATCACACAGGGTCATTGCGAGATTTCAACAAGTGAGTAAATCCCTTTAAAAAGTGTGTACCATCCACAATAGCTAAAACATGGAAAGAGCCTAAGTGTCCATCAACAGATGAATGGATCAAGAAGATGTGGTTTATCTATACCATGGAATACTCCATGGCAATGAGAAACAANAAATCCCTTTAAAAAGTGTGTACCATATTGTAAGAATATGGAAATATTAAAGAAAAAAAATTTAAGTAAGCTCCATGAGCAACGTGGTCTTGAACTCACCACCCTGAGATCAAGAGTCATATGCTCTGACTGAGCCAGCCAGGTGCCCTGTTTTAATTTTATTTTATTAGTACCATCCGTATCTATAACACCCCCTCTCCCCACTAAACTGGGATTCCTTTTATTAGCCTTTATCCCAGGACTCTGCATAGGATTTCATCTACAGCAAGCCTTCCCCCTGGTTGATTATGGTCAAATACACATAACATAAACTTTACCATTTTAACTGGTCTTCCTTCCCACCAAACACCCTGCACACATACTCTAAATACCATATTGCCCTGTGTATATGAGACATAATTACACTAAATATCATATATATACATATATAAAATATATATGAATTTACATGACGTGTGTATAAGATTTATACACACTAAATATCATATATATGTTATATGTGGTCCAGCCATACACTAAGCACCACATATACCTATATCACCACATATATGATAAATGATACCTCTGTCTGCGTGCTCTGGCACCAGCTACGGCATGTACTCTGTATACGGCATGTCAGCATGCACACTAAATACTGTGTATGCATGTGTGTAAGATATATGTAAACCGATTATACACATATCAGTTATACATGGCCGTGTAAAGCTGTTTTCTCATCTGTAAGGCGAGGGACCTAGAACCCCTACCTTACAGGGTGGATGTGAAGTGGTTACCGGGCAAAGGGCTTCCTAAGTGTCGCTATTAAATTGCACTGACTCTTTCACCACTGGAGAAGGGGGCTTTTCATTTTTGGGCCTCAGTTTCCACGTCTCCAAATGGGGGGAAGTCCTAGTGCGGAGGGCCCCTGTGGGGTTTAAGGAGAGAGCAGGAGGTCCCTCGGTTTCCGCCGGCGTGCGGGGCAGCACCGCCCGGGAGGCCGCCGGGCCCGCCCCCCGCGAATCCGGGCCGGTCCGGAGGTCCGCACCTCGGGGGAGCTCGGGCCGGCGCGGCACTGCGGGTGGGGGGCTCGGTGGGGTGCTGACCAAGGGCCGGAGCTCCAAGCCCGGCACGCAGCAAGTGCACGCTCCGAAACTGCTGGCGGCGGCGCTGCAGTTACTATTACCTAAACAACAGCGACAACCAGAGCAGCTCGGACGGACCGAGCCGCGCGCACCACTCCCCCGCAAAGGTGCTGTCCTCGGACCCAAAGTCTGGGCCGGGAAACTGAGGCAGGGAGGGGCGAGGAATTCCCAGCCCCTTCCGGGTCCCTCCCGCGATCCGGGTGCGCGATCCTCCC
>NW_027528892.1:2256188-2293426 GCF_008692635.1 Crocuta crocuta
GGAGGTAGAGGCAGGGGCGGAGGGGCGAGGGGAGGGGCGCTGGGGAGGAAGGTGGAGGGCTGGAGGCCAGAGTCGGGGGTGGGGGTGAAGGAAGGGGAGCTGGAAAGGAGGTTGGGGAGGGCGGAGGCCAGGTGAACGGTGAGGCGGAGGAGGAAGGGGGGGAGGAAGGGTCCGGAGGCGCCAGGTTGGAAACGGGTGGGAGCGGGGTGTCTGGCATCAGCAGGCCCGCCTGGGCTCGATCCCAGCTGCGCGTCCTTGGACCAGGGTTGTCATTTTCTGAGCCTGGGTCTTCTCCCCTGCGGGGAGGCTGCGTGTAAGGGAACCGCCGTGGAGGGCTGCTCCGTGGGCCGCAGGGCCAGTCCACGCAGCCTCCGACCCGGGGACCTCCAAGGGGACCCCGCAAAGCCGCGCTGTCCCGCACACCTTGTGCGCACGTGCAAGTAAGTGCCCGCGTCCGCGCCGCCCGCTGCGGCCGGCGCGGCGGTGGGACTGAACTTTTAGCTGCATTTGATTTTAGTTAATATAAGTTGTCATAGTTACATGTGACCCCGGCTGCTGTGTTCAGCTTTGCAGCTCTAAAGCCTTAGCTGTTTGTATTGTATATGCTAAGCCTCTCGTATTTTGTAACAGTTTGATGGGTCCTTGTGAAGACCCTACAGCACCAACAGTCACAACAGCGATACCTCATTACTGGGTCTTTATGAAGTGCCAGGGACGGTTGTAATGTTGAGCCCCTGGCGTGGAAGAACCCACTGGGTCCTCACCGTGTCTCTCTGGGGTGTGCGCTCTTACAGTGTGTCCTGACGACCTTCACTACTGCTGTCACTTACTGTGTGCCCTGTGCCAGGCACCCTGAGAAGCCCTTGGCACATATAATGTGATTTAACTGCAGGAGGAGGAGGCTTCTGCCTCATGAATTTGGGAAAGGCGGCCGGAAAGGGCCAGCAAGGTGGGGACTAGCGTGTGGTTGTGTGTTGTCTCTACTTGGATGGGAGCTAGAAGACCCTGGAAGTCACGGAGAAGGGGGCAGAGCAGAACTCACCTGCCCTGAGGGCTCCATCTGTTGCCCGGGGCACCTGTGTGGTCCTACATCACCTCTTCCCATGAACCAGCTTTTGGGGTTTTTCCCAGGTCATTGCTCCTTCCTCTCCTCTGCCCCCAGCCCGCTTTCCCTTTTCCTTTTAAAACTTTCTCGTTTCGGATATTCAAAATGGCCACCCATTTGTTGCAGCTCCTGCGATGTATCAAGGGTTAGACTCTGTTTTCCCGTTCCGCGAATCTGTGCTGAATCTGTGGCTTGCTTTGGCTAATAGGATATGGCGGAAATGATGGTGTGGGATTTGGAGAGTTAAACCTTCTGATTCTATCACCAGTTTCAGCATGTTTCCCCCCCGCCCCCCCAACACACACACACCACCAAGCAATTCTCTGACACTAACNGTTTGAAATCAGTAACTATTTCAGATAGATTTCCGTATTGGCACTCCAACCGCCAATGTATAAGAAGGCCTGTCTCAATTACTGCCTCGTCCATCAGAGGCAGTGACCTTGAGCTCCTGAATTTTTGGATGGAAGAAGGTCAAAGTGTGTGTGGGGGGTGGAGATTATGCACGGCCCCCCAATATCGTGTCTCCACTTCTTCCCCACTGCTAGATCCCCTAGGTTTTAGCTGCATTTCCCAGCCTCCCTTGCAGGTAGGTGTGGCCAAGCGACTAGCTTCTGATGGGTGAGGGGCCTCCGGAGGCGCATCAGGTGAGGGCTTTCAGGCAGAGCACTGCCGCCTTCAGATTCTGGTTGTGCCACTCTCCCTGCTAAGGAACCTTGGGAGGGCTCCTGGGTGGCTCAGCCGACTTCACCTTAGGCCATGATCTTGCGGTTTGTGGGTTCAAGCCCTGCATCAGCCTCTGTGCTGACAGCTCAGAGCCTGGAGCCCGCTTCGGATTCTGCGTCTCCCTCTGTCCCTGCCCCTTCTCTCTCTCTCTCAAGAGTAAATATTAACAAAAAGGAACTTTGGGAAAGGGACTTAATTTCTGTACACCTCAGTCTCCCCATCTGTACGTGGGGGTAGGGATAGTATTATCTAACGTACCGTGTTGTTGTGAAGGACACATGGAGTCATACAGTGGAGCATGGAGAGCAGTTCCTGGCACAGACGTTCTATATGTGTGGCCATGAGCATCATAATTTATTATCACCTCCTAAGCTTGGTAGGAGGTTTAAGTGCAACTCCGCTCCGTGCCTAGTATCAGAACAAGCTTCCCTAGTGTTTATTGGTCTCCCAAGACCAGGGAGAGATGCTAGGGGGGAATTATATCCATCCATCTATCCCCCCCCCAGCACTAAAGGACATTCAATAGATTTTCCATTTCCTTCATCATAGATACTTATTTGCCCAATAAATATTTCCCAAGGCATGAAGATTCATAGGAGGGACCTTTCTTTTGCTCACATTTCTTTAAAGAACTGCCTGTAGAGATGCGGATGTTTATTTATAAGTGATCACCTGCTTTCCAGAGAAGGTGAGAGGTGGGAAAGAAGTGGAGGAGAAGGAGAGGCAGGTGTGGAGCTGGGATTCTTTTCACTGCTGAATTCAACGTGGCGCGAGGCGGCTGGTGTTGAGCACAAGTGTGTGGAAGAAGGGAGGGAGGAAATAATTGGGTCAAGGAGGAGCCCGAGGTTTTTTTCCCTTCTTTCCCCTTGAGTAGTGGGAGAGAGACTAAGAAATAAAGGGGGCGTCTGATATATGAAGACTTCTATTTCCTGCATCCTTTGACTAGCAGGGATCTCAGGGGACCAGAGGCTTCGGGGTGAGCAGGGAGCCTTTCACTCAATCAGTCCCCGAGCACGTCCTCTGTGGCAGACACAGCTCTAGGAGCTGGGAATCCAGCAATGAGCAAACTGAAGCCCCTTGTCACCTGGAGCCCCCCATGCTAATTTCTGAGTGGGTAAGAGGCAGTGAGGTGGGGGTGGGGGGAGGTGGCTTCAGCTTTGGCAGTCGGGGAGGATCTCTGTCAGAAGGTGACATTTGAGCAGAGCCCTGATTAGCAATACTCCCAGTAGGAGAGGAAACCCCGCTGTTTCTGGGTTGCTAATTTATTGAGACTCTCCAGTGGCAGAGACCGAGCAGAGCGTACTTACCCTGTCTTATCTGAAACCGGGACCCTCCAGGTACCTTTCAAAAAAAACTAGCGAAATCGCACAAGCCTACAGGGTAGCATCGAAAATAAGACAGCGTGCCTTTCATGTATTTGACACTCAGATTTTCTTTAATTACATAGGTACATGGCTTTGATTTTAAAAAGTAGTTTAAGGGGCACCTGGGTGGCTCAGTCACTTAAGCATCTGACTTCTGCTCAGGTCATGATTTCTTGGTTTGTGAGCTCGAGCCCCGTATCAGGCTCTGTGCTGACGGCTCAGAGCATGGAGCGGGTTCAGATTCTGTGTCTCCCTCTCTCCATGGCCCTCTCCTGCTTGTGCTCTCTGTCTCGGTCTCTCTCTTTCTCTCTTTCAGGCACCTTCAGGAGATGTACATACACACCCCCCTCATCTCATCTGATCCTGACAGGGCCAGCAAACAAGGGAATCAAATGGTAGGACCCTCTTTCCCTCTACACCTGAGGGAGGGTTTCCATGCTAATCAACCGTCTCTCACAGATGGAAAAGAGAAGACAGGTTGGCTCCCCAAGAATGGATCTGGGCTGCTCTCTGGGAGAAGAAGACCCCTGAGGAGACCTAGTGTAAAGACTGAACAAAGCTGACACAGCCAGCCATGGCCCAGCCCCCCTCCCCTCGGGAATGTGCGATCCCTGGGGGTGAGACTGGGGAGGAGAGGTGTGTCTCCTGATGGTGACGAGCCTCCAGAAGTAGTCTGCCCTGTGGAGCGGGACAGGGGCGGGCTTTAGAGACAGTCTCTCAGGTCTGAATCACAACTCTGCTATTTACTGCCTTTGTGAGCCAGATGACTATGACCTGTGTGAGCCAGGTGACTCGGTTTAATAGCTGTCAGAAGGCATTGGGAATTGGGAGTGAGCAAGACCGTTCATATCCCAGCTCTCAGAGGGGACTCACCTTCTCTGAATTCCTTTTTATTTTTTATTTTTTTTATTTTTTTTTNACGCTTAACCGACTAAGCCACCCGGGCGCCCCTCTGAATTCCTTTTTAAAGAGTAGTATTTTATTTTATTTCTTGACAGTTAATAAGTAAACACATTTTCTTTGTCAAAGGTCAAAACATATTGATAAAGCAAGACTTCCTGCCTGTCTTACTTCATCAACCCCGGCCGTCTTCTCTGGAGGTGAGTAGCTGGTGGGTTTGGGGGGCTCTGGAGGATGTTTTTCCTTCTCGTGCACATACATGTCTGTACCCATAAAAGTAGATGCAGTTTTTGTGTGCATGTCTGGAAATGTGTTGATTCATTCTCTTTATCCATAGAACAAGTCTGGCCATCCCATAATAAGAATGCCAAAAATATATAAGTCTCTTCCTATGATATATATACTATTATTATTGAATACACTGTAATAATTAAACCTATGTATCATATTTGATGCTAAGGTGCACTTTTTTTTACATTCTAATATCTCTGACATTGAAATATGCCTTAATATTATCAGTATCTTTGGATTTGAGGATTTTAACTTTTTGAGCAAAACCGTCACATTCACAGCACACCACTGTGAAATTAACCAAATATAACAAGGCCACTCTGTCTAGTCCTGATCCTCAAAAAATAAAACACTTCCTGTAAACCTATAATCCATGGCCAAAAACTTAATCCCTAAGTTTAGCCTAGCTGAGATTTGAAGATATGTGTTCCAGCAGGATAATCATTTAACAAAATTACTGCCTTTTTTTTTTATCATGAGTGAACAAATGTAGCCTTTAAGATTGGTAATCTTGTGAGCCTTTTCTCTTAAATGCTTGTTGTGTCCTAAATTTGGCGAGCCTTTATGTACACATCTATGTGTCCAGCGAAAATATTCAGCATCGTTGTACATGTTGTTGGGTTTTCATATGAGCGATGTCAGACTGCGTCTGTGGTTTTGGAACCTGCTTTTTTCCACACAGTATGTCCATGTGATGGTGTGTCTTCAAGAACTTTCCATATCAATCCACCAAGATCTATTTTATTCTGTAAAATGAGAGTAATAAGATTACCCAAGTGACAGCATGGAGGAGGGCACATATTTCTCTAAGCAGACTCGGCAACTCTGCTGTTTTACTGTTTCACTCCACACCCCCAGGTGACTAGATACTTTAAGGTTTTAGGCAACTAGGTGAATTTTCTCACTTCGATCATCCATCTTTCCCCTGCGGAATAAATTTAACAGTTTTCAGTAGTGGTAAAACAGAAAGGTCTTTGGTTACAGGTTGCCCTGGTTAAATCCTGGCTATTTACAAGTTGAATTTGGGCCTTTCCCAAGTGTGAGGCTCCCAAATGATCACTCTCTGGAAATAACCTCAATGTCTGGCAGCTGGGGGAAGGATCACACAACTAGATGCAGCCACATAGTGGGATCAATTCCCTGGAGTTGCTAAAAAGAATGAAGTAGATTCTCTTCTTTGTGGGCTAATCCTCATGGATAGGATTCCTTGTCTGATGCCACACATCCCTGTCTTCTGGGCCACAGCCGAAGGACCAGGGTGGGAAACAACAGATCACCAGCCTATGGAGTGTTCTCATAAGAATTCATGATTAGATGATTCAGCTGGGAAGACCATGGGCTGCATCCAGCCAACTGACATGTTGGTTCACTCATCTTCTTTTTAATTTAATGAGTTGCCATCATTAAAATATTGGGAAGGGCACCTGGATGGCTCAGTCAATTAAGCGTCTGACTTTGGGTCAGGTCATGATCTCACAGTTTGAGTTACAGCCTTGCACTGGGCTCTGTGCTGACAGCTCAGAGCCTGGAGCCTGCTTCACATTCTGTGTCTCCCTCTCTCTATGCCCCTCTCCCAGTCACACTCTGTCTCTCTCTTTCTCTCTCTCAAAAATAAATAAACATTAAAATATTGGGATATTTTGGGGGCAGTAGTCTGGCTCAGTTGGTAAAGCATCTGACTCTTAATCTTGGGTGTACAAGAGTTTGAACCCCATGGTGGGTGTACAGATTACTTAAAAATAGTGATTAAAAAAATTTAAAGATATTGGGAGGGGGCACCTGGGTGGCCGAGTCAGTTGAGTGTCCGACTTTGGCTCAGGTCATGATCTCATGGTTCGGGGACTGCTGTCAGTGCAGAGCACACTTTGGATCCTCTGTCCCCCTTTCTCTATCCCTCCCCCACTTTACCTCAAAAGTAAACATTAAAAATAAAAGATACGGGGATGTTTTGTGTTTACAAACATCAACTTTTCAGTCATTCAGTCCTTCAAAAATAAAAACAGTGATAGAACATCCAGTATGTGCCAAACAGTGTTTAAAGTGTTAGAGGCTCAGGAATGAGCTAGAAACACAGTTCCTACCATCATGGAGTCTACATTCTAGAAGGTGATGCAGATAATAAGCAAGAAAAAAATTGTGTGTGTGTCTGTGTGTGTGTAATGTAATGAGCTCCACTTATTTAGGGAATTTGGAATGTCAATACCCACTATGCCAACAACTCCATGAGAAGATAGAAAAGTAGCTAGGAGCCAGGGATATCTGGGTGGCTCAGTCAGTTAAGCGTCCAACTCTTGATTTTGGTTTAGGTTATGATCTTACAGGTCAGTCAGTTAAGCACCCGACTGTTGATTTTGGCTCAGCTCATGATCTCATGGGTTCATGGGCTCAAGCCCCATGCTGTCAGTGTGGAGCCTGGTTGGGATTCTCAATCTCCCTCTTTCTCTGACTCTCCCACATTCATACACTCTCTCTCCCTCTCTCAAATAAAGTAAATTTTTAAAAAATGGATAAGAGCTAGACTTCAGTGACTTTGAGCTGATCAAAGAGCTCATATCAGAGGCTTGAAGCTTCCTACTTCTTGAAAAGGTGTGGAAACCATCCCCTTAGGGGAAGGGGATATGCCTCCAACATCCTGGATGTCCCCTGCAATAGCCAACACATAGTGGGTGCTTTATGAATGTCTGTCTCTTGAGTGATAGGAGGAGCTGTGGCTTTCCTGGTGACCAGATTTTTGGGAAGAACAAATTTATTCATTCGTTCATTCATTAATCCCACAGTGGTTGGATTTTATGCCAGAGACTCATTTTTTAAGAACTTGGAGAGTTCAAAACCCACCTAATTTAAGACCAATCCTAACAGAAGGTGGTTGGTATGTCTCTTTACCAGTGAGAGTGATATTAGAATAACAAGCATAGTCTACAATGTTCACAATTGGTCATATTCAAAAGTATGGATTTTTAAGGAATTTTTAAATTGTGAGGCTTCTTCTCATCTTTTCTTTAAAAAAAAAATGCCCCCCCCATGCTCATGATTTCAAATGTTTATAATTCAGGTTAGCATAAAATATAGTCATGTTGTATTTATATAAATCTACAATAATATCCTTCTTGTGACCCCACTTCACATCATAAGAACTAAGGCCTTTCCAAAAACTCACCTATATCTGTACAGCAACTCCTCTGTTTCCCCCCAGCCCAAGGTAACCATCAGCCCGAATCCTGGGCACCTTTCCCTTGTTTTGCTTTTTGTACAATATCCTCTCCCCCCCCCCGGAGATGCTTTGGAAACTCCGTGTTAATGATTCCAGTCAGACTGTAGCCAGGGCCTACTGTCCTAAGAGTCAAAGCTGCCTGTTAGAAATGACTCTGCAGTTTTCGCCCTCCTCTGCTTTCATCTGTGCTCCCCACAGCCAGAGAGTTTTGTTTCCAGGCAACGACAGGGATTTTCCCAGGCTGATGCAGATAGGTTCTTTGAAAAAGGGAGAGGAGGAGGGGGGAGGGGGAGGGCGGTAAGAAGGGGAGATTGAGAGATGGAGAGAGAAGGGTAGAGAGAGCCATCTCCAGCTAGTCCGCTGGGGATTCAGCACCGAGGACAGCTCAAGCAGGCCGGTTCAGCACCACGGACAGTTCCATGTAGCTGCTGCCTCCGCCACATACATGAACTCTTCTGAGCAGATTCCTGGACCCAAACGTCACCCCCAGAGTTTCCGAATGCTGGTATCTGGGTAACCTAGGGGCTCCTGGTGTTAACCTCAGAAACACAGGCATCGAATACTTAACATGCCCCAAAGAGGGAATTCTGGATTTTCTCACACACACAAAGTTGGTCTACTCACTTCATTCACTATAGAGCAGGTACTTGCTCAGACTGAAAGTCCAAAAGTCTGCCTTGATTCCTTCGTTTTTCCTACCCCTCACATGCCATCCATTATCCTCTCAGCGCCGTCGCTAAAGTGTATCTTGCATCTGTCCACTGCCGTCCCCGTGCTGTCACCGCCTCATTCCAGTCTACCATCATGTTTTACACGATTGATTGCAACAGCCTCCTCACGGATCTTCCCGTTTTACCTCCTGCCCCTTCTAGAGTTTCCCCCACACAACAGTTTCAGCCATGCCTTGAAAATGGAAACTGGATAATATCACACCCTTCCTCAGTGCCTGTCCATAATTTCCCAATGCAAAACAATAACATTCAAAATGTCACTGTGGCTTTCAAGACCCTGGATGGCTATCTGATCCTATATCCTGTTACTTTCTCCCTTGCCTGACCACTCTGGTCACATTGGCCGCCTTGTTGTTCCTCAGGGCCTTTGCACCTGCTGTTTTTTCTACCATGAATTCTTGCATAGCTGGCTCCTTTCAGGTCTTATCTCAAAATACCACTTTTTCAAAAAGACCTCTCCGGACCACTCCCATCTAAAGTGGCCTCACAGTTACTATCATGCCAGTCTATTTTATGTAATTCATAGAATTAACACAAACTATATTTTGTTCTATGTTTATTGGTTTGTCTGCTTCATTTCACTAGACTATAAACTCCATTAAGTCACAGGCCTTGACTGTCTTGGCACTCAGAACGATATCTGCAACATAACAGCTTTTTATTTTTATTTATTTTTAAATCGTTAATGTTTATTTTTGAGAGAGAGAGAGAGAGTGTGTGTGCGTGAATGGGGGAGGGGCAGAGAGAGAGAGAGGGAGACACAGAATCTGAAGCTGGCTCCAGGCTCTGATCTGTCAGCACAGGGCCCCAACAGGGGGTTCAAACTCATGAACTGCAAGATCATGACCTGAGCTGAAGTTGGATGCTTAATTGACTGAGCCACTAAGGTATCCCTAGAACAGATTTTTATTTATTTTTATTAATTTTTAATGTTTTAATTTATTTCTGAGAGAGACAGACAGCGTGAGCAGGGGAGGGTCAGAGAGAGAGGGAGATACAGAATCTGAAACAGGCTCCAAGCTCTGAGCTAACTGTCAGCGCAGAGCCTGATGTGGGGCTCAAACCCACAAACCGTGAGATCATGACCTGAGCCGAAGTCGGATGCTTAACCGACTGAGCCACCCAGGCACCCCTATAACAGCTTTATAAAAATACTTGTTGAATTGCTGAATAAATGAGTGAATGAATGAATGGACACCCAGCCAGCATTAAATTGTCCCTTCCCAGCTACTCATGGAGCCCCAGAGAGGTCAACAGTACTCAGTTCCTGCTAGACCAGTAGTCATAGGTGCTAATTCAGGGTTTGACAGCTGTGTTTTAAGTCCCCAAGACCACTCACCGGGCTGATGATTCACTAGCAGAACTCCCCATGTAGGTATACTCATGGTTATGATGTGTTACAGTGAAAGGTAAAAAAGCACCATCAGCAAAGGGAAAAAGCTCATAGGTGTAACACATCTTCTCTTTTGCTATGACCTCATGGTAATCAGAGTTTACTTCTTCACCCCTTGGCCTGCTATGAAGAGGGAAGATGTGTCACAGCTAGGGGGATGGCTCATTGGGGGACAATGATCCAATCTACCACATTAAGTGGCAGATTCTAGGTATGATTTATTAATCTTGATTATATTTCCATTTTTTATTATGGCACATGGAACTGGCTTTCCACTTGTAAAGTGCTGCAAAGTTTCCTTTTTTTAAGGTGTATTTATTTAGAAAGGAAGGGGGCTCCTGGGTGGCTTAGCTGGTTAAGCGTCCAACTTCGGCTCAGGTCATGATCTCACGGTTCGTGGGTTTGGGCCCCACGTCTGGCTCGGTGCTGACAGTCAGCTCAGAGCCTGGAGCCTGCTTCAGATTCTGTATCTCCCTCTCTTTCTGATCCTCCCCTGCTCATCTCTCTCTCTCTCTCTCTCTCTCTCTCAGAAATAAATAAAACATAAAAATATATTTAGAAAGGAGGGAGTGCACATGCACAAGTAGGCTCTGTGCTGTCAGCGCAGAGCAGTGCCCGATGTGGGGCTCCATCCCACAATTGTGAGATCATAACCTGAGCCAAAATCAAGAGTCAGATGCTTAACCAACTGAGCTCCCCAGGTTCCAGCAAAGTTTCCTTTGAAGAGGCACTTAAAAAAGAATAGAAAGTGCGTTTATTTAAAATAAAATTACAACTTACGAATATACAGATGTTATGTGGAAAGGGAAGCAGTCATATGGTGATTTCCATAAATGCAGAGATTGGCAAAGATTGTGAAAGGGAAATGTGAGAGACTGAAGTTTGAGAAAAGTCAGAGGAAGATATAGAATAGGATTCCAGACACACTGTCTGCTATGGGTGTTGTGCCCGATTCGCGAGTTCCCAGAGACCTCCAAGGAGCCGACACCGATGCAAGTACAAAAGGGTCTTTATTACAAGCTCGAGCAGGGGCTCATCCGCCTACCGGTGTCGTGGCAGCAAGATGAAGCCAAGAACAATAGCGAACAGGGTTTTTAAGGAGTAAGGGATGGGGGTGTTACAGTACATGCAGCATCATCACATAAGCACCAATTACAATTACAGCTTTGACCATTCAGTATCTGTGAGGTGTTTGTTACTTTTGGCGGGACCCAATCATGACTTTTGAGAATCCTTTGAAAATGACCAATTATGAGGTGAGTTCAAAGGGCCCACGTGGGGTTCAGGCAAGCGGTGAGAAATTGGCTAGTTTGTATCTGCAGTTCCCAGCCTTGACTCAGACCATAGCAATGTTTTTTGATTAGCTGAACTGAGGGTGGTCTGAGGATGGCTTTAGCCTTAAACAGTCTGAGATTGGGACTGGGATTGGGGCTACGTGCACCCCGAGGTTTCTCTTAATGGAGGCCTTAATTTTTGGCTCTTCATTTCCTAAGAAATCACTCAGTAGCCCCTCCCCACCTCTGACCTTGGGGAAACCCCTCAAACCTGAGTCTATTTTAAGAATAACCTTTATTTTTTAAATGCTTATTTATTTACTTATTTACTTGTTTCGAGAGAGACACAGACAGACAGAGCTCGAGCAGGGAGGGGGGAGACAGACAGACAGACAGACAGACACAGAATCCAAAGCAGGCTCCAGCCTCCAAGCACAGTACAGAGCGGGATGCAGGGCTTGAACCCACGAACAGTGAGATCATGACCTGAGCGGAAGTGAGCCACCCAGTGCCCTGAGAACAGCCTTAATCATCTGAACTATCAGGATCACACGTGGGATTTCCCCCCATGTTGAGGATCTGGTGTTCAATAATAGTGACTCTGTCTGTATACGGTGTGCATGTGTTAACTCCTCTGATGTTCATGATAACACCCTATGAGGTAGGAACGTTATTGTCTTCGTTTATAGGTAAGGAAACTGAGACCCAGTAATTCACTTCCCAAGGTTACACAGCTGGTATACAGTGGCTGTAGGTCTGGAGCCAGCTCTCAAGTCTGCCCAAGGCCCCACGAGCTGGCCAGCTCCCCTCGTGTCCTGCACTGGGCGTTTTGCGATGGAAGGAAGGGGTGAAGGGGTGAATGAGGAGCCTTACTCTAAATCCGCCTCTCCCCACCTCTCCTCTCTTCACACTGAGCTATGCTTGGAATGGCTGGAAGCTCATCTCCTAAACTTTTTCGTATTACTTTTTAAATTTTTATTTATTTTTGAGAGGGAGAGACAGAGACAGGGCATGAGTTGGGGAAGAGCAGAGAGAGGGAGACACAGAATCCGAAGCAGGCTCCAGGTCCCAAGCTGTCCGCACAGAGCCTGACGCGAGGCTTGAACCCACGAACTGCGATACCGTGACCTGAGCCAAAGTTGGACACCCAGCTGACTGAGCCACCCAGGCGCCCCATCATCTCCTAGGCTGCTAAACAAAGAAAGCTTCCCGTCCCACTTACATGGCAAATACGGAAACGCCTAAGAAGTGATCTTGATCCTCCCATGTTCTTGCCACCCCCCCCCCACTTTTCCCCTCCCTCTCCTCGCCTTCCCCTCCCCCGCTGCTTCCGCTTCTGCGCAGCTGCAATAGCTGCAGCGCCGGCTCTGCAGTGCCGGGACTGGGTCTGGTTGGGGAGGGTGAGTCCTTCGAGGGACCCCCACGGCCGGGAGGTGGGCCTGGGAAACCGGGGTGGGAGTGGGGGTGCCGGTGGCGACCTCGGGAGCCCGCGTGTGAATGTGTGCGAGTCTGTGTTCGGGGGTGCGAGCGGAGGTGCTCTAGAGGCGCAGGCCCGGGGAGGGGGTCTCCAATCCCTCTACCGCAAGAGGGGCCAGGCTGGGTCTGGGTCGCGTCCGTTTGTCCGCCCGGAGCGGACTGTCCGGCCGGCGGCGTGCCTCGCCGCGCGCAGGGGGGGACTGAGCCCGCGTGGCGCACCTCCGGGGGTGGCCGCGTGCGCGTGTGCCCAGGTCTCGCGGGGGTCTTGGCGTGTGGGTCGCCCGCCCGCATCCCCGCCCCGGGGCGTGCAGCACGCCGTGTCCGTGTGCCCGCCCGCGTGTGCACCTGCACATGTGTGCGTTCTGCGTCTCGGAGCGCGTGTACCGCGCTGCGGCGGCCCTGCCCGCAGGCCCGGGGGTCGGACACGCTTGCGTCCCGCCCAGCTCGGGTTAGCTGTGTGGCTTTGATCGAGGGCCTTCTCTGTCTGTAAAATGGGCGTGACAGTATCTGCGGTGGCGAATTATGGAGAGGAGTCCGTTAGGAAGAGGGTGCGGCGTGCGCCCCCGGCCTGGCACCCCGGCGCCCCTGGAAACCATGGCCGCCAGGGTTACTGTTACTGTTACTGTTGTGGTGGCCCGTCGTCGTTACCGCATCCCCCTCTTTCCTTCTCCGCGGGTAACCTGTTTGCTATTTCTCCGAGGACAGGGAGGCTGTGAGGTGTGAATTCCCCCCCCCACACACACACACGCATGCACGCACGCACGCACGCACCATCCCCTCAACCCCCGTCAGCCCCGCAGATTTCTGTCCCTCCCCTCCTCCCACCTCCATCCAACGCGGATGACCTGTTTGCGATTTCTCCGTGGACAGGCTGTGCGGTGTGAATTCCTACGCATGCGCGCACAGACGCGCGCGCGCGCACACACACACGCACACCCCCCCCCCCNATCCACCCTCTTCTGACCGGGGCCCCCAGGCTCCCATCTGCATTGGCCACCCCTCTCCCTGGGCCGCCTTTCGTATTCTCTTAAGCACAGAATTATATCTCATATTAGAAACAGAGAGAGAAAAAAGAAAAGGAAAAAAGAACCAAACACGACCCCCACTCGTGCCGTTTCACTAACTCTTTCACGAAGGCCAGTATTTTTTTCCCCTTGGAAAATGTTTGGGTTCCCAGCCGCCTCTCCCCACCCGCTACGCCCCCGCCGGCGCACACCGAGATTGCAGCCCCACGACCCGTGCCCTTGGGCTCGCTGGCCTGGTGGCTTCCTTTTAAACATTTGAAAGTCTTGGCATTTCGCAGCGCGGAAGATGTCCTCTGAAACTGTAGACTTCCGGGGTTCTCTTGAGCGGGACGGTAGGAGACGCTGGGCGCACGTTCTCACCCTGCAAGTACGGGCTGGACGGAACGGGGCCGCTCCTTAGACCCAGTCGCCACTACTCCGTGTCCCCTCTGCCCATACCAGGCTCCGCTCACGTTGGCATTTGCTCCCGTTTTCCTTACCACAGAGAAGTATTTCTCCGGGAAGTATTTAATTTTCGCTTTCAAACAGTGGAAGTGAAAGCGGGAGGTGTGGGTGGGGACGGACCCTTTTATTAGCTTTTTAGTTTGCGTCCAGACTCCTGGAGGGGGGCCTGCCCTGCAACACCAGGTCAGCTGCTCCCCATGCTCCCCTGCACGCACTCCTCCTCCTCCCGCCGGGACAGTGAGCCACGGAAGGGGCCCGGCTCCTCCTCCCGGCCCCGGTACTCAGTACAGGTGTGGCACAAAGTTCTGGCTGAGAAATGCTTTGAAAATGTCATTTGCATTCAGATACTCGCGGGTGGCGAGTTTTAACGGGGTCCCACAGGAAGTGAGGTCTCGGCTCAGCCCTGAGGTATGGGCACAGTTTCTAGGCACAGAAGGGCAAGGACAAGAGCACTGGTTTGCTCCCCCACTTACCAGGCTGGAGGTATTCATCTCCTTTGGTTTTAGAAGAAAACTCACTGCAGCTCTGAGGTAGCCGCTGCTATAGACACCCCCATTTTACAGAGGAGCATTTTGAAATGTGGAGAATATTTTTCAAGTGCCTTTGTTTATTTTGAGAGAGAGAGAGAGAGAAGGGGGTGCAGAGGAGCAGAGAGAGAGAATCCCAAGCAGGCTCTGCACTGGTGGCACAGAGACCGACGTGGGGTTTGAACCCACAAACTGTGGGTTTGTGACCTTAATCTTATCTCCAGTCTTAATCTGCCCTCACCCTGTAACCAGTTCTCTTACAATTTTAAAAAATTTTTAAGTATCCATTCATTTTGTGAGAGAGAACGAGAACAAGCATGGGAGGGGCAGAGAGAAAAAGGGAGACACAGAATCCGAAGCAGAGGCTCCAGGCTCCGGGCTGTCATGTCAGCACAGCTCTTGACGTGGAGCTTGAACTCATGAACTACGAGATCATGACCTGAGCCGAAGTCGGACGCTCAACCGACTGAACCGCCCGGGCCAGTGAGGCTAGTGGACGCTGGCGGGGAAGATGGTGGCGCCCTGGCCAAGAGCAGGGGACCCAGGAGGCAGAGTGTGCAGGGGGCTGGGGAGAGAAGGCACAGGTATCTGGGGAAATGCATTTGAATTTGGGTTTTGAGGGTCTGTGAGTCACCCCTGTCCGTAAGGAAGACCTACATGATGATAGTGATGTAGAAGCAAAGGACATTTTCTGCATCCCACAATGCACGTTAGTTTCTGTTACGAAAACATTTCAGATCTACTCACAGGTACGAGGATGGCTCTGAGAGGCACCATCTTTCCATTTTCCAGGTTCAGAAGTCATTTGTTTGCTCTGACCCCTTTTGTCTATTTGTTTTGCCTTCACTGCAGAAGCATCTTATATTTTAAGTAGGCTCCACGCCCAACATGGAACTTGAACTCACGACCCTGGGATCGAGAGTCAGATGCTCTACTGACTGAGCCACCCAGGCGCCCCTCTTAAGTATTTTAGAGCAAATCTCAGCCATCACTCATCAGTTCACCCTTACATACCACAAAGACATCTCTAAAAAAATTGAGATGGACATTTTCTTAACTGTCCAAAAGGCCATGTCCACACCCAATGAAACCAATGAGAATCCCTTGACATCCCAGTTCATAATCAATTTCCTGGTCTTACAAATTTTTTTCACACCAGGTTTCTTTGATTCTGAGTCCAGCCATGGTCCCTACATGCATTTGATTGTGGAGTTGCTAACATCTCTTTGAGTCTAGACTGTATTCCCTATGGTTTTAAATTTTGATATAATAAGTTTTATTTGCATAAATGTAATCAAAGGAGAAAATGCTTTAAAAAGCTTTTTTTCCCTCCACACCAAGACGATTTACTCTCTTTTTTAAGTTACTATTCACGAGGGCATTCGGTGGGTTAATAAAACACAAGGTCGATGATACATGCAGCTTCTTAGAATAAGATAGTAAACCAGTGTTAGTTTCAAGGTAAAGGGTTACACAACGTAGCTCAGATACCTTCTTGCAAACAACCTTCTGAATTTCGGGTTGACAAGGTATGTACAATGAGAATATTAACGAGTATTTTGTTTAAATGTTTATTTTGAGAGAGAGAGCACACATGAGCAAGGAAGGGGCAGAGAGAGGGAGAGAAAGAATCCCAAGGTGGCTCCGAGATGTCAGTGCAGAGCCGTGGGGCTCGATCCCACGAACTTTGAGATAATAACCTGAGCTGAAATCAAGAGCCAGACACTTAGCCCCCTGGGCCGCCCAGGCACCGCTCTCTGCCCCCCACCTTGGAACTCCTCTTCCCGCTCTTGCTTCATTTGTTCCCTAGAGCACTGACCATCGCTTGGTGCGCTGTCTGGCCCCACCCCCGCCCCACAAGAGCAATGGGCTTTGCCTCCATCACTGCGCGGTCTCTGGCACCTAGGTGACACTGTAAATACTTGATGAATGACTAAATATTTGTCAGTCCTCAGGTTCTGAATCCCGTGCCCGGGAACCCAGCGGGAGCTGGAGGAGAAAGAGGAACTTGCCTTGCAAACCCCACCTCTCGGGAAGATGCAGAACCTCAGGCCCGAGCAGATTCGGGGGCTGCTGGAGCCCGAGAGGGCCAAGACGCTGCTGCCTCGGGAGAGCAGGGCCTGGGAGAAGCGCGCCCCCTCCACCAAAGACTGGGTGGCTCAGGAGGTNGAATATTTATGGAGCCATGTGGCCGTCAGCTTTTGCTGTGGAGCGAGTCGCCCCAAAACTCAGTGGCTTAAAGCAACAGTCATTGATCTGCTGATGATGCTGCAGGTCAGCAGGATGACATGGGCTCAGGGGACAGCTCGCTGGCTTCACTTACCTGCATCTGCACCTGCGGCCATAGTGAGCTGTCAAGGCAGCTGGTCGACCTCGAGTGTCCGGCTGGTTCCAGGGTGCTAGCTATAGCCGGCCAGCCTGGGTCCGTTCTCGCGAGAGTTGCCCAGGCCATCCAAGGATGGTTCTCACGAGAGTTGCCTTGGCCTGCCCCAGCCCATTCTCATGAGAGTTGTCCAGGCGCATTCTCACGAGAGTTGCTCAGTCCAGCCGGGGCCCGTTCTCACGAGAGTTGCCGGCGCGAGACGAGAGTTGCTCAGTCCAGCCGGGGCCCGTTCTCACGAGAGTTGCCGGCGCGAGACGAGAGTTGCTCAGTCCAGCCGGGGCCCGTTCTCACGAGAGTTGCCGGCGCGAGACGAGAGTTGCTCAGTCCAGCCGGGGCCCGTTCTCACGAGAGTTGCCGGCGCCGGACGAGAGTTGCTCAGCGCAGCCAAGGCCGGTTCTCACGAGAGTTGCATTCTCTTGGTTGCAGGTAAGAGAGGGGAGGCCTCAGTTCACAAGCCCCGTTTAAGGTGTGTTGGCAACCCAGCTGCTCAACGGGCCGTTGGTAAAATAAGCTACACGGTCAGGTTTAGCATCACTGAGGGAGGGGGCCGCCCAGGGGTGTGAACTCAGGGATCAGTGAACAAGTTGAAGGTCCTTTGGGATAAAAATCTCCCACAAGCACCGACTATGTGCCAGGATCTAGCGGCGGACGAGATGGCCCCAGTAGAGCTCAGATTTTAGTGGAGAAACAGACGACAAGTTACGAAATAAAAAGCCCGGGCTACACATGCAATACTCGCTGTGGCGACAAGCTTGCTGTCCCAGGAGGTTGTGGTGACCAGAGCAGAGGCGAAAGACAGGGCCAGCGATGGGGCGCCGTGCCCGTTGTTGGGGAGTTTTGGGGAGCCACGGGAAGGTTTTGAAGAGGCGGCGGCCAGGATCTCATTTGTATTTCATTTTTTTTTTTTAATGTTTTATTCATTTCTAGGACAGAGAGAGAGAGACAGCGTGAGCAGGGGAGGGTCAGGTAGAGAGGGAGTCACAGACTCTGAAACAGGCTCCAGGCTCTGAGCTGGCAGTCAGCACAGAGCCCGACGCGGGGCCCGAACCCACAAACCGCGAGATTATGACCTAAGCGAAAGTCGGACGCTTAACCCACTAAGCCACCCAGGCGCCCCGTCATTTGTATTTCAAAGAGATTCTTCTAACTCCGTGGTTCTCCGCTGGAGGCGAGGTTATACGCCATCTCCCCTCCTGGGGACGTTTGGCAAAGTCTGGAGTTGGGGCTGCCGGAGCTGGGCAGAGGCAGTGCTGCTAGACGTCCTACGGGGCACCGGACCCGCCCCTGCTCTAAGGAATGCGAGGCGGGCCGGCAGTGTCACTCGGCCAGGGTGAGAAACCGTGCCTGCATCCAGCTGCGTGTGGGAAGGAACAGTCGGGTTGGGAGGTCAGACAGGAGTTTCCTGCAGCCATCTGGGAGAGGGACCCCCTTGCTCCGTGTGGCAGCGGTGGACATAAGTGGAGAGACTGGGGACACCTTTGGGAGGGAGAATGGGAGTTACTGAGGGAGGTGCGGGGGGGGGGGGAGAACAAGAGAGACCCCCAAGGATAACTCCTGGGGGTTTGGGTTCAAACTGCTGGACAAAGGTTGATGCCATTTGCTGAGATGCAGACCCCTGAAAGGCAGGCCTGCAGCAGAACGGGGGCTGGACCTTCAGCTGGGGCAGGGTCTTTCCTTCTCCCACAGGGGACGAGCAGGCGTTGGACAGAGGTGAGGATGCTGTGGGCGTCCTTCACGGTAGTGGGGAGGGGCTTTGGGGGCTCCTAGCAGGGCCTGGGTGCAGGAAGAATGGAAAATGCCAAGCTTTGGCCTGACCCCCAGTTTTTTGTTTTGTTTTTTTTTTCAATGTTTTGTTTATTTTTGAGACAGAGAGACAGGGAGACACAGAATCCGAAGGAGGCTCCAGGCTCTGAGCTGTCAGTACAGAGCCCGACACGGGGCTCGAATCCACGAACATAAGATCATGACCTGAGCCGAAGTCGGAGGCCCAACCGACTGTGCCCCGGCATGACCCCCAGTTCTAACCAGCCAAGGAGTGTGAAGGATGTTGAGGTTCTAACATGAGGAGTTTTTTCTACCTGCAGCTGGAGGCTGGGGAAGCCTGCTTCATCCCGGTTTGGTTCATGGGTTAAAACCTCACTTGATTTTGCGGGAGGCCTGGAGAGAAGGGACTGTTTTACCCAATTGACAGGTGAAGGAACAGAGGCTCTGGTGGCATCAGGTGACCCGCTTTAAGTCTTCCAGGTAATGACAGAAAGGGGACCACAATTCAGGTCTCCTATTCCCTCTGCTCCATCTGAACCACGTGGGCCAGAATGTGTGTGCATGCGCTGTAGGAAATTAGGAGACGAGGGATAGGATGCCAGGTGGGGCAAGCAGGCAGAGCCCACCCCCCCCCACCCCGCCTTGTCACTCACTCCTGCCCCTTTGTCCTTTACTCAGGTGTATCGTCTGAAGAGACAGGGGTGGCTCAGGAGTGGACTTCGGTGGAGGGAGATGATGAGTCAGAGGATTCGCAGGTATGTTGGGAGGTTCCTTCCTCTTTCGCAAATGCCCCACCCTGTGATCTCAGTGGGCCATCACTTTCTTTCCTCAGAATTTCCTTGCGTCACGGAAGTCTGGGGAATGTGAGCCCCTGAGAAGTCTCCCGCGGGAAGTAGGACATATTCCTGTGGTAGTCAGACACGGCATGGAGGGTCTCCATTCACACATACCCCAAAACCCTTCACTCATAAACTCAAATTAACCATTCATTCATCTGTCCCCTCATTCACCCACCCAACCTTTCATTTGCTGGCCCATCCATCTACCTATTCCGCCCGTCCACTCATCTACCTCATCTGTCCGCTTACCCATCGACCCATCCCGTTACCTACCTACTCATTTTATCTATCCACTACTTATTGGCCACGGTCAGGATTTGGTTTCTGTTCACCCACCCACGTGCCTACTCCTCCATTCCATCTGTTCGTCTTTCTCCATCCACTCAGCCCTCCCTCCATCTGTACCCATCCATCCACTAACCACTTCCTCGGTTTTAATCTAAATACCATGAGTGAAACCAAACAGATTTATCAAGCACATTCCTTTCATGTAAACACCTAATGTTTTCTTTGGGGAACCTAAGACATCAATATGTTAAATACTAACAGTGGTTCTTTTATTTATTCATTTATCTTATGCATTAGGAAATCACATAACCACTCTCAGCAACAAGAGGGTCCCATCTCCCAATCATATGTCAGAAATCCAACTCAGATTGGTTTAAGCCAGGAAGGCGATTTACTGACTCACATTGAGGAGGGGGAGGAAACCATGAGAGTACAGAAACAAGTACTGGCGACAGTGGAATGGCTCTAAGGAAGAAGTTGACTTTGTGGGTGAAGAGGCTTATTCTAGAATATTCCAGAGATGGGGAACAACAATTCTTAGGGGTAAGAATTTACAGAGCAGGGAAGGAAACAGTGTATTTTCATCTCCACAGGCAGAGCGAACAGCATCTACAAAGGCATAGAGGCATGATGTAGCATGGCATATCTGGGGGAACATTGGGCTTCAGGGGAGAGCAGTAGGGGGTGTGGGTGAAAATCTGGCTGGAATGAGATCATTCATTCATTCCACAACTGTTTACTGAGCACACACTACGTGCCGGGCAGTGTTCAAGACCCTGAGGTACAACAGTGGATCAGATAGAAACGGCACCTCCCTTCATTGGGCTTCCAGTCACCAAGGTAGACAGACAACAAGCAAAGCAAGTGACTAAATTACAAATCATGCTGGATGGCAATAAGTGCTTTGGAGAAAAATAAGGCAGGAATGGGGTTCAAAAGTATGGGGTAGGGGTTGCCATTTCAAGAAGGGAGTCCAGGGAAGTCCCCACTCAGAGGGATATAGTGGAGTAAAGGCATGAAAGAAGTGGGAGAGTGAGACTGGCAGGTGTCCAGTGGGAAGAGTTCTAGGCAAAGGGGGCACAGCAAGTGCAAAGGCCCTGGGGTAGGAGTGTGCCCGGCACACGTGAGGAACAGCAGCAGAGGGACTGGAGAAGAGTGGGAGGGAGTAGAAGGAGACAAGGTCACGGAGGTGATGGCTGATGTAGTGTCTGTCGACCGCGGTAAGAATTTGGATTTGGTTTGTGCTCTGGACAGAGGAGGGAACTGTTCCAACTTACGTTTTAACGGGACCCCTCTTGCTTCCGGGTTCCATGCCACAGGGGCTGGGTGTGCCTTACAGGCAGCGGGGAGCCATTCGAGGGATTTGCTGAAGTTTTGCTGGTAGCCCCTGTGGAAGGAAGGGGGTGGGATGAGGTGGAGGGATAGGTGTGGGAGCCAGTCGGGAACCGCCAGGTAGGAAACCAAATGGGTGAGAATGATACAGACACGAGCTGCCATTCACACCGTGCGTGTCATGAGCCTGACTTGGTTCATACTGCTGCTCCTTGTTAATTCATTTGCTCACCAACCTTCACTGTCTCTCGCTATTAACTCGAGAGCTCTATGGGGTAGTTAGTATGGCTCCCCTCCCTTAAGGTGAGGAAAGTAGCACAGGGCACTGTATAAGGCAGGCGCCTAGAGGCCTCTGCAACAGCATTCATTCGTTCGTTCACGGAGCTGTGGCTCGTGGACCAGACCGAGGGAGGGCACCTCTCATAGGCTGCCGCCCTCCCCCCTGAGCTTCCTGCACGGACAGTCTCCCTCCTGTTGGGGCCCCCCTTCCAAACAAAGAGGGTGAGGCCCGATGGGATCATAGACTGTTTATAACAACAATAGCCAGGCTCTGTAGCCCTCACTGTGCATCTCCCTCAATTTATCTGATAATCTTTTAGTTTTTAACGTTTATTCATTTTTCAGAGACAGAGCATGACCAGGGGAGGGGCAGAGAGAGGGGGAGACACAGAGTCTAAAGCAGGCTCCTAGCTCTGAGCTGTCAGCACAGAGCCCCAGGTGGGGCTGGAACCCACGAACTGTGAGATCATGACCTGAGCCAAAGTCGGATGCTTATTGATAACCTTTTAACAGTTTGAGATAGGATCTGTTATGGTCCAACCTTAATTATGGGGAAACTAAGGCACAGAGAAGTTAAGCAACTTTCCCTAGGTCACTTAGCTCATAAACAGTGGAGCTGGGATTTGAATCCAGTGTGTCTCTTGAATATTAAGGTACCTACCTGTCTGGGGCTTTGTTCTACCTCCCCGCCTCCCCAAAGGAGGACTAGGGATAAGGGCCTGTGCCCATCCCATGAATCAGATCTCGCTCCACCTCCCATGGGGGGGGGGGGCAGTGAGTGAAGGAGGGGAAGGAAGGAGAAGAGTTACTTTCCTGATTTTTCCAAGAGGGCAGAAGTTCCTCCCTGTGGCCCCACGGGAAAGCAGGGAGGAGAAAATGGTCCCATCACTCTGTCCCACAAAATACAAGCATTTGTCACAAATGCAAACCTTATCTAAGTGTGTGAGGCTAAGGGAGAAAAGCCAACGCCCAGAAATAACTCCTAGTGGGTACAAGTTGCTGTACTGACAGAACTTGTCTATACCACGAGAAGTGGAAACGGCGTTAGTTTTGAGAGGGATTAGGTGGGGGGGGAGCATGAGGGGGGAGGACTTAGGGATACAGCTTGTTCTGGGAGCTGGTGACACAGGCCACTCACCTTCTGAAGATTGTACCATTAGAATGTGTGCACTTAAAAAATTTTTATTTTTGAGAGAGGGAGACACAGAATCCAAAACTGGTTCCAGGCTCTGAGCTGTCAGCACAGACCCCAACATAGGGCTTGAACTCACGAACCACGAGATCGTGACCTGACCTGAAGTCAGATGCTTAACAGAGCCACCCAGGTGCCCTTGTTCTTTTTCAAATTTACTTTTTACACCTGCCACATATTGTGTAGTATGCTCTGTCTGGACCATTTCCTCAGCTGATGGTCAGGTTGCTGCCGCTGCAGAAGAATGTCTTTGTCACATTGTCCTACAGCATGAATTATGAGGAACTTCATAAAAACCTGTATTCTCTGGGCCTGCTCAAGATGCACGGAGTCAGAAACTCCGAGGGTGGAGCCCACCCAAGTTCTCCTGCGGCTTTGCCAGGCTTGGGAGCTGCTTCGGTGGTCTGTAATCTCCAGGGTGTAAGGAGGAGGAGCTTTGAAATGCGATGGCCTCCAGCGGGGGACAGCAGGCCAGGGGGGAGAATTAGTCCTTCTCCGAGGATTAGAGATGTGAATTCCATCAGGGGTCTCTAATGTGCTTTGACACTTGACAGTATATGCTCCGTCCACTTCTCTTCTTTTTCAGGATCTTTTTCATATCACCACTGCCTAGCTTTCCAGATAAGTCATTATGTCATATCCATTTCCCAAACTTCCTGACATTTTAATGGCAGTTGCACTAAACTCATCACTAATTTGGAAAAGAATTGTCACCATAAGCCATTTTGTCTTCCCATCCTTCATCACGAAAGGTCTTTCCATTCATGTGTTTATTTGTAGTTGTTTATAGAGCTTGTACTCTGGGTCAGGCGCTGTTCCAGGCACCAGGAATACAGTCATGAGCAAATAAATCACAGTCTTTGCCCTTAAAGGGCATGGAGCAAAAGAAAGCTGGGCAAGGGGGTGAGTAGTTCTGGGGTTTTCTGTGGGGAGGTATTGTGGTGTGCAGTTTTAAACACCGTGATGAGAGAAGATTTTTTTAAGGAAGTGATGGAGACTGAGTGACAGAAAGCCTCACGGATACTTGGGTAAAAAACATTTCAGGAAGAAGAAACTTGGAGGCGAGAGTGGCTGGGGAAGAATGAGTAATGCAGGGAGTGACGTCAGCTTTGGAAGGAGCACTCTAGCCGCCCCATGGAGAAGAAGTTGGGGGTTGGGGTAGCACCAAGAGAAGAAATAAGAGTGGTGGTGGCTGTGACCAGGGTGGAAGTAGTCAGCTTCCGGATGTAAAGTAACACAAATATACAATATTTATATAATATAAATATACTTTTGAAGGTAAAGCCAACAGCATTTGTTGATGGCTCGAATGTGCGTGGTGAGAAAGAAAGCAGCATCAAGGATGCCACAGAGGCCTGAAGGAGGGAGATGGGGAAGCAGCAGGAGATTTTTTTCTTTTGAGTTGGGGGAGGGATATTAGGACATTTGGGATGTGTAGTTTCAGATACCCATTAGATAGCCAAACGGAGGGGCGCCTGGGCAGCTCAGTCAGTTGAGTGTGCAACTTTGGCTCAGGTCCTGATCTTATAGTTCGTGACTTCGAGCCCCACATTGGGCTCACTTTTGTCAGCCTGTCATCACAGAGCCTGCTTTGGATCCTCTGTCCCCGTCTCTCTGACCCTCCAAAAAACAAATATTAAAAAAAAAAAGATATCCAAGTGGAGATGTCAAGTAGATGGTGAAACTTATCAGTTAGAAATGTGGGAGATGGGTTGGGTCAGACACACAGTTGGGTCACTGGTGTATACAGATGGTATTTAATACTGTGAGACTTTATATGTCATCTTGAGATTTTTCATCGCATGTATCATTATAGTGATCTTTCCTCTGATAGAGCATCAGTGTGCTACTTACTTTTGTATATTTATGTTACTTTGGTCACTTCATTGTACGGTTGTGGATTCAGCTTTTCAGTTCATACATCACTTCGTTCGCAATCCTGCAATCACGTTTCTCTGCAGGAAACAGTGGTGTCCCCTCCATTTCTAACATTCACACTCTCTCTCTTCTCTGTTTCAGGGCTTCGTGGAGTGGTCGAAAGCCCCACAACAAACAACCATAGTCCTGGTGGTGTGTGTCCTGTTTTTGTTCCTGGTTTTGACGGGGATGCCTATGATGTTTCACATTTAACTACAGCGGTGGCTGTTGTTTTGAAATAAGTGATCTGTTTCTCCTTAAGGAAATGTCTTGGTTAAAAATCAGGAATAGGTACTGAATATTAGCAAATGCCTTTTAAACATCCATCAAGATGGGGTTTTTTTGTTTTTTTTTTTGGTATTTCACCTTTTGGTGTGAGGTTTTGCATTCCTCCGTTTCATTGAACTTAAGACATCATTGATTGTAAAACACGTNTTGAATATTAGCAAATGCCTTTTAAACATCCATCAAGATGGGGTTTGTTTTTTTTTTGGTATTTCACCTTTTGGTGTGAGGTTTTGCATTCCTCCGTTTCATTGAACTTAAGACATCATTGATTGTAAAACACGTATTACTTTATATACCACTGAGAAAGAGAAGACATGCTAATTAACTGTCAGATGCCACCAAGTGGAAGACACGTCCTGGCTTCAGAGACGATGAAAAAATGTGCAGTTTAGGATTGGTGAAATCTGGTAGATTTCTTAATATCAGATCCTCTTTGTATTCGTAGGGTTGTGGTACACTAGTCTTTTCAGATACTGAATTCTATTTCTTGATATTTTATGTATGATTCTCCCTTCTATCTTCGTATGTAAGATTGGTGCTATCTTTGTGAAGTTTTGGTAACACAGCTAGGCTTGCATCATAGAAGGATGTAACCTTTATTGTTTTTTAAGCCTTAGAATAGTTTCTGTAGCTTAAGAAGTATTACTTCCTTGACATTTTGAAGGTATTCGCCAGTAAGGCAATCAAGGCCTAGACCTATGGAGAGAAAGTTTCGGCTAAATTCTTGAGTGGCTTTCTCAGTTTCTTCTTCTGTTATCAGTTTATCAATACTTTTCATTTCATTAATTTTGATGATTTATAGCATTTTTTTATGTCCTAGAAAATTCTCCATTACATTGAACTTTTCAGATTATTAGCTTAATTATGGCTACTATTCTGTAATTAAATGAAAATCTTCTCTTTATTTTGCTCTGTCCCCTTTCTTCCTTTCAACTTCTGCTTGTGGTTTACCCATTATTAGATTTGTCAAAGTTTTATCTAGTTTACTATTACTTTTCCAAAGTACTAGCATTAGGATTTATTTATATCCACATTTCTCTAGTATCTTTTGTTTTGTATTAATACATACTGGGTTCACTTTTTATTTATTCCTTGTCTGTTTTTAAGTTGAATAATTCATTTATAATTTTTTATAAAATTATTTGCTAAAATAGTATACTTAATAATAAATATGCTTCTGATTATAGCCTTGGCCACATTTTAATTTGATAACTTGTGTTCTTGTTTGTTGTTGTCTAAATTTATATTGTAGTGTTTCTAAAGAGAGCTTTGAAACTCAGTGATCAGGTTTATTTAAAAATAGTTTTATCGATGTACTGCACTGTGAACAAATAACGTGGCCTCTAATATATCTGCTTTCAAAAGCTTTTTAAAAGCTTTTATTGTGGCCTAAAACATGTCAGTGTTTGTATATGTTTCATGGACATTTAAGATGAATATGTGTTTTCAGTCTGTAGAATTCACAACTTTACATGTCTGTTAACTAAGTATTATAAATTGTATTGTTTAGATTCAGGTGTTAATTAATTTTGGCTCACCTTATGTCAAAAACCAGTAAGGTTATGTGAAAATCTGTTAGTATGACTATGTTTGTCAATATATTTTTGTAAACTTCGCTTTATGAATTCAGCCACTGTGTAATTTGACGCATATAAGGTATAGCACTGTTATGTCGTTGCCAATTAAATAATAAACGTAAAACACCAAGCACAATGCCAGGCAGTAGTAGCCATGTAATAAACCTTAGTTTAAACCTGATTCTGAATCCTTTGTGAGATACAAAATGATTGTCTTTGAGAGGAGCCAAGATTGCGGAACAGCATGCAAGTCTTTTTTCTGTCTCGCATACATGAACTGCAGCCAGATCAACACTAAACCGTCCTGCACACCTAGAAAATGGATTTGAGGACTAACACAGCAATCTGCACAACCTGAACCACAGAACTCAGCAGGTACGTGGCACAGAGAGGTGAGGGGGGGAGAGAGGAAACATGGAGGGCAGGGAGCTATTTTTGCTTGCAGAGAAAGGACAGAGATGGGGGGAGAGTACGGGAGGAGGGGGGGATTACCTCCCATAAAAGCAGCTGGAGAGAAAAGTGGAAAAAGCTGCAGAGACTGAACTGAAAGGGGAGAAAGGGAAGAGTTTAAATTCCAGTAAGACTCTATATACGGGGAGCGCAGAGGCTGATACCCCACAGCTCAATCTAGGGGTGCTCTGGTGAGAAGGGTGAATTCACAGGAGCAGAAGGGGTCTGGGAAGTCTTTGGGTCACCACTGATTTTCCATAATCCCTGACACGCTTCTACACAATCACATGAACTTTTTCTGGGGTGGGCTGGCTCCCAGCCACAAGTCCCTGGACACCGGCAGGAGCACGACCTGCGAACACTCCTGGGTGTGACTGGCACTTGGCATTGCTCCGTGGACCGTCCCCCAGAGGATCTGAGCAGGTCAAAGCCACAGTCCCTCAGAAGAGGGGCAGGGAAACAATGCTGCATCTCAGCCAATACTCAGGAGGGAGGTGCCGCCTGGCAACTGACCGCATGGTCACTGACAGTGTAAAACCAGGGAGTGTGTGGCAACTGGAGACAAAGGACAGGTGCACAATTCCTGGTAAGGGAGAGAACAGACTGCTGCGACAGCCTGCATACCTGGGTGATGGAATTTTCACCAGTGACCCGCATGTGCATACACACCTACAGGTGCCACAGCAATCCACCTCAGTAAGCTAAGCAGCCCATCTACAGGAGAATGGAGCCATTACACTAAGCCTGTAGAATGGAGCCAGCCTCTGTCTTGAGAAACACTACAAATCTCTCCACCTCCTTAGTTTACAGACTATAAAGTGCTTCATGGGTTCATTTCCAAAGGAAAATGATGTACTATCAGTCACGTTTCACTCTGTTTGCTGGTTCACCTATCTAATTTTTCTTTTTGTTTCTCATTTCTTTTACTTGTTTATAAAAAAAATTATTCTGTCAACTTTTAAAAAATATATTATCGTTTCTTAAATTTATAATATTTTGTAAATATTTCAAATTAGAGTTTACTTCCATAAGGTCAAATTATTCTATTTCATTCTATTCCTTTTCTCAAATATTCAAAGTTTCCGTTTTGTTCTTCCTTTATTTCTCCAAAGAAACAAGCTCCTTTCAATAAGCAGAACAAAACACACCTAGGATCTAGCATCATTTATTTGATTTGTGCGTGTTTTCAATTTTAAAAATAATTTTACTTATACTTTTCCTTCCTTCAAAATGATGAATGAAGGTATTCACCCTAAAAGAAAGAACAGGAAAATGACGCACAGGGACCTAACCATCACAGATACAAGCAACATGTCTTAACTAGTATTTAGAATCATAGTAAGAATACTGGCAGAAGTCAAAAATAGATTAGAATTCGTCTCCACTGAAATAAACATTTAAAAGCTAGCTAAGAAAAATAAAATATGCTACAACTCAGCTGATACCCCAATGCAATAGCACAGCAGCAAGGCACGATAAGGCAAGGCAGATAATCAACCATCGAGAAGACAAACTTATGGAGAAAACTGAAGCACGAAAGACGGAGATTAAAGCGAAAGAACATGATTTAAATCTAAGAGAAATCAGGGACAGATTGAAAAGGAAGAATATCACAATCATACGAGTCTCGAGAAGGAAACGACAGAAATAGGGGGACAAGGGTTATGTGAGCAAATCATAGCGGAAAACGTCCCTAACCTGGGGAAACACACAGACATCAAAATCCAGGAAGCACAGAGGACTCCCACAAGATTCAACAAAGACCGACCATCAACAAGGCAGATCAGAGTCAAATTCACAAAATACTCCGGCAAGGAAAGAATCCTGAAAGCAGCAAGGGAAAAACAATCCTCAGCCTCCGAAGGAAGACAGACCAGGCTGGCAGCACACCTATCCACAGAAACTGGCACGCCCGAAAGCAGTGGCAGGATATAGTCAATGTGCTGAATCGGAAACATACGCAGCCAAGAATTCTTTATCCAGCAAAGCTGTCATTCAAAGCAGAAGGAGAGATGAAAAGTTTCCCAGACACACAAAAATTTAAGGAGTTCGTGGCCACCAATCAAACCCTGCAAGAAGTTTCAGGGGCGACTCTCTCAGGGGACGAAAGGAGTCGGGGGGTGGGGGAGGGGAAGCATAAAAGACCAATAGCAACAAAGACCAGGAAGGACCAGAGCACACCACCAGAAACTCCAACTCTCCAAGAACACGATGGCAATAAACTCCTGTCTCTCAGTACTCACTCTCAACGTCAGTGGACTAGTTGCTCCAATCACAAGATAGGCGGTGGACAGAATGGATAAGAATACACGATCCTCGGGGCGCCTGGGTGGCTTAGTCAGTTAAGCGTCCGACTTTCGCTTAGGTCATGATCTCGCAGTTCGTGGGTNAGAGACCCGCTTTAGACCTATAGACACCTGCAGACCGAACGTAAAGGGATGGAGAACTCTCTGTCATGCCGATGGCCACCAGAAGAAAGCCGGAGTAGCCATCCTTACAGCAGACAATCTAGACTTGGAAATAAAGACTGTGACAAGAGACGAAGAAGGGCATTATATCGTGATCAAGGGGGTCTGTCCACCAAGAAGACAGACCAGTTGTAAACATTTATGCTCCTAAGGTGGGAGACCCAAATGTAGAAATCAGTGACTCACAAACAGAAAGAAACTCACTGAGCAGAATACCATCCTAGTAGGGNCCTCTGTCATGCTGCTGGCCACCAGAAGAAAGCCGGAGTAGCCATCCTTACAGCAGACAATCTAGACTTGGAAATAAAGACTGTGACAAGAGACGAAGAAGGGCATTATATCGTGATCAAGGGGGTCTGTCCACCAAGAAGACAGACCAGTTGTAAACATTTATGCTCCTAAGGTGGGAGACCCAAATGTAGAAATCAGTGACTCACAAACAGAAAGAAACTCACTGAGCAGAATACCATCCTAGTAGGGGACTTCAACACCCCACTGACAGCAATGGACCGATCATCTGAACAGAAAACCAGCAAGGAAACCATGGCTCGGGATGCCACACGGGACCAGATGGGACTTCACAGATATATTCACAACGTTCCACCCGAAATCAGTGGGAGATACATTCTTCTCCAGGGCACACGGAGCTTCTCCAGAACAGACCACATCCTGGGCCACAAATCAGCCCTCAACGAGTACAAACAGACTGCGAGCAGATCGTGCGTATCTTCAGACCACAGCGCTACGAAACTCGAAATCGACCACAAGAAAAAAACGTGGGAAGATAACAAATTCTCTAGTGGAGACTAAAGAACACCCTACTACGGAACGAACGGGCTAGCCAAGAAGTTAAGGACGAAATTAGAAAGGACACGGAAGCCAATGACAAGGGTGGCACCACAGCCCAAAACGTCCGCGCCGCCGCCAAGGCGGTCACAAGAGGGAAGTATATAGCAGTCCGGGCCTTCCAAAAGAAGGAAAGAGAGGTCTCAGACACACAGCCCAACCTTACACCTCAAACGCCTGGGAAAAGGATGGCAAGTAAAACCCCAAACCAGCAGAAGACAGGAAATAATGAAGAGGAGAGCAGAAACCAATGCTATTCAAACTAACCAAACAAACATACAAAGAAACCCAGGAGAACAAATCAATGAAACCGCAAGCTGGTTCTTGGGAAGAATTGACAAAATTGATAAACCGCTAGCCAGTGGGCTCAAAAAGGAAAGGACCCAAATGAACAAAATCAGGAAAGAAAGAGGAGCGATCACAACCAACGCAGCAGAAATACCAACAGATAACAAACAGTAAGGAATATTATGGCTGACTATACGCCAATACACCAAGCAATCTGGAAGATACGGACACATTCCAGGAAACATATCAATGGCCCAAACTGAAGCTGGAAGAAATAGAAAATTTGACCAGACCCATAACCAGTAAACACATCGAATGAGTAATCCAAACTCTCCCAGAAAACAAGAGTCCAGGGCCAGGTGCCTTTCCAGGGGAATTCTACCGAACATTTAAGGAAGAGGTAACACCTATTCTCTTGAAGCTCTTCCAAAAAATAAACACGGAAGGAAAACGGACGAACTCTTCCTATGATGCCAGCTTTACCTTGATTCCAGAACGGGAACAACACCCCCCACCCCACCCCACCAAAAACGAGACGGCTAGGCCAATCTCCCTGATTCACACGGGTGCAACAATCCTCAACAAGATATTATTAGCCCACCAGATCCAACAATACATCAAAAAATTATTCACCACGGCCAAGAGGGATTTATACCTGGGATGCACGGCTGGTTCAATATCCGCAAAAACATACTCAAGCTGATTCATTGCATCGGTAAAAGAAAGGACAAGAACCACATGATCCTCTCCACAGATGCAGAGAGACAAAGCACTGGGCACGATACAGCATCCTTTCTTGATAAAAGGCCTTAAGAAAGCAGGGCCCGAAGGATCGTGCCTCGAGATCATAAGCGCCACACAGGAAAGACCCAACGCTAATATCACCCTCCATGCTGAAAAACTGAGAGGTTCCCCCTAAGGTCGGGAACAAGACAGGGATGTCCACTCTCGCCACTGGCATTCAACATAGTATGGGAAGCCTCAGCCTCGGCCTCAGCCATCCGACAACACAAAGAAATAAAAGGCATCCACGTCGGCCAGGGGGAGGCCAAACTCTCACTCTTTGCAGATGACTTGATACTCCATGTGGGAAACCCAAAAGATTCCAGCACGAAACTGCTGGAACTGATCCATGGATACAGCAAAGGGGCAGGGTAGGAAATCAACGCACAGAAATTGGTTGCATTCCTCTACACCAACAAGGAAGCACCGGGAAGAGAAATAAGGAACCGATCCCATTTACAATCACACCCAAAACCATAAAACACCTAGCAATGAATCTAACCAAAGAGGTGGAAGATCTATACACTGGAAGCTCTAGAAAGCTGACAAAGGAAATGGAAGATACACACACACACACACACACACACACACACACACACGAAACTATTCCATGCTCCTGGACAGGAAGAACAAATACTGTCAAAATGTCAGTACTACCCAAAGTGATCTACATATTCAACGTAGTCCCTATCAAAATCACACCAGCATTCTTCACAGAGCTGGCACAAACCATCTTCAAGTTTGTATGGAACCAGAAAAGACCCCGAATGCACAAAGCCATCTTGAAGAGGAACACCACGGCAGGAGGCATCACCTCCCAGACTTCGGGCTGCATTACAAAGCTGTGATCACCACGGTAGTGTGGTGCTAGCACGAGAACAGACCGTCGGATCAATGGAACAGGACAGAGGATGCAGAAACGGACCCACCAACACATGGCGACCTCATCTTTGAGAAAGCGGGAATCGATATTCAAGGCAATAGAGACAGTCTCTCCAGCCAGTGGTGCTGGGACCACTGGACCGCGACAGGCAGAAAAATGAACCTGGACCCCTTTCTTACACCACCCACAACAAGAAACTCAAAACGGATGAAAGACAGGAAGCCATCCAAATCCTCGAGGGGCAAGCAGCAAGGACCTCATAGGCTTCGGCCGCAGCAACGTCTTACTCGACACGTCTCCGGAGGGAAGGGAGACAAAAGCAAAAACGATCGTTTGGGACCTCATCAAGCTAAAGAGCTTCTGCACAGCCAAGGAAACAATCCGCCAATCCGAAAGGCAACCGACGGCATGGGAGGAGAGATTGGCAAACGACATATCAGATAAAGGGTTAGCATCCAGAATCTATAAAGTACTTATCCAGCTCAACACCCAAAGATCCCCGAAACCATTCAGTGAAGAAATGGGGTAAAGATATTAACAAACACTTTTCCAATGGAGAAATTTAGATGGGTAACCGACACATGAAACGATGCTGAACATCACTCATCTTCAGGGAAATACAATTCAAGACCACAACGAGATACCACGTCACACCTCTCAGAATGGCTAACATGAACAACTCATGCATTAACAGATGTTGTTGAGGTTATGGAGAAAGACTACTTTCCACTGCTTGTGGGATTGCAAATTTCTAAACAGTTTGAAGGTTTCTGAAGCAGTTTAAAATAGAACTACTGGACGATCCACCAATAGCTCTATTCGGTATTTATCCAAGTGACACAGGTATGATGTTTCTTTTTTTCTAAATTCTTTTAATTATTTGTGAGTGAGACAGGAGTAGCAGTGGATGGTCAGAGAGAGAGGGAGGGAGACACCGAATCTGAAGCAGGCTCCAGGCTCCAAGCTAGCTGTCAAAATAAAGCCTGATGCCGGGCCTCGAACCCACAAAGCGTGAGATCATGGCCTGATATGAAGTCAAATGCTTAACCAAATGAGCCACCCAGGCACCCCAGGTATGTTTTTTCTAGGGGACATATGCTCCTCAATATTCATGCAGCACTATCCACAAAAGACAAAGTATGGAAAGAGCTGAACTGTCCATCTCCGGATCAATGGATAAAGGATATGTTGTATATATTACAATGAAGTATTACTGAGCAATCAAAAAGAATGAAATCTTGCCATTTGGAAATACATGGATGGAACTAGAGGGCATCATGCTATGTGAAGTTAGAGAAAGACAAATGTATGACTTCACTCATATGAGGACTTTAAGATATGAAACAGATGAACAAAAGGGAAGGGAAGCAAAAATAATACAGAAACAGGGAGGGGGCGGAAACATGAGACTCTTAAACATGGAGCCAAACAGAAGGTTACTGGAGGGGTTGTGGGAGGAGGGGCAGGTCATATGGTAAGGCACATTAAGGAATCTACTCGGAAATCATTGTCGCACTATATGCCAACTTGGATGTAAATTAAAAAGACATATATATTAAAAATGAAAAAAATTGATTATCTTTCGGCACCTATGAGCGCTGCTGTATCCAAGAAGACTCTTTGACTGTCCAGGGCCTATCCTTTCAGAGAGTGTTTTTTGAATGGCATCTCTTGGTCTCTCTTGTTGGGTCCTTGGCTATTTTATTTTCCTACTCGTAGTGATATTTGGGACTCTCCACCTTGTGTACTCTGGCTTGTTTCTTGAGGTAGCCATTAGAAGGCTTTCTCAGTGGATCCTGTGTCTTTTTTTCTCCCAATCTCTCGGGTTTCGTAAGGTTTCCGATGGCTTCAGATCTTTTCCGTATGAGGTATGAGCGCAAGTGCAAGTACGGAGCTTCCTACTTCTCCGCCATCTTGCAGGCTCAAAAAGTTGATTATCTTTAACCTAATTTAAAAATCACTGGGCTTAAATTTTATCTTAAAAATTTACCTTGTCTATTAGTGGTTGTTATTTCCATCCTGCTCTTTTTAAATTCTTGTGTGCGCGCATGTATGTATTTATACTCCTTGTGTTATTTTGTTTTGATAGCATTTCCAACGGCCTCTCCCAAGTTTGCCAAAAAAATCTGGGTAGGGAGATTTATGGGACTCTGTCTCTCCCCCTACTTCCCTCCAGCTGATTGCATCCAAAAACAAAAAACAAAAAACAAGCAATAATGGCCCCTTCAAAGAGACACAAGCTTCAGCTGTTACATTCATTAGGATTTATCAGTTGCAAGTAAGAGAAGCTTGATTCACATGAGCTTAAGTTTGTTACTGATCAATTATTGATTCATGTTACACCAAAGTTCTGGATAAAATTGGCTTAATTTATAGCTTGTTCCCAGGGCCTAAAAATATCAGGTCTCCGGGACCTGTCCTCTCCATTGTCCTCAGAGTCTCACTCCCTTGCAGGGGATGGGGACTACGCGGCTGGGGGGATGGGCACCACCCCCCCCTCATCTCCTCTTCCATATGGCAAAGTGGGGGTTCAGGAGAGAGATCCTCCTCACACACCCCCCCACCTTCCAGGCCTTCCGTGCCGCAGGAACTGTGATTGGAATAAAGGGTGGGAGAACAGCAGCTGGAGGCAGGAACTAGCTGTCACAGGAGCGGGCAGAGAATGGGGCTGCAGGAGGCAAAGGTAGAAACTAGGATACACCTGTGGGGACCGTCCTAGATGCCTGGGCCGGAGGTGCTGCCGTGCGGGCTGTGGGCGGAGATTCGCTCAGGCCATGCCACAAACCTTAATCAAATTCATGGGATATTGCAAATAATCATGGTAATAACAGAAACCATATAAGCAGCGATCCTTCTATTAGGTTCTATCGCGTGCCAGGAACCTCATGCCATTCACGATGGACGCATCCACCCGCACCCCTGACGGTCTCTTCTCCATTCAACAGCCAGATCCCCTGACACCGTAATTAAGACCATTCATCATCCACCCAGTTCAGCAGGTCCTCACAGTGGCGTCCATCCCTGCAGGAAGGGCTCGCGCTCTCACCCCCCACTCCATCCGCACCGGCTTTGCTGTGTGAACAAGCCCGTCACGTGCCTGCCTCTGCCTGCCTCGGGACCTTTGCACTGATCCTGGAAGGGACCTCTGCCTGGAACGCTCTTCCCCCAGGAGCTCACACGGCTCCTTCACCTCCCGCAGTGCTCTGCTCCCACATCTCAGAGGTGCCTCCCCGACCGTCCCCAGGGGACACCTCCCTCCGCAGGCCACTCTCCTGGTCTTCCGCGCCGGGACACCCAGGTTCTGGTCTGTCCACCTCCGCTCTTGGGTCTCCCAGGAGGAACTGAGCCCTGGGAAGGTGAGCGGGGGAGGGGGCTTCAGAGTGCAGCCTGGATTTCCCAGCCTGCACGCCAGCCTGTGGGACCCCAGCCCATGACGACCCCCTCCCCTATGCGCTTGACGCTGCCCGGTTCCTTCCGAGAACAGGACAATGCTAGGCCCAGGGTAGCATCTGCACACAGTATCTGGGGAACCTAGCGGGGGACGGAGGACGGCAGGGAAGCTGGCAAATGCGGCAAACCTAAGACGCTAAGAACTGGCATGGCCGTGGCTTGTGGGAGCAACTTGGGGCGGGCTGGCTGGCTGCGCTGCCGGCTTCCCGACCGCCAGTTCCCCTACCTTATCCGTCATTCCGGAAGCCCTGCAACAGGGCCTGTCGGCAGCTCCCCCTCCCGGGGCTCCGCTCCTCCACGGCTGTGGACTCGCGCGCGCCACTCTCTCTGCAGCAGGACGGACCACGCACGCCCACGTCCTCCGGGGCCGCGACTCCCGTCGCGCACACGCCCGTCCTCCTGAGTCGGCCCGCTGCACCGCCCGCCANGTTTCCCTCGCTCTTTGGGGGGACTGAACTCAGGCCTCTGTCTGTAAACTGGGGTCCCATTTCACATTCATCCCTTCACCGAGCCCTCCCTGAGTGCCTGGGTGAAGGTCAGAAGGAGGGGCCGGACCGTGCCGTCCATGCTTGACCTGAATGGCTCTAGGGTTGCAGCTGCGCAGGTTCAACCACTCAGTCACTCACTCTTTCTTGAGGACCTACTGTGTGCTGGATGCGTTGTTACACAGCAACAGCTAACTGACACAAAAGTCAGGATTTTGAGTTGGGGGTAGGACAAGGCTGGAGAAGGGTAATGGGTTTCCTCGCCCTAAAAAAAGGCTGGGGGCCCCTCAAAATGACCCTTTGCAGGTCTGCCAGGGGAGAGGCAAGTCTCTTCTGGAACTTTTCCTTCTCTGGATGTCTCTGGTTTGCTCTAATTTTGGCAGCACGGATCCATACTCCTTCAGACCCTGTTCCCTTAGTCAATATCCCAACTTCACCAAAGGAGCTGAACTTTTTATCCAATTGAATTTATTGAACAAATGCCTATGTTATCATCAAACCTTCGACCATGAAAAGGCTACCTAGAGACACAGACACTTCTTCGGGGTCTACTTTCGTGGGTTCACATTTATAGTTTCCAACCAGGAGGCAGGGAGCGTGTGTGCTGCGAAGGGGCAGTCCGGCAGATGTGGAGCCCAGTCCTGGCCCTGTGACCTCGGGCAGGTCGCTGAGCCTCTCTGGGCCTCGGTTTTCCCACGGGCAACTTGGCGAGAACAGGGTGCCTCCCTTGGGCGCCATCTGGTTGGCAGCGGGGTGTAACAGTGCTGGGCGCGGTACCCGGTCAGAGGTCCCCGTTAAGCATCAGCTCGTCCTGCGGGCCTGCGGCACTTCCCGCAGGGTCGCCGCCGCCGCCGCCGCCCGGGGGGCCCTCCTGCCGGGGGGGGCCCGGGGGCTCAGTCANCTGCGCCAGGTGCGACACCTGCGTGAAGGCCTTGCCGCACTGCTCGCACGCGTACGGCTTCTCGCCCGTGTGGATGCGCCGGTGCTCGGCCAGGGAGGCGCTCTGGCTGAAGGGCGCCCCGCACTCGGGGCACGCGTACGGCCGCTCGCCCGTGTGCACGCGCCGGTGCTGCGCCAGGTGCGACACCTGCGTGAAGGCCTTGCCGCACTGCTCGCACGCGTACGGCTTCTCGCCCGTGTGGATGCGCCGGTGCTCGGCCAGGGAGGCGCTCTGGCTGAAGGGCGCCCCGCACTCGGGGCACGCGTACGGCTTCTCGCCCGTGTGCACGCGCCGGTGCTGCGCCAGGTGAGCGGGCTGC
>NW_027528892.1:2293544-2305100 GCF_008692635.1 Crocuta crocuta
CGACGCCAGGTAGGAGCCCTGGCTGAAGGCCTTGCCGCACTCGGGGCACGCGTACGGCCGCTCGCCCGTGTGCGTGCGCCGGTGCAGCGTCAGGTGGATGCTCTGGCTGAAGGCCTTGCCGCAGTCGGCGCACGCGAACGGCCGCTCGCCCGTGTGGGTTCGCTGGTGCAGGGTGAAGGCCGAGCAGTAGCTGAAGGCCTTGCCGCAGTCCCCGCACTTCCACGGCTTCCGGGGGCCGCCCCCTCCCCCCTCCTCCTCGCCGGAGTCCGCCCTCTTCTGCTTGGGGTTCTTCCTGGGCGCCCCGCGCCTCTGGGGCCTGCTGCCGGCCTGGGGCGGGGGAGGGCTCGACCCGGTTCCTGGCACCTCACCGAGCTCGCCCCCCTCCGGCACCCCATCCCTGGTGGGCTCTTGCCCGTGGGCCGTGGCCTCTCGCTTCACACAGCTTTCCTGGTTCTCCTGCCGGTCCGTGAACCGAGCCTCTTGTTCCCAAGTGTCCCCCACCTCGGGGCCCTGGGGGGTGGCCATGGGCAAGCTTCCCTCCATCGCTGCTTCCTGAGCCACTGCCTTCTTTTCACGTCTTAGTGCCTGGATCTGAAGGAAAAGAGAAAAACCAAACACGTGGGTTGGTCATTTGTCCTGGGCTGGACAAGGCTGAGTGCAGGGTCTCAGCCTCGACGCCGCCAACGGTCTGCTGGGGGACCGTCCTGTGCACCAGACGGTACTTTACAGCATTCCTGGCCTCTACCCACTGGATGCCAGCAGCGCCGCCCCAAGGTATGACCACTAGAAATGTGTCTGGACATTTCCAAGTGTCCCCTGACTGAGGATCATGGACTTCACAGAACTGAAAGCAAATGTATTTCTAAAAATTTTTTAAAGTTTATTTATTTTGACAGAGGGGGAGAGAGAATCCCAAGCAGGCTCTGCACTGTCAACACAGAGTCCGACATGGGGCTCAAACTCATGAACCCTGAGATGATGACCTGAGCAGAAATCAAGAATCCATTGCTTAACCGAATGAGCCACTGAGGCGCCCCTGAAAACAATTTTAAAAGTTCTTTGCAAAAACATGAATCCGACAGCTCTTTTTTTTTTTTTAAATTTTTAATGTTTTATTTATTTCGGGGGGGGGGAGAGAGAGACAGACAGATAGACAGCGTGAGCAGGGGAGGGTCAGAGACAGAGAGGGAGATACAGAATCCGAAACAAGCTCCAGGCTCTGATCTAGCTGTCAGCACAGAGCCCAACACGTGGCTCAAACCCACGAACCATGAGATCATGACCTGAGCCGAAGTCAGACGCTTAACCGACTGAGCCACCCAGGCGCCCCTGACAGCTCTTAAATATAGCCTTGCAACCTGGTGCTAAGGACCAAATCCTGTCTCCTCCAAAATTCATGGGATCAAGCCTAAGTAAAGTGATAGTGTCTGGAGGTGGGGCCTTTGGGAGAGAATGAGGTTAAATGCCCCCCACCCCCGCCCCCATGATGGGATTGGTGTCCTCATGAGAGGAAGAGAAACCAGAGCTTCCTCTCTCTCCACCATGTGCGGACAGAGTGGGGAGGAGATTGTCTGCAAGCCAGGACAATCTCTCCAGACCCCAGCCAGGCTGATGCCCTAATCCCAGACCCCGGCCTCCAGAACTGTGAAGAAATGCAGTTCTGTTGGGGAAGACAGAGGGCCGCTGCACTTTGTCAATGGCCTCTGAGCGGAGGGCTTTCTTTTGTGGAGAAAAATCGTACACAGAGGAACAGGTAGCTCTCAGACTCTGTGCATAATGTACTGCTGGTGGGAGCGTGCACTGCAAAAACTGTTGGCATTTTCTAGGAAAGCTGGTTACACATGCCCCGTCGCCCAATAATTACATTTTCTGGAACATAAGCAAGAGAAACGTGCACACATGTGTACCAGGAGGCCTGTCCAAGATTGTCTGTAACAGCCAAATCTAGAAGACAGTCCAACGGTCCGTTAACAAGGAAACAGTCAAACACTGTATTCACACAGTGGAGCATCTCACAGCAGAAAGACGGATGAGCGCGAGCTGCCGTACCGGCTCAGAACCTCAGATACGCAGTGCTGGCAAACAAGGTTAAGATGCAAAGGGTGTATCAGGTAGGATGCTATTTAGGCTGAAAAACAGGCAAACACAACCATCTGTTTTCGGGACTACGAACACGTGACAAAGGCTCACGGCTGCACACGGGCCCTGGGGCCCAGCAGCACTACCGTCACAGACGCAGAGCTGAGGCCCCTCTGCAGGCCTAGCAACTTGCAATCTGCTTTTAACGGGAGCCCCAGGTGATTTGTGGGCACAGGAGCGTCTGAGAGGGGCAGGTCTTGCCCCCCCGGACACCGACTCGGAAGTAGTGTTCCAGGGCTAACGACCAGCACCCGCTGAGCACAGAGCCATACGCCCAGCCTCCTTTAAGCTCTTGCCACGTACGGGCTCACTTACTCCTCAGGAAGGCTCCCAGGACCGGCCGTGCTAGAGCCCGCCCAGAACCCCCCGGCTCCGGGGCTTATCTGCACCGACACCCCTGCCTGCCCCGGGCTCATACTGCTCTGATCTAGGCCTCCCTGCTGCTCCTCAAACATTCCAGGCATGCTCCTGACTCAGGGCCTTTGCACTGGCTGTTCCATCTGCCTGGAATGTTCTTCCCCTGAGGCCAGGCCTCGTGGAGAGGGTGTATAGACCCAGAAGTGAAGGAGCGAGCTTTCTGGACTGTGAGTGCAGCGGGGGCAAGGTCCTGAGCAGACCCAAGGCTGGGGAGACAGAGGAAAAGCAGAG
This sequence comes from Crocuta crocuta, assembly GCF_008692635.1. NCBI lineage: Eukaryota > Metazoa > Chordata > Mammalia > Carnivora > Hyaenidae > Crocuta > Crocuta crocuta. The sequence continues at coordinate 2,296,332 of NW_027528892.1, forward strand.
GGCAGGGAGGTGGGGGACGGGTGTAGGACAACTGAAGCAGCCGGCAGGTGGGGTCAGGGATGGCAGGGGTGAGGGTCACACCACGCTCGGTCTCTGGTCGAGGCCTGGCCCAGCTCCGGAACCGCCTCCACAGGCAGCTCCCAGCCAGGCCCCCACGCAGGGCTGTGGTACCCACCTTGTGGTCTTTGGACCATCAGGTCCTGTCTGTGTCACTCAGGTTGTGGCCCTGCTCTGGCTGCCATGCATCAGTGGGTCCGGACTGCATCTGTGAGAGAAAGAAATGGGAACCATGAAGGAAGATTCTGGGGTGCAGGCATGTGTCACCTGGACACATGCACATTCATAAGCGGTGGGCAGAGCGTCACACGTGCCCAAAATCACGTGTGCAGGGTCTCCCCCATGTGCGGATCCGCAGTGACCCCCAGTGTCTCCTAAACACGTCCTGGGACCTGCACAGACCACATGCACAGTCATGTCCGGGGACACCGAATGACCAGCTCCAGGACGGCAGGCACACCCATGGAAACACCGATTTCAGCTGCACACCCAGACATATGTGGAATCACACACTTCACACCTAGGAGAACACATTCCACACGTGCCTAACGTTACCCATGGGCACAGGTCTCACACAGCCTATGCGCGCTGCTTCCCCTGTACAGGCATACACTGGCAGGCTCAGTCACACGGTGACACCGGGGACGGACTCACATGCAGAGTCACACGCACAGTTACATAGCCACAAGGGCACAAACTGATAGTGACCCACATGCAAACACACGGGGTGGGACTCATACGTATGGTCACACCTGCCTGGGCACGCAGGTGGAAACACTCGGTGACATGCGGGGACGGGCTCACACGGTGAGTCACTCACAGCTGCACGCGCATAAAGTTGTGGAGTCGCGCACGGGCAAACACGGGGACACGCGGGGCGGGACTCACATGCACAGGGACACACACACGGCCACACCTTCCTTGCCACAAAGTACAGGCGTGGCACACGTGCAAACGCACGTGCATAGGCGGGGCGGGACTCGCATGCACACAGCACTGGAGTCACGAACATACAGCGACAGAGCGACACGGACACTCGCGCGCACACCCACTCGCGCACGCGCAAACCACGCACCGGTGGGCACGGGCTTCAAAGGCCTCGCGCGGCTTCCGCCGAGCTCAGTGGGTTCGGGTCAGGTTCTCCTCGGCCTCCTGCCCTACCCGGCCCAGGCGGACCCCAGGAACCCCAGGACCCACCGTGGCGCGGACTAACCGGCCGCACAGGTCACCGCGACGGCCTCTCCGGGGGAGCCTGAGCGCCAGGCCGGCGCTGACTGCGCGTGCGCGCCAGCCCGCTGCGGCCCGCGCGCCGCTCCCACGAACTACGACTCCCAGAAGGCACCGCGCCGCTGCGCCGGCGTCCTGGAAGCGCCCGGTCTTGGCTATGGGACGGCGCGCGGAGGGGAGTGTGGGTCGATGTGCTCCGCCCACCGGGGCCGGGGCTCTGGGTGGGGGCGGGGCCAGAGATATGCGGGCCAGATTCCGCCTCCTCAGGGGGAGGGACACAGTCCGCGGGGTTAGAGGGGAGGGAAAAAAAAACAAAAAAACCCCCTGAGGATCAGAGAAGTTAAGTCACTTAACAAAGGCCAAACAGCAGCGCGAGGGCGAGAGCCGACGCTGACCACCCACAGCTCACCACGAAGTCATGGAAAGTATTTGTCTCGGGAATTTGATCTAATTCGATAATTGAGAATGCAAAGAAACGGGTGAACGTAGAATGGGAACACTAATGTATTTCACCAGGATCAGCATGCCGTTGACGGTGACACACCACATTATTTTATGGACCCCCTCCTCCACCTTCCCCAAAGCTGCCCATTACACCACCACACACGCTTACTTCACCCTTGAAAATTCCATTTTAGGGGCCCCCGACTGGGGGGCTCAGTCGGTTAAGCGTCGGACTTCCGCTCAGGTCATGATCTCACGGTTTGTGGGTTCGAGCCCCGCATTGGGCTCTGTGCTGACAGCTCAGAGCCTGGAGCCTGTTTCAGATTCTGTGTCTCCCCCTCTCGCTGACTCTCCCCTGCTCACGCTGTCTCTCTCTCTCTCTGTCAGAAATAAATAAAACATTTTAAAAAATTAAAAAAGAAAATTCCATTGTATATGCAGACCTCAAGAGGCATTGTGTGTTTTCCCTTATCCTTCTGGAAAGCTCCTGGCCTTACTCTGGTAAGAACATGCCCAGGGTCCTTTCAAGGCTGGGACTCTGGGAGCAGAGTCTCCCACCTGATCCACTGACCTGTGAGCTTGAGAATAAAGGATTGTGGTTTTGAGCCACGGAAGGTTTTCCTTTTTACATTTTATATTTGAATATTAAAAAAAAATACCTCTCACATATTCTTTATAAACCATGATGAGAGCTCAGAAGTCTGCAACAGTTTCTTTTAATCATTAAATGCTTTTTTTTTTAACCCTGGGGGGAAATAGGCAGGAATTATTCAAATTCAAAAGAACCTTTCTACTCATGTGAAAACGATTTTATTAGGCTCATTTCATTATTTTGTGGTTTAGAAGGTCAGGCAGGGCACAGCAGGGACGACTTTGTCCTGCTCCACAATGGGACTTCAGCAGGGGTGGCTTGAACAGCGGTCGTTGACTTGCTTGGGGCCATCCCTCTGGGGCCTGGCTTCTTCTCCATGTGGTGTCTTTTGGGGCTGGCCAGACACCCCATGTGGCTAGCCTGGGCCTTCTCACAGCGTGGTGGGCACAGAAGAGTAGAAATTCTGGGGCANGTCTCTTGTGGGCTGTACTAAGACCCTTTCCTGAGAGTAGCTGGAAGTCACTGTTGTGTTTCTTCTTCTTCTGCACGTGTGATCGATCATCTGTGTCCCTGCCTAGTGTGGATGCTGGGCACCACTCACTCTAAAGGGTGACCTTTCCCCTCATCTCAGCTCATTGTTCCACTAAGGGGGACCCTCTGTGGGTGTTCCAGCTTCCTTCTCTGGCTGCTTATCGAGTGGTCTCTCCCATAAACTCTGGCCACGTTGGTCTTTCTGGACACTCAGCTGTCTCTCTCCCTCTCACTGTCTCTCTGTGTCTCTCTCTCTTTTAGTTTAATTATTTTGAGAGAGGGAGAGAGAGCGAGAGAGAGAGAGTCCCAAGCAGGGTTCACAGNAGCAAGCCACTGAATGGGAGGGGGGCTATTTGTTACACAGCAGTTGAGTGGCAATAGCTGACTGAGATAGAGGCAGGGCCTAGAGATGAGGCTGAAGACAGGGAATTCAGTCTCTTGTGGGCTGTACTAAGACCCTTTCCTGAGAGTAGCTGGAAGTCACTGTTGTGTTTCTTCTTCTGCACGTGTGATCATCTGTGTCCCTGCCTAGTGTGGATGCTGGGCACCACTCATTCTAAAGGGTGACCTTTCCCCTCATCTCAGCTCATTGTTCCACTAAGGGGGACCCTCTGTGGGTGTTCCAGCTTCCTTCTCTGGCTGCTTATCGAGTGGTCTCTCCCATAAACTCTGGCCACGTTGGTCTTTCTGGACACTCAGCTGTCTCTCTCCCTCTCACTGTCTCTCTGTGTCTCTCTCTCTTTTAGTTTAATTATTTTGAGAGAGGGAGAGAGAGCGAGAGAGAGAGAGTCCCAAGCAGGGTTCACAGTGGCAGTGTGGAGCCTGACACAGGACTCGAGCTCATGAACCGTGAGATCACACCCTGAGCCAAAACCAGGAGTCGGATATGCTTAACTGCCTGAGCCCCCGAGGTGCCCCCAGCTCAATCTCTTTAACTCAGGGTGTTTGCAGTGCTCTGCCAGGGTTCGTTGCCCTGGACCACGACCTGGAAACTCTCTTAAGACAGTAAATTAGGGCAGATGCAGGGCTCACCGTGTTCCCTTCCCACATCCCACGTGCCAATAATCCCCATCCTTCATGGCCTTAGGTCCACTCTCTTAAACTACTATGTTTTATGTTTTGCACCTTTTATGGTTATTTCAGGGAGAGAAAATCTGGTCCCTGTACTGCATCTTGGCGAGAGGCAAAATTCCATGCTACATTCTTAATTAAAATTTACCTTGGGCCACCTGGGTGGCTCGGTCAGTTAAGCGTCTGACTTCAGCTCAGGTCAATGATCTTGCGGTCAGTGAGTTCGAGCCCCACATCAGGCTCTGTGCTGACAGCTCAGAGCCTGGAACCTGCTTCGGATTCTGTGTCTCCCTGTCTCTGTTCCTCCCCTGCTCGCACCCTGTCTCTGTCTCAAAAATAAAGTTAAAAAAATTTTTGCCTCATTTTTTTAATAGAAAACAATAGCAAGAGTGATTTTACAGGAAAAAAGAAAAGCAGAAATGGCCTGAATATATGCCAAGAGAAATATTACTATGTTTTCTGTGATGGAAGTCAGAGATGGTTTTACTACAGTGATATATTAGCTTCACACTTAAGGGCAGACACCCTTGCTGAAATCATGAGAGAGGACATTTTCTTCAAAGAATGGACAATGGAAACAGCTCGAGGATTCTTTCCCTCTAAATATGATTTTAAAAACTTTTTTAATGTTTATTTATATTTGAGAGAGAAACCGAGCACGCAGGGGGGAGGGTCAGAGAGAGAGGGAGACACAGAATCCGAAGCAGCTCCAGGCTCTGAGCTGTCAGCACAGAGCCCGACGCGGGGCTCAAACTCACAATCCGTGAGATCACGACCTGAGCCAAAGTTGGATACTTAACCCACTGAGCCACCCAGGTGTCACTAAATATGATTTTTAATGCTATTTTCTTTAGAAAGCTATATTTACCTGTTTGGGTTTGAATCGTGCCCCGCGCCCCCAAGAAAAGAAAGATGCGTGGGAGTCCTAACCCTCAGTATCTCGGACCTTATCTGGAGCTGAGGTCTTTACAGAGGTAATTAACACAGGGTCATTAGGGTGGGTCCTGATGCAATATGACCGGTGTCCTGGGAGGGGGAGGCTTCTCTGCACACACATGGGGGGGGAGCGGATGGCCCGTGTCGGCCGCAGGACAGGACGCCTGAGAGAAACACCTGGATTAGCACCGGATTCAGTCACAGGGGCTAGAGGCCGGCCTCCAAATGCTGGAAGCTGAGCATTTGCAGGGGTCTCCGGGGAAAGCGGGTTAGGTCAGGAGTGTGCGGAGAGAGGCGGCCGAGATCAATGTTAGAGAAGCATAATTAGAGAAATCACCAATACGTCTCATTCCCAAAAAGATAAAAGAGGAAACAGGGCACATGTAAACTACGGTAGATGTAATTGTGTTCCTCAGTCACCCCCGGAAAGGTTGCACGTTGACACCCATGTACCCCTTTTCTCAAACCAGTGTCTCAGTCTCTCCTGATCACCTGGAGGCGCTGTTGCCTCACAGGAGGATCAAATCTAGCAAACAAAGCCTTTCCCTTAAAAAACTGGGGACAAGAAGAAGATTCCAGCAAGGGGCCTGAGAGCCAGGCGGAGGGGAGGGAAGCCAAGAGGTCGGTGTAGCCGGGTTGGGGTCCTCAGTACTATCCCCCCAGGAAATGCAGTTTTGAGGTCCCTTTTCCCAGGAAAATTCCTTCCCAGCCCCTCCTGGAGGCAGGGAATACGCCGAAACCCACAGTGTTTTCCTGAGTGCGGTTTCACCAGGGTGAGGAGGGGGTGCTGTGTTCCTGCCGCCGAGCCTCCCGGGGCCTGCGGGGAAGAGTATAATCATACATATATACATTTCTAAAGTCTTCGTGTGTTTTGGCATCAGGTCCTCACTTGGTATTCTGATTATCAAAGTGTCACAGAAATAACCGCGTTTCCTTGCGAAATGCATCCTAACGAACTCTCCTATCGGATCGTTAACCCTTCCAGTTTTGAGTCTTTTGTCACGTACAGTTACTGTTCTGAGGCTCTAACAAAACATGTTTCATCTTCAAAGACATTTACAAAAAGGACTTTTAGGACAAACAGGCATGTGACATCTTCAAGATCATTAAAGAAATGTGTAAAAATTTCCAGAACTAAAGAGCTGCATTCAAACTGAACAACGGTTAGGAACATGGGGCTAAATAAACGGAGGAAGAGTATAGTTTTGTGACTCTTGTTGGAAATATTGTTGGGTCTCTAATGTCTGTTCTTCCACAGGAGACTTCCTCTTAAGGCATCTATGACAAACAGAAATGTGACAGGGATTCATTTATAAATAAACGGAGGCATTTAACTTTTGTCTCCACCTGAACTGTCTGAAATTCCAAAACTCAGTAAGTACTTTCTTTCATGGCAATTGCAGTTGTTTGCATACATTCAATACGAATCTGTTCACCTGGTAACAGGACACCATTAGAAATACTGGTTATCTGGGGCGCCTGGGTGGCTTAGTCGGTTAAGCGTCTGACTTTCGCTTAGGTCATGATCTCGCGGTTCGTGGGTTCGAGCCCCGCGTCGGGCTCTGTGCTGACTGCCAGCTCAGAGCCTGGAGCCTGTTTCAGAGTCTGTATCTCCCTCTCTCTCTGACCCTCCCCTGCTCACGCTGTCTTTCTCTCTCTCTCTCTCTCCTAGAAATTAAAAAAAAAAAAAAAAAAAGAAATACTGGTTATTTTACCAAGGCTTTGACTGGAGTGTCATACTTGAGAGACATGCCACCAGACAGCTTTAAGGAACTAAGGCTGACTTTAGGAAACATGGAGCCGTAAAGCCCCTCGGAAATGCTGGCCTGACGCCTTGCTACCGGGTTCCCAGCAGCCTCCCCAGGTAAGTCAAGGTCACTTCCTGGCAGGTGCGGGAACCTCAGGATGTCCGGGACCTCGAGAAGAGGAATTTGCCCAAATCTACAGGTGTTGCAGGCCTGTCTGACGGGAAGTGCTTGGCTTGGCTTCTGGCCTGGAGAGGCCCCTAAACGTTCAATCTAGATTCCTCATGCAAAGTTGCGGCAAAGCAGATTTTACGAGATCTATCTGATCAATCACTACACCTCCTGAGCCTATGTAAGTAATTGGGCCGAGTGTGTTAAAACTGGACTTCTACAAACAAATTAGTCTTGATTTGGCTGTCTCTGGAAATGAGGGTTATCAGAGAGGAAAATTATGTTTCAATAACTCACCTTTATGGAGCTTAAATTCTAGTTCTGATATTTAACCAGAAATTTTTGTTGTTTGCCTAAACCAGACAGCTTGGGGTACGCGTCAGAGAGACTATGACAAAAATCAGGTAGAGACAGTCTTTGTGCCTTGTTCAAGGGGCCGTTCAGAAGGGTCACCACACACATTTGAATTCCAAACCAGACAAGCCCGACGTCTAGAAACCTTCTCACTCGCTACACTTGAGACTCAGACACTCGGTTTATAACTTTGCTCGAACCGTTAACCTATATTTGTCTTGTTTCTATAAAAGTGCCTCGGATTGTATACTAAACAAAAGAGACTCTATATGATGAGGCTAACACCACCTATGACACAATCAAAGCCTTACATGACTCTCCAAACAACATTATTAAGCACTAAAACAATCCAAATGCATTAGACAGTTGTACAAAATAAAATGGCATTAGACGTTTTAACTGCTGCACCGTGTGGAACTAGTGCTCTCAGAAGAACAGCATGCTGTGTACACGTTCCAGATTACTGACCACAAAAATATTTCTGAGTTTCTAATGTACGAATACTCAAATTGGCACTTTACATTTTCCCTCTTTTTCCTTTAATAAGTGGCTAAATTCTGGGGTGCCTGGGGAGTTCAGTCGGTTGGGTGTCCGGCTTTGATCTCACAGCTCGTGAGTTCGAGCCCCGCGTCGGGCTCTGTGCTGCTCACTGAGAGTCTGGAGCTGCTTCGGATTCTGTGTCTCCCCCTCTCTCTGCCCCTCCCCTGCTTGTGCTTTGTGTGTGTGTCTCTCTTAGAAATAAGTAAACATTAAAAAAAATTTTTTAAATAATTGCTTAAATTCCTGGACTAAAGAAAGATTTTTGTCAACTACCAAAGGACTCTGATTTGGCTTCTTTTTGTTCATTTCATCACGTTTTGCTGTTTTCTCCCACATCTCTCCCCCTGGTGCTGAGACTCCTTTACTGCCCCGGCTTCAAGCCACCGGATGCTCCCTTCTGCTCAAGAAAACTCCCACATGCGATCAACTCTAGACACAGCTGCCTGGCCCTTCCCAGCTCCTGTCGAATCCTCAGCTGGCAAAGCTGACCCCTGGGCAGGGACATCTCTACGCCCCTATTCAGCAGGAAGACGCTACAGAAGATGAGACTTTCCGCCTCCAACAACCTCGAAGATCTAAGGGTCAGAGCTGTTCAGGGCCAGAGAAACGTAGCATAAATTAACTTCCTTACAGCTCGCAGCCCACCGATAAACACCCGGAGCCTGGGGAACGTGACCTTCCTCGAGGGACTCACAGCTGCCTCACTTCCTTGATGTTTTCGTCCCATTAAAGACTCAGATCAACCTTGTCTTAGCCGCAGCGAGCCCCTCAAGGTCCCGAAAACCTTGCTTCCAAATTCCTTAGAGACTCGCGCTCTCCTTAACCCCCACTAACTTGAAAGTATTAACCAGTCACCCTCGCACCCCCAGTGCAGCTCTTTCTGCCTGCGGGTCCTGTCCTGGTGCTTTCATAAAATCACCTTTTTCACCAAAGACGCCTCAAGAATTCTTTCTTGGCCGCTTGCTCAAGACCCCATCACCACGGCTCGGGAGGCCAGGCTCCATCTGCAGGTGCTGGGGGGCTCCATCTGCAGGTGCTGGGGGGCTCCATCTGCAGGTGCTGGGGGGGCTCCATCTGCAGGTGCTGGGGTGCTCTCTCTGC
>NW_027528892.1:2306545-2306782 GCF_008692635.1 Crocuta crocuta
CACCAGCCACTAGGATTAGGGGCCCCCCTGACTCCAGCGTGGCCTGCATGGGCCATTGGGAGGCGCTGGGGGTGAAGTCTGCAGCCTAGGGATCTGGGGGGGGGGAGGGGGGAGGAACAGCTCAGCCTAGAGCCTAAACACAGAGCTGTGGGCTGTGTTGGATCACAAGTGCAGGGGTCCTGTCCAGAGCTGGGTCCGAGGGCTGGGGAAGAGGGTGGGAATTCGGTGTACGTGGAG
>NW_027528892.1:2306812-2309801 GCF_008692635.1 Crocuta crocuta
GGGGGGGGGGGGGGGGGGGGGGGGGGGGGGGGGGGGGGGGGGGGGGGGGGGGGAGCTTGCCTCTGTCACCTTCTGGCTGCTTCTTTCCAGCGAGCAGTGAAGCAGGCACCCCTGTCCAGAGCAAGGACGGCGAGAAGGCTGTGAGGATGCTGGGGTACAGACGGCAGGGCTGTTCACTGGGGAGGGGGGTGGCCGTCAGGGTCACCCGCAGCTTCTGGGGGTTGCTGGAAATCTTGGGCTTTTCCTGGCTTATAGATTCGCCCCCAGGACCCCCACTTCATCTGCCCATGGGCGTCTCCCTGTGTGGTGTCTGCGTCCAAATCTCCCCTTTTACAAGGTCACCAGTAGTGCTCCAAGCTCACTCTAACGCTCTCGTCTTGGTTTGATCATCTGCAAAGGCCCTGCTGCTAAAGCGGGTCGCCTTCACAGGGGCTGGCAGTTAGCACCGCGTCGCCTCTCTTTCGGGGGTGGACACCATCCAACCCACAGCGGGTGGAAGGGGTGCGCACAGCCAGCTTCAGCCGGGTGAGCGAGCGCACAGAGAAGGCAGGCAGCTGTTCGGACGCAGGGGTGGACTCGTGCGAGGCAGGAGGGTGGAGGTGGGAGGGACGGGGCCCTAGGCTGTGCGTGGGAAGTCTGTTGTGTTACTTGGCCGTGGATTTAAACCAGTGTGAGGGGAAGTGAGATAGGAGTGGAAGAGCGGAACCGATGCATTGTAGGCACCAGTGGGGTCAAGGCGTTATTGGGATCATGCCACAGAGAGGGAGCTCACCCGGGCGCAGGGGTGATGTGTGAAGGGCAGGCGGAGGCAGTCTACAGGTCAAGGTCACTGGAAGGAGGAGGTCAAGACTCAGGAAGACTCACGTTGTTGGAGGCATCCCTCTCCTTAGGGCGATTTTCCTTCCATCTAAAATAGTGACAATTAATAACGGCATGTGTGTGCAGGTTGGGCACTGCACAGCTGCTCCAGCCTGGGCATTAGAACAATCTTCCACTGTCGTTCCCTGCTCCTTGCTGACTTTCACGTGGTGCTGACTGGAAGTTTTTAACAGCTGCCCCCGGTGACCCAGCTCTCAGAGATGTGACATCCGGGGAAGGATGTGCAGAGACCCACCGCTGAAACTGCGAGCCGCCGGAGGGGGCAGTTCGTGTGCTCACAGACAGCTGCTGAGTATTTCCGTGCATCCCTCACGCTTAAAATATCCAAAGGGCCATTTGCTCTTGTCATTAGTTTCCCACAATATTCAATGCCTGTCTGATGTTGAGACGGCGCTTTATAAAAACATCGGCTGTGTCTTCTCCAGTGCTGACAATGTTAATGCGGTCCCAGACCTAAGGCCACCATGTCCGCAGTCAGGATGCAGGGTGTGTCTGGCGCCCCAAGCCCTCCCTCATTCCCTCTCCCCTCCACCGGCACCTCCTCCCTCCCCCCATAACGGCGTCTGCCACCAGTCTGGTTCTCAAGCCTGCAGTTTTGTTCTGCAGAAAATGAGGGCACAGTGTCACGGGGGCGGGGGGGGGGCGCCTGGTTGTCATGGAGACCTGCACCTGCCTCAGGAAGCCTGCTGGCATCAGAAAATGGAATTTGGGGTTTGAGAAAGGAGAGCCACACAGTGATTTCTTGGGTTCCTGAAGCTCATGTCTGGAGTCCCTAACTTTTCGTCAGAGGCCGGAGGTGGAGGGTGTGAGGTGGGGTCCCCGGCGGACCCCCACAGGGCCCCTGCTCACTGATTCAGGGTGGCCACTGCTGCTGAGGCCCCAGACGCAGCTGTCTTTATATTCGTGATCTCCCTGCGCGGGCGCGTGACACAGGGCTGAGGAACTGCCAGTGTCCTCAGATGGGATTTCCACCCTCACCGTCATCCCTTCCAGGTGCTGCCACTCCTCACCTGGACGGCCACAGACCCTCCTCCCTTGCCGCCTGCCCCCTCCCCTCCTCGCCCCTCCAGTCCCATTACAGTCTTCGCTGAAGAAACAGCCAGAAGAAACACTGAAGAACGAATCAGTTAAGGCACACTCCCAATTAAAGCCCCTCGGTGGCTTCCCTCTTCCCTCAGAATGAAAGCCCCCGTTTTTCCACGGCCCACTTAGGCCTGCTAAGGTCCTTCAAGGTCCTCCCCCTTGGTCACTAGGCTGCAGCCACCCTGGCCTCTGTTTGCCCCTCCAAAGAACCAACCCCAGGACCTTTGCGCCTGCTGTTCCGGCTTCCCCTCCTGGCCCAGATCTTCATGCAGCTCCATCCTGTCTCCATCGAGGGCTCGGCTCAGAGGTGACCTGCTCAGTGGAGACCTCCCCCACACCGATCGCCATCCCCAGAAACCCACCAGGCACCTCCCCTGCCTTACTTCCATCACGGTGCTGAGGCTTCCTCTGTTCCCACACTCGTTTATGGCTTCTCCCAGGAATGGGAGCTCCTTGGCGTGTGGTGGAAAGAAGGGAGCTTCGGCTCTAGTTTTCTGCTGGTACCAAGGTTGGCCCTGGGGAATGTAAAAGTCCAAAGAACAAAAATAACAACCATAAGTGATTTCTTGTTTAAAAAAAACAACACGATAAAATATTCTGTTTGTGTTGCTATTTTCATCAGGGAAATAGGGACCACACGGCCTGGGAGTGAGAGAGTCAGAGATGTGAGGCTGGAGGAGGGTGTGTGGCTTTTTAATTCACTACGTAGATATTTGAGTCCTCGGAATCCTTGGCGAAGTGGTGTTGGTGAGGTGACCGCCCACATCCAGACCTACGAGGCGAGAGGGGTTTCGTGAGATGTCTGTTCCAAGTATGGTTTTAATTTTATGCCATTCTGATGCTTTTTCACTTGGGGACTGTCTCTCCCAGGGCCAGCCATGCCCAGAGGTGGTGAACATCTGGCAGAGAGTTTGTGTGCACACCAGGCAATCCAGAGCCCACGCCCCGGCCACCTGCTGACCCGGTGGGTGCCTGTCCATCAGCCCTCACCCCCCCCCCCCCCCCAGGGCGGGGGCTGGGGGCCCCG